>NW_027271037.1:32500-632500 GCF_040938485.1 Diadema antillarum
CAATCCTGTCTGAAGAAATGAAAGCCAGCTACTCGTGTCCAGACGGTAGTGATAGGTTGAAATGGAAAAAAAGATATACAATATAAAAAAAGGGGCGGGGCTCTACTTGTTATGCCGATATTATGTCATTAACTCTTTCCATGTTTTTGTTCCTCCACGATGCCCCTGGGAAAATATCAAGCATACAGTAGAAGAAGAGTAGTCTGTCTGGGTGCAAACATAGGAAACCAATGTGAGCTATGTCATGCCAGAAAGAATTTAATGAAAACAGGGCATCGGTGAAAGTTAGAGCAAAGTCGATCTGGCTGGAAGAAGGCTAATGTCTGTCTGCTTGGCAATTCATCATGTATCATATCCCTCTCTCCTTCTCTCTCCTGCCTTCTCATAACTTCTAAAAACTTATGCTTTCAGTGAGCACGCTGGACTAATCAAAGACATTCCAACTACAAGAACAACCAGCTGGGCTGAAACAGTTAAACGGCCCATTCACACACACTGAAAAAAAAAGCAAGATTCAAATCGCAATTCAAATCGTGCTTGTTTGTGCTCTGATTCACACGCGTACAAGAAAAAGAAAAACTCACCAGTTTGCACAGAAAAAGCGTGACCCAAATTGCAGCCCACCCCCTCTCCATGACATCACAATGATTACATAACAAAGCCAGCCATCTGTGGGAAGTATTTTTGATTTATGTATTGAGATCCAATCATAACTCAAACTTTCAGCACTGGAAATACTAAGCGTTTTCACATCAGCCCGATGAAAATCCAAGCTTGATATTTTTTTTTTTTGCCATTTCAATAAGCGTGCTATATAATTTCCTATTCACATCAGCCCAAAGAAAATAAACCCGAATTTCTTTTTTCGAGCTAATTCAAAGGCTGAGCTTGTGCAAACAGCATCGGTAGAGCGTGAGCCTTCAAAAAATTACCCGCGATTTGTGTGCAGGTTACAATCAGGTCACACACGCTAGGCATGATGGGTTGGACCGTGCTAATTTCTTGAGGTGAATTCACATTATCAAATACTGTAAAACGAGGAATGTTCGCATGCATTTTAATTTCGCGAAATTAAAATGCATGCAAAATTGCTTGCCTACACTATATGCATTGAACGCTAGTGGCAAATCGCGACAATTTCATGCCATGAAAAAGGCCGTCGGCTCCAATTCGCAAAAATTTCGTGCCGCGAATATATCATGTTTTACAGTAGCATGCTTGTTCACAAATCATCCCATTGTTTCAGAAATGTCGCGAGTATGGGTTGAGAAATTTTTTTGAACTTAACTCTCAAATTAACGCGCTAATTCACATTTACATTATCAAATAGCGCGCAGTTTCATCATCAGGTTTTGAAAAATCCAAGCTCAAGATTCTTAAAGTAGCACGCTATTTCAAATCACCAGGCTGACGCGAAAACACCTTTAGTGTGGTACCTATGGATTCCATGATGATGATGCAATAACCAAGTGTTTGTTAGTTTGTTTGTCTGTTAATTTCATTCATGCAATTTTCAATCACAAACAAAACTGTAAATGACAGTATAATACAGACACAATGCAGTATACTTTAACCAAGCAATAAACCAACATAACTATATGCTTTGCAAAGGGATATTGATAAAATATCTATACTATCACACAAGTAACCTTGTGGGTGGAAAAAAAATGTGCAAGAGACTGCCATCATATGTACTTGCTGGATTTTTTTCTCACCCATGTCCTATAAATCACTATTAGCAGGCATTTTAAAGAAAAATATAAATTCATGGGTAACAAATAAAGCTTCTTCCTGCTTAAAAAACAAAAATAATGATAGGAATACTCCTTTTATGTAGGAATAGCTCGCAGTTATGATGTTGTGATTTCCAGTAAAGTCAGCTAAAATAAGCATTACAATGTCTAAAATTGAGCACTTAACCTTGACAAGTACACATAGTTGCAATGATATTGAAGAAACTGTGTAGCACTATTGTAAGCTGGTGCACCAGATTATGTTTAGGTGCTTACCATTTCAGTATTGCCAAGCTTATTCTATTTAACTTCTGCTGTAGATAACGTCAAGAGAGGCTAGAAAGAACCCTTTAGTTGGAGTAGAACAAATACCAGTAGTAATTAGATTGTACATGTAGGTTTAAATAGTATGTTTTGAAATATGATGAATAGTAATGATGATAGTTGTAATTATTGTATAATACATGACATGTATATATGAATATATATATGTGTGTGTGTGTGTGTGTGTGTGTGTGTGTGTGTGTGTGTATAACTGTATATTGTTTGTAAGTTTGTATGATTGTGCTTAAAGGACAAGTTCACCTTCATAGACATGTGGGTTGAGTGAATGCAGCAATATTAGTAGAACACATCAGTGAGAGTTTGAGCAAAATTGGACAATCCGTTAAAAAGTTATGAATTTTTGAAGTTTCTGCTCAGTCACGGCTGGATGAAAAGACTACTATAGCTTGTGATGTCACATGAGTACAATAAAGAAAGAATAAAGAAAATTCAACATATTTTCATTTTTCTCGCATAACAAAAGAACACTTGACTTCTCTCTTTCAGAAGGCAGGGGGAATAATATTACCCTTAACATACGTCAGTAGCAAGTCGAAGAAATGTGCACTTTATTCAAAAAGTAAAGTTTTGTGAAATTCTCTTTTTATTTTCCTTATATAGTTGTACGCATGTGACATCATATACTGTAGTAGTCTTCTCTTCCAGCAGTGACTGCGCAGATACTTAAAATATTCGTAACTTTTGAACGGATTGTCCAATTTTCCTCAAACTTTCACTGATGTGTTCTACTAATATTGCGGCATTCTCTCAATCCTTATGTATATGAAGGTGAACTTGTCCTTTAAGTAGCATATTTTCTGTTGTTTATATGTTACCAGTGAAAAACAAATTTCTGTTCATTGAAGGAACAGACAATACCAATATCATATCATACATATATGTAAATACTTTGATCTAACATCTCTTTAATTTTTGACAAACACACACACACAAAAACTGTTTACGTTGGATTGGATTTCCTTGGATGTTTGAAACAAGCACTGGAAACATGAGCCAGCTTAGCTGGATCCTACATAGTCAGGTGGTACGACTGCAACAAACTGTGGTGGGAGCACATGAGGCCCACTGCCGTGGGTAAAACGGTCGGTCTTTGAGACAACTATCAGGTGGTCAATAATCTACTGTGGACAGCGAGCCATGGGCTGGAATGGAAGCCTTTACACATACATGCATTGTACGTATGATCGTCTGTATGTGTGTGTGGGTGTGTATGTGTGTGTATGTGTCTTAGAGAGACGTATAAGTAAATATATAAGCAGACAGAGAGATAGTCTCCAGTCTCCAAGATGGTAGATTTACGATAGTGAGACATGAACCATGAGCTGTATTTATCCCCCTCTACAGTGTGGATTTCCTGCGGGATACGGGGGATGTGAGATCAAGTTCAAGAAAAGCAGGTCACCCCTTCCACATCTTATCTTGATTACTGGCAATGGAGGCACTGCCTTGGTGACTTCCTCATTTCTCTTGTGCTCACATCAACAAGCGTTCACAGTAGATCTGAATAAAGCCAGCCATTCACGGATAATTCACTTCCGAGGCATGAATATATATATCTATAATATATTCAAACGGAAGAACATATCTTTTTATCCACACATCATTGTTTCCGTTAGTAGCTGCATTCACAAAGTGGCAAAAAACTTGGTATTAATGCAGCGGGACATTTTTCACTGCCATGTACCGAGATGCATGCCTTTTCCCCTGGCTGTGAATTCAAAACCTTTGTTTACAGCTAAACCCAAATCGCACCTCTTAAATAGCTCTTTGGAAGATTAGTCATTCCTGGTAATAGTATACTATTGTCCCGCTTTAATTTGTTTGTCTGCTATGCTTTCTCTTACATCCATCCTATATGGCTCAGATATAATGTCTTCCCAGCATTCTTGTCATATCCCTGGGGAAATCAAACTTTCTTTGTTTACAACATCACTCTGAGAAATGTATTTCTTTTTTTCCCCACAAACCTGCTACTGAATCTAGTATCTCAGTGATATCGGTGCCTGCTGGCCATGCTTCTGTCTCCAGAATGATACAATGAAGTGGTCATTAGACATCAGATCCACAAAAGGTTCAGCAAATAGAATCGTCACTTTAAAAACATCTTCTGGTTACTATGACTTTCCTCAAGCCATTCACATTTTTTTTTCAGCACAATATGTTTTTCTACGGAAGTTTCATAATATCTAAAAAAATGTCAACATTAACACCAGATGATAACTTGCCAAGATTAGACGGTATGTGTTGTATAACATGGGACACAGTTACATTCATTTCCGTTGTGTAAAAGTGACAATGATCTGCATGTCTTCTTTACTATAGCCACATCCGACAATGATTCTTACAAAGTTTCCCCAAAACAAGACTAGCATACCTCGTTGTAGCTTCCCCTACCTTTCACATCAGTGTGTTCTTCCTGACTTACTTTCAATGTTTATCAAGCCCAATGCATGGGGAAACGTGATATTCTGGGTACTGTTTCACAAATTTATGTGAAAGCCGCATTTTCCCTCCACAGGAAGAAGAAGAACATGACCTTTAAAAACAACTCAGTGCTAATGGACATGCACTTGAAAAAAAGAAAAAAAAAGAAAAAAAAAGAAGCTATGGTGGGACAGGCTCACAAACCTAACGGCTATAAAGCACAAGAAAGGAATGCATGAAAATCTCAACATGGGGATTGCCAGAAATTTTAGCCCACTATCAAGTTAAAGAAATATCAATATATACCTATGAAAATCTTTCTTTTTATTTTGTAAATAAGATTTTAGGATTTGATCTGAAAGTACTCTGCTTGATAGCGGACAAATTATTTACTACAACCATATGTCTTAGATAACATTGGAAACGTCTGTACCACAAGTGGAATTATTCATTCATGACAAAATTGTTTCTCATTTATAATGTGCATTTGAGAAGAGCGGTTAGTAATGCCTCTTTTCAATCTGTTGCTTTAAACATTATTCAACAAAGTACATGTCACAACAAATCTTACAAATTGTCGTAATCATAATGAAGTCATGCATGTACTCTATGTCAGATATTTCTGTAGCATGTTCGCTTGTATGAAGCTCACGCACAGAATAAGTTTGTGGTTTGTGTAAGACTTGACTTCAGAAGCAGGCTGCCACGCTCGTTGATAATGTGGAGTTCAGCGACTGATGTCTCAGATCGTTAAATGACACATATCTCTTCCGAAATTCCTCGTAACGGAAGTAGGATCAGAGTCGACAGAAGCCGATTCGGACAAGTTCAAGTCGCAATTAATCCCTCTTGTTTGGACGTCTAGGAGGAGGATGTAACCATCTTCAAACATCACAGATTTCACCTTCAAATGCCACCCTCCTCCTCCTCCTCTCTCTCGTGAGGCTCTCTCCGAGGATAAATGCGAGCCACGTGGTGAGGGAGTTCTCTGGATGCACCCCAGCACCCTCTCCTCCCGTCTCTTGCAAAAACCGCAGCAAAACATCCTCTCTGCGGCTGGGTTCATCATCGCTGGGCTCCTTTGAGTGATGGAATAGATAAATAAATAAATCCACGCCAGTAAGATTGATGCCTCTAATTGGAGTTTAGAAGGGTCACATGATCCAGAAATGTCGTGCTGCATTAGATGAAATCATATAACAAGGATGGGGGATCGTACGTTAAAATAAACGCACCCGAGAGGATTACGCTATGGTAAATGCACAATCAAACATGGAGGGAAGAGGATTGCGCCAAGCCATCCCTACAAAACATCTCATTATATGTTGTCAAATACCTGCACAACACCAGCCTGTTTCATTGAGATGGAGGAGTTCCTCTTACATCTATCTTCTGCACCAGCCTGTTTGTCGTACGACAGGGTGATATCAAGCTACCTCTAAAATGGCCCTAGCACATCAGCAGAAGATGATGAATACATTCCTTTCTCTTGCAAAACAAAACTCCCTGAAAAAAAACCACGAACCCTATTGTTCCTTCCTTCTTGACTTAAAGTCATCTTAATATACTCAATGCACAATACCACGAGCACTGTGCGATCATTTCTTTTTGTTGAAATCCTCATCTACTTCCAACATTTTTTTTTTTCCGAGAAACTAAATTCAAGATGACGAAAGCAAAACCTTTCACTGCTTGCCTTAATATTCTGTACTGTATGAGTGACTTTTGTCTTAGCTGTACAACTTGTCTTTTAGCGCTCGGTTGATTAAAATGAATTATACATGTTTTGGGGTTTTTTTTTTCAACTACAGTATACACATTACTAGTTTCTGAATATGGTCCATATGGACACAATACACTGAACCAATTTGACAGTGCATGCTCTAATGCTCACTGGTTTAGTACCCTATATTTCACATCCTACAAAAAGATAATTCTTATATATATATATATATATATATATATATATATATATATATATATACATATATATATGGATTGATTGTCAAGTAATCATGGTGAATCATCTTTTTGTGCAATAAAAGAGGGGAGTAAATTTGTAAATGAAAGTCAAGTTAATTTATGCATTTATTCATTTGTGTGTGTGTGTGTGTGTGTGTGTGTGTGTGTGTGTGTGTGTGTGTGTGTGTGTGAGCAGGTGTGCATCTTAGTTCTACTTTGCGATGAAGATTAATATACACCTCACGTGAATAATATCATATTGATATCCACTATGATCTTGATTCTAGCGAATGCTTTCAGGACCGATTGCAGTCAACTGGATTGCGATACTGTAAAATGAGGAATGTTCGCGTGCATTTTGATTTCAAGAATTTCATGAGAGCTGAATTTCGCGAAATTAAAATGCACGCTAAATATCTTGTCTACACTATATATATTGAATGTTAGAGGCAACACGCAAAAATTTCATGCTGCGAATAAGGCCGACAGCTCCCATTCGTGAAAATTTCATGCCGCGAAAGTATCGGGTTTTACATTAGTTTGCTGTGGTTTGGGCTAAGAACATCATTAGATAGACAACAAGAGATGCAAAGATAAAGAAGCAGTTCACTATGTGAGCAGTAGACTAAAAAAACAACAACAAAAAACACCAACAGTCCTTTTTCTGATGGAAATGCTATAGAGAAATGTCACGGATCTTTCTCCCTCTCGACTGAGGGGAGACAAGAAGGATCCATCAGCTTAAGGAGGAACACAAAATCAGCTGTAAGTAGGGGCGAGTTAGGAAGGACCCATTTTCTAACAAGTGTCCAACGTGAAGACCTCGTCAACAGGTGAAAATGAGAAAAGCGAAAGGAAAGAGACCGTGACAAAGAGAGAGATAGAGAGAGAGAGAGAGATAGAGTGAGAGAGTGGAAGACTGCTGATAGGAAGATGAGTATGGTGAGATATAAAAAAAAAAGAGAAGAAGGAAAGAAGATGACTGTGACAGAAAACGGATTTCAATCTTGACAAACGCTCCTTGCCTTTCACATTCATGTTTGCAACCCTAGCCACACGCCCCTCTTAGAGTTTCGATCGCACCGAAACCCGGCCTCACCGGGGTGCATATGGATTCACGTTGGGCAAGCTCGGTACCGTTGACTTTTGCGTATGAATCAAAAAACACTCCAGCGATATGCAGAATCCCCGCTGGTTCCATCAGATATTGCCAGTTTTCCCCTTTCTGCGAGATTTGAATCTTGGTGTTTCTTTTTCTGCATCAATATCCCTCTGCATTTCATCTGTAATCTGCCTCGAAACCATTAGCATGAAGTTTCTCATTTTCCATACACTTGTGCCAAAGCAGCAGTATAAATGTAGGTGAGAGTGAACTTACTTGTCTTTCAGTCCTAAGCATAGGGTATGCACACAGGCAATCTCATATTTTCTTACTGAGGGACTCTTAGTGTGTGTGCATGTGTGCATGTGAGCTTGTAAAAATCAGATGTATTAGAAAAAATGAAAGACATATTCAACCCATTGAAGACTAGTCCCGAGTATACTCAAGCAGGTGTCTATGAGAGATGCATGTTATAGCAAAATCAGTTCATTCTCAACGGGTGAATACCCCACACATAAAGATGGAGCATAACTCAAGAGCATTCATGATACAGAGGTAAGATAGCTGTCCTTGCAACTCTGCATAAATTGCCTTTTCTGTTTCTGTTTTCACAGACGTACGGCAACTTCAGTCAGTTTTAATGACAGTCATATCTAGTTTCACACATCAGCCTTACTTGCTACAGAGAGATGGACATATAGAAAGAGATACATATTGAGAGAAAGAAAGATAGAGAGAAGAATAGAAGGAATAGAAAGAGAGAAGAAAGAGAGAGAGGGGAGAGAAATATAAAATATAAGGCAATGCTTTTAGAGAGAGATGCATTGAGCAGAGTAGTTTGATACACTAAGAGCCAGTCAAGATGGGTGACAGCTGGTGTCTGTATACCCAGCCTGTAAAGAATGGCAAGCGATACTGGCACATGATGACATAATCGCAGTGTCGCCACCTCCTTGCCCATCACTCTCATCAAAGGATGCCAGGCATTGTGAGGCTGCGACACCAGAGAAGACACTCTGGGCAAACATTTGTAGAAACGTGATCTGGCGGAGTCGCACCACGAGGGGGGGCTTCGTGACATTACTCCCGTGCCTGGATCCATCACCGCACGCTGAAAGGGATCTGGAAGAAAGACTAATGTGATTATGCTCCCCCGTAAGGTGCCCGGCTTCTGCGACGAGACATTCGGAGGAGACCTCGCAGCAAAGGGGAGGTCGTCTCTGCTGACTGAAAGAAAGAAGTACTGCATCAGAAAGGTGAAATACAGAAAGAAGGGAATTTCAGGCATAAACGCATGCAAGATTAGATGGGGCAAGGGAATTTTGTAGGCACGAACTGACAGCATGTGGCATTGTAAGCTAGTTCTCTCATGCACTAAGAGGTGATTTATCAAACTGTTACTCAAAATGGTTGTTTATGAAGGCAAATATGAATGGGAAGGTACAAAAACATTGATGAGTGCCTGCAGATGGAAGAAAGATGAGATTCTGAGTGGGACAGTGACCAAAAAAGTGAACTTTTTCCTATGACGGGAATATATAAATAACCCCTTGGAAAGGGAGAGATAAGAGCATAGGCCGGAGTGGGCCAAGGCAACACCCACTGCACAGGAAGTACTGGGGCTAACAATGCCACAGCAAACATCACTGGCAAACGGCAAATTTTTGTTTCTTTCCACCTTCAGCCATTCCGGACAAATACCACTTGAGCCATCCACGCAGGTTTTCAGTCCCCGGCGTGCAAATTGTGCTCGGAGAGAAAACATCTACGGTTACGTTTTTGTGAAATGCTGGAAAGGAGAGCCAGAGTCGGCAAACATGATGTCGATTTCCATCCCTAACTTCTGCGTTACTTGAAACACCGCATCTGTCTGCACAAGCGGGCCAACCCAACTGTACTGCCACAAAGGCAAATCTGTGGAATCTGCATGGAATGTGCACAAGTTGTCTATGCAAGAACTTAGAGTATATGTTGCCCAAATCTTAACATGGAAATACTGCAAGAGCTTCCCGTGATTGAATAGTCTACATCTCTTTATGTGAAGTTCATGGTAAAAATTGAGGGAGGGCTACAGATAGAAGAAAGCTAGAATACTTCATAGAATTGCACAAAATATCGAATCGTATTCTCACACCATCTACTTCACAGTACATTACTCACACATGATGTAACAGAGAAGTATGTTGCCTTCACAAATGATCAAGGAGGTTCATGTCCTTGTGGGTATGATTGAAAGCAGAGAAATAGTTCTCGTCTTTGACATAAATTTGGTGGCCCTTATAAAGATTCCTTAATTTCTTCAGAATGGTAGACTGGCTAAGAGCTCCTTAGTCTTTTGAATCTTGTTATCTAAGATTCTCTGTGCTCTGTTTGCCCACTAATTATGGCTTTGTCTGTCTGTTTTTTTTTTTTTTTAAGCTTAAATAGATTCATTTCGCGTGTACCACCAACTGAATATTGAAGTACAGTGTACTCCCGTTATAACGAACATGGTTACAACAAATTGCGGTCACAACAAAGTAAAAATTCGGGCTGCAACATTATGTGCTCTATGTATTTCTATTGTTTATTTGCTCGGTTAAAATGAAATTTTGATATAACGAAAGAAAACTGCCGGTCTTGAGGACTTCGTTATAACAGGAGTCCACTGTATCATCAAAATTTCCATGCGAAGTATCCAATGGTGTATGTGACAATCGGAAAATATGATAACAGGTTGCAAGGAATGTTATTAAGAAAGTGATCAGAAGACAAAATATGTAATAGATAAAAGAGAAGGAACTGTAATTAGAAGAGTTACAAAACTAAGCAAAAAGTACCACACTCATTCATACATTTGGGCCATGAGAGGCATATTGGATACATAAAGCTCAGAAATGATGGAAGAGCCAGGCCAGGCTGGAACCCAGGATCTCCTGCTGAAGAACCCAGAGCTCTAACCACTATACCACGGTGTTCACATTCCTCATCCCATGTACACAAGAGCAATGGCGGTTTGCTTGTGAATGTGTGGATGTGTCAAGAAATAGCATAGAAGCATTAGGTAGAAAAGATAGGGACAATTCTTCAGCGTCTTTTACCTGGGAGATATCAAAGGAAAAAGCTTCGTAAATTTCTCTGATATGAGCATACATACTAGAAGTGTTAGTTGCATAATAGTAAAAAAAAACAAAAAAAAAACCCAAACAATTAGACTCCTTTTCTTTGTAATATACATGTAAAGGAAAATATACACAGAAAATTATATCATGTAAGTCAATCAATCATCTATGTATTTTCATAGCACCATACCTCAACAGTACAAACCTTTGCAATTAATTTTCACTAGTCTATTGAGATGCAGGAGGCAAAATTATAGCAAAGCTCTTTAATCCATATTCTTCACTTTAACATTGAAAACAGAAATTGACTAAACAAAATTGCCTTGACAATAGGTGTCCTTCTTAATTAAATTAAAGTACCCTATATGCCCAGCTAATGTGATATGAAAACCTAGCCACAAACGCACTGGTTCACTGATTGAGTACCAATTTGGTTTTCCACTCCCTGCTAGATGAGCACTGGTTCCGCTTTGGTCTATTGAATGCGTATACACCCATAGAATTACACAATCGGTGAAAGTTTCACACATACAATGTAGCTGTGACTAGCTCACCATCCCATACAAAGTGTAGCCATGGTATTAATTCCACAAATTTTAAAAAACGGAGCTGTCGATTCATGTATTACATGATTTGAATTTATGAAAATATCCTGGACTTCCCTTAAACTACAGTGGTAATTGGTATGTATCTATTTTCGCAAGTACGCAATGAAATCTTGCCGATTACCATTGTGATGTGAAAGTGCTGATGACTGGTCATTATACTTTATCAATGACTGGTCATTATAAATCAAAAGTTAATCCCTGGAAAATGTAAGTATTTATCACACTGAAAGTTGCTAAGCTCTAATAGAAACAGTTTCCTGGTATCATTGCTGTTGTCCTTGTGCCTGTTCCAAGAAGTGCATAGAGTATTGAGTGTTATTAGGATCATCTGCTATTTGTATCCGGGATGAGTGTTGCTATTTTTGAAAGGAGAGACTAGTATTTGTATCAAATCACACATATTGGAAATAATAACCAACCACAACTGTAAATCATTCCTGACCTTGGAACATAGATGGGAGAGGGCATAGAGAAGTATTCTTTCTTGGATATCCTCCAAATAAAAGAAAGTGGCAAAAATTAAAATTGGAACACTTCTCTCACACTCGCACATATACCATTGACTAAAACAACCAAATGTATTTGATATAGGCCTACATGTAAAGTCATTTCATGTAAATCAAGCCAGTTCACCTCCCATACCTGGCAATGATATATTACAGACAGCAACTACTACTTCTACTTTTTCTTAAAATGCTTGAAGTAGTCTTGGTAGTAGTAGCAGTGATGATTATGATAATGATAATAATGATCATAATGACAATCATAATATTACCAATAATAATCATAATCATAATGAAATATAATACTATTTACCAAGGGTAGCCTCTTTGCCTATCGATGCTAACAATGGTGTACAAGAAGGATCTACCTTTATTTGTATTTAATACCTAGCATACGTGCCTCATGCCCATTTATGCACCAGGACACAACTTGGCAAAAGACGAACACCAGGCCGTATTTGAACTGAATGGCCTGAATTCACGAAGGTGGTACAATCTTGTCTATGGTTTAAACCATGGACAATTTGTATGGAGTGCCAAGTGTTGCATGGCTTATTTTGTTACAAAATCAGTAATTTCGTTGACAAAAATGACCACTTCATTAACGAAATGTAGTCAGTTTGATACGAAATGATCATTTTGTCAATGAAATGACTGATTTCGGAACAAAATAGGCCATATGACACTTGGCGCTCCATACAAATTGTCAACTGCTTAAACCATGGACAAGATTGTACCAAATTTGTGAATTCGGACCAATGAGTTCTGTACAAAAGAATATATCTTTGAAAAAAAAAATATATATACACTATACCACATGGCACCTATTACATCATGTGGATTGCACACATCAAGTCATATCTCTCACCTCCCAGGAAGCTAATGAAATTTGTGTCGATATTCTTCAAATTTCTACTTGACACACAGTATACTCATGTACCTCAGTTGGTGATAAATTCAATTTGCTTTCTGTTTTGGGGAATAATTTCTTAGCAAAAGCCAGATAATCTATAAAACATAATTTAAATAATATGTAACTTCATCTGGAAATCATTCATGTAATTTCTTCTAGGCATAGACAGGAGTAAAACCATGAGCAACCAAGAAAAGATTACGCCAAGAGGGAAGAGATGATACAGCAATATTCACAAATAGGGATGAGATTAACGATGACTCTGAGATGATAAACGAAGATGAACGAGAATGCAGAAGGGGATTCCAGTAAGATAAGAGACTAGTGAGAGACGTAGAGAACTGCAGAGGGATATAAATAATCTTGGCTTACGGCATTATGGATTGGAAGTTGAGGAAATGCAGAAATCCTAGCCACTGGAATAGTATTTAATGAACGGAAGGCTTTCTGATGAAAAATTAGTAATTCTATGAGACAAAGGTAATAAAAAGGATACAGGAAAACAGAATTGATTTTATGAAAACATAGTGGGAAGGGAAATTCACTACATCTGAGATATAAATAGCTAGTGATAAAACAAAAATCTAATAAAAAAAGAAGAGTATAAGAGCAGAGGAAGCATTTGAAAAGCCAAAAATCAGAAGATAGCGTAGGAAAGGGATTGTTGCTATGGCAACAGTAATTCTGATCCTGCACTGTGCATCCTGACACAGGATTGCAGGCATCACCTGTCGCAGGAATGTATCGGATGTTGCCAGTGTCTAAGACATGAGGGAAAGAGAGAGAGAGAGGGAGTGGGAGAGATGGAGATGGGGAGAGGGAGATGGGGGGGGGGGGGAGGGTTGTGGGTGGAGAGGAAAAAGAGTATCATGGCAGGGATATCACCAAGCTGAAGCCAAGCTAAAGTTTCATAGGCAGAACATACCTTCAAGATGGTGGAAGGGGATTTCCCCCTCTGCCAGCAAATCACTAAATACCTGACTGCAAAAGCTTCCCCAATCCCCTAAAACTCTCTGCATCTACAAATGCAGTCGAACATTCCGCGAATGCATGTCTGACTTAACTATAGGATCAAGACTCTTATCTGAGCAATTGTCTCCAGCATTTACAGCTTGAGCACTTGCATACAGCTTCATCATCCACCTTAACCTATTAAGGAGGAGCTGATTTTGCTACAACACACGTTTCTCATAGACGCCTGCTCGAGTATACTTAGGACTGGTCTTCAATGGGTTAAGAAATGGTCAAGTCTTTAAAGCCGCAATAGAAAATGATATTTGTTGTCTGGAATGGATATAGCTTCTAATCCCACAGTGTCGTAAAAATCAGCACAGCACAGGCAGATATGTGTGTCTGAATTGCCCCCTCCCCACCCCCATTAATGTATAAAAATTATATCTGGGCAATTCCGCAGATAGGTGGACATGACATGGATAAAAGAAATGTGCCTCTTTATCTTACTCTTTAATCTAGGTATCAACTAATGCCATGGATGTTCACCAATCATTAAGGTCTTTCAAATTCAGTAGATTTTATCTTTCTTATTGATTGATTTCGCAAGATCTAAAACCATCATTTAAAATGTACATGTGGGACTGGGGATGCTGAAATTCACTTAAATGCAAATTACAGTGGGTTCCTTTGAAATCTTTTCCTCAAAGTTTTGCTAAAGGGTAAAAGATAAATACATTTAAATACTCCAGAAGTCATGTGACATTTTGTCAATAACAAAAGGGTGAAATGACCTGCGGAATTACTCCGGACAAATGTAACGTTACTAACCGTAACGTTACTAACCATGCTTTTGGGGGTCTAGCTAAGAAATTATTGGTCGAACTGCTAAAACACATTGTGTGAACATTTGTCATGATGCAATAATTGAAATTAATGCAACACTTTGTTTCAAGTAACTTGAATTTTTGCACACTTTTTGTTACAAGACATTGATTTTTTTGTCATGTCCTTTTTTCGTAACGTTACTAACCAGTCCTTTAAGTTGCCATAGCAATGCTATTATTTCTTGGATTGTATTCATCCTTATCTGTATCATAAACCGGGGAATGATGAACATGTTTTTGACATAATTTTGGCTTGAAATGAATAAATGGTAATTTAGTAGTAAAAACAAATATCTAAATTTGTTCAAATGTAACGTTACTAACCGCGGAATTGCCCATCTACAGTTGACTTATCCTCTTATTTCCGCTCACACACATGTATTCAACCAAATATTTATAGCAGGGAAATGGTACCCAAAGCCACTCATATCAAAGTCGGAGAATATTACAATCTACATCATGACCAGTCACTCTCTTTTCCCCCTGAATAATGCCATGTTTGATCACAGCCCAAACTCATGTTGACTCTAGGCTTTATTAATGGCTATCCTGGGATAACAAAATGTACCAAATACACGCTTTATCATCATTAATCCCTTTAGGTAGTATTACATTCATCACCAAAGGGCAGGGAAAGAGGAAATGGAGATGGTATACACGCAATGGAATGATCAAAATGCTTTGCAGTAGCATTATCTCATTAAAACTGAAGTGGGTAAATAGATTTCATGCAAACACAAACATCATAAAATTCAGCTGAAGGTCACAATTCCAATGTCACAGTACGATAGGAAACTTTTGCTTGAACTGCTGTTGTGTCCCAGGATGTCTTGTTATAGGTTACAAATACGTATATATGTCCGATCCAATATATGTTATTATAAAATGAGTTAAAGAATGTAGCCAATTAGAAGTGCAGAAATTAGTCATGTTTGCGCTCTTTACTTTCTTACTAACATGCATGGGTGCAAAAAAAGTTTGCAGCAAAAAAGCATAACTCCACGGCCTGCTACTGTAAAACGAGGAATCTTCGCGTGCATTTTAATTTTGCGAATTTCGCGAGTGCCAAGATTCGCGAAATTAAAATGCACACGAAAGTTCTTGTCTACACTATATGCATTGAATGCCAGTGGCAGTTCGCGAAAATTTCATGCCGCAAAAAAGGCCTTTGGCTCCAATTCACGAAAAATTCATGCCGCGAATATATCATGTTTTATAGTATCCTGTGGCAGATTACTGATTGCTCTCTGCATGCCTGCAGATGGCTGTGTGAGCGGCACAAACCCAAACAATCACTTTGATTCATCCAGTCGCCTGCACGGCCAATCGGAATGCGGCCCTATTGTACTGAAATCCAAAGTTTTACCAGCTGATATGACAGCTAATAGGTCCGTTTTATAAAACAAATAATGCACAGGTCTAAGTTTGTGATGGTAATGGAGATGCAGCGCACTCTCGTAATTTCAAAATGTCGCGCATCATGCATCATTGGAAGGAATACTGTAAAACATGATATATTCGCGGCACAAAATTTTCGCGAATTGGAGCCGACGGCCTTTTTCGCGGCAAGAAATTTTCGCGAATTGCCTCTTGCGTTCAGTGCATATAGTGTAGATAAGAAATTTCGCGTGCATCTTAATTTCGCGAATCTTACCGCTCGTGAAATTCGCGAAATTAAAATGCACGCGAACATTTCTCGTTTTACAGTACCCTCCGGTACACTACATCTCCACTAATGCACTCTCACCTGTGTATTGTTTGCATACTATTGCATGGCTTTTCCTCATCTGTCGTATATTCTTTATTACATAACAGATATTCTTCTCTCTGTCAGAAGCTCCTGTTTCATTTTAACTTTTACCCAACATATCAAATCTTTAATTAAACAATTTGTGGTGAATCCTCAATCGACATTTCTGTTTTCAATTGTGCATTCAGTGATTGGTGTAGAAATAAAAAATGTAAAAAAATAAAGGATAACATAGCAGCAGATCTATCCATGAGTTGTTTCACGTATACTACACTGGATGCATGTTGTCGGAAAACTTGACATTGAGCACTGTGAGTGTAGGTCCCATAGTATATCAGCCTACTCCACATCATTTACTTTCACAGTGGCATGCATCTGGCTAATCAGTGAACACCAGCAGATTGGGGTTATGTTAACCCCTTATTGTTCTACCCTCGTTAGTGCCAGCCTGATGTAAGGTTAATTCACCTGAGAAAGACACAAAATGCATGGGGCCTATTGTCCATGCTGAAAAGCATGTTTCTTTAGAAAATCAGGAAGCCTTCATAGTTACACATAGTCATAAAAAACAGCAAGGTATATTCGTGCGTTTGGCGATTGTCTTTTTCTAAGAGATTACGAAAAGTGCAGGGGAAGGTCAGATGGGAGAATTGAAAGTGGTGCGTGTCCCTGAAATGTGACAGCAATTAGCAAATTCACCTAAATGAATATTGAGCTCGACTCAAGGTCTTCAACTCTGGACCTTTTAGATAGCTGCCATTTTTATCCCCAATTGTATTTCATTAGCATTCTCCATGCGGTAATAAGTGTGGGTAGATTTGTGTGTTGCTTAGTTATCACCTCTTGTTTGCTTACGTGTAAACGCAGCTATTAACAGTGCTGTGGCAACATGACTATGTTAAGTTTCCCCCATCTCTGGTGCGCTGGGCAAATTTTATAAATATTCCTGACAATCAAGTTAATCCAGGGATAAACTCTGTGGTTAAAAAAAAAAAATCAAAGATTGTCCATCACTTACTGAGAGATGAGCATGAGCTTGAAGTAGCAAGAAACCTTGCAGGCTTTCACACCTGTGAAGAACTTGTATGCAAACATTTTTCTATACTCACTTCCTCCTTATGGCATATTTCTTTTGTTAGTCTAACAGCACACGTGAACCACATTTCTCACAGACATATATTGCTGAAATCATGTTTGGCCAATCAAGGTCTACAAGTATTTTCCGATCCTATTTGATCGGCTCATGTTGGCCTCTCAAAACATAATCGGGATAATGGAGCTAACTGTGACCTAGTATTCACTTCAGCCACGATGTACAAATGTCATCATACATACACTCCTGCTTGTAAATGGACGTTTAAAGAATTGTATTTGATTGGCAGGTCATGGTGATTGCAGCACAGTTGCTGCACAGAATGTTTTCGCAGTCAGTTTGTGAGCTCATCTCTATGTCTGAACACTACGTAACTTGTAAACACTTTTAGAACTGCGATTCTGGAACTTTCAGAACAAAATATTCCTTTGATGCAAAGCCCGCTTTCTTCATTCCTGCCTCTTCTTCAAACAAAAGATTTGTGTGAAGACGGTCAATCAACTAAAATAAGATTTTGCAATTGACAGACTGACTGACTAACCGACCTCACAGTGATTCCTACCCCCATTATGCATGTGTCGGCAGGGGTTTCTGAACAGAGGTAGGAGTAAAAGAAAGAATACAAAAATCAGTCATCCTCTGTCATTTAAACATCCTCAAATATTGTCATAGTGGGATTAAACACTTTTTGACAGCATTTATATCTATTTCTCTTCCACAAAACTGCAGATCGACATCTTCCATACATCGGCTTTTGCACGCAATGGCAAAATGAGGGTGGCATTCATGTCAGTGTAGGAGTTATTTTAATCTCCCAGAATAAAAAAGTAATGTAAATGCTGTAAAGGTTGCCATGCCGTACAGACACAACAAGCATCTGAATCATTCCAACCTGGTCCGGCGATTCCGGCCTAACACAGTGCCTGACAGGTTTTGGTGCCACTACTACAGTCGCCTGCCTGATCAACTTGCTTCATTATCCAAGTTGCGAAACGACACAACTGCCGACAAGACGTCTCGATTGCGGCTACAGCTGGACAGGCTACAGTGGGAAGTTTGCAAATACTTCACACCGACCTCACACCAGTTAACCAAACTTGACAAACTCGCCTGTTCGCCCCTCACACGCTACATGAGAAATGATAACAGTCCAAACAGAAACAAAAAAAATAATAAAAAACAAAAGGAAAGGGTATACTTATTGCTAACAATAGGTCATCTCAGGGGCATTACTGTCAAATCTCATTAAGGACTACATTCTGAAGATTTTCACAAGACAAAAACAAAAACAAAACAAAACAAATAACTCAAATCTGACCTTAAAATCATGGTATACATTTCAATAAGAATAGCAGACAACCTGGCTTCTTTTTTTGCCACATACACACAATGTCAGCTTTATACTTTTTTGTTTTTGTATGTTTTTTCTTCAGGCTTAACTCATATCTTAACCCAAGCTATTTGCTTATTTAATGATCATCTTCTGCATTCATATCTTACAATATATTCTGACATAATTAAGTCAGATCATTGCTTGTTCCATTATTCTGAACAGCTCAAAATCTATGTGTTACTTTTCTTTCAATCTCAATCAGTCTATTGTACACATACATTTTATGTTATATTCAAATGCAATGATAGTAAGCCTTATTGTTCTTTAAAAAATGACTGTATTTCATTTGCAATATATGTTCAATGCAGAAAATTCTGAATAAACTGAACTGATCGGAAAAATTGAAATTGAAAGACTTTTCATTCAGTGCCCACAATGTTACATTTGACTTCACTGGATTGGATCATATTTGTTTCCATACAGGAGTGGTCATGATGATACGACATGCTTCCATATAATGAGCAAACGGAGATGACTTGTCAGATATGATACTAAACATCAGACAAACAACAATAACCTCCATCTTGCTCAATGCATCAAGCCACACAAGCAAGAACCTTCTGTGCTCGTTACAGCACAGCTTCACTGAGGCCAATATCTTTGTTGACATTTAGTTTATTTGACAGAGATATATTCTGTACATTTCACACAAAAAAAAGAGAAGAAAATAAAATGTATCTACAGACATGAGCATAATGCACACTGTTTACAATATCAAGATATGAGTGCATGGATGATTATTGTTTGACCTAGCATTGCCAGAGCACTCCTCGAAATGAACTACTATCAAAGATAGTTTGTGCACAGTGATCGTAACATAGAATTTCAAATCATGTACCACAAAAAAAAAAACAATCAATAAGCCTGCCTCAAATGAAGACAAGCATGTCTAGTAGAATGAAGAGCTCAGTGACTACTGTAAAACATGATATATTTGCAGCATGAAATTTTCGCGAATTGGAGCTGATGGCCTTTTTTGTGGCATGAAATTTTCACGACTTGCCACTGGTGTTCAACGCATATAGTGTATACAAGAACTTTCGTGTGCATTTTAATTTCGCGAATCTTGGCGCTCGCGAAATTCGCGAAATTAAAATGCACACAAACATTCCTCATTTTACAGTATTCCTTTCTAACACAGGTGTCAGTTAGAAAAGAGGAGCATATCTAAAACTAAGGTGGGTGTTTGGATTCTGCCCCCTCTCCTTTCTTAGGTAGATCTTAAGCCACAAAACAAAGTGGCATGGGTCACATCCAAGGGTATTACTGGCAAAAGGACGTAATAGTCTCATTTGTCACATGACTAGGAAGTATTCTGATTAGCTGGATGCCCAGGGAGCTGCCAGCGTCAAGTTACTCTCTTCAGTCAGTTGATACCCGAGAGTACAACACATCACCCGAACAGGGCTGACGGTTTCATATAGTATAGACCAGCTTCAGCAGCATGAATGTGGAATAAGGCCAATGAAATTGTGTGTATGTTGTTTCTGCGAAGTAGCATGGGTCAAGGACAGGTCTGATATATCATTACTTCTTCTTGCATTTCATTTTCACCCTCAATTCTGCCCTTCCTTCTCTACCCTATCTTTCCTACAATGTACTCTCTTTTTTTCACACACACACACACACACACACACACACACACACACACACACACACACACACAGACTAAATCTATCTCATTTAATGTTTGAGGTCTACAGGAAAAGATGATTAGAAACTACCCGTGTACAAGCCATAACTTTAATAGAAACCTTTGCAATATCTTTTTCTTTAAATGACCTCCACAACAAAATATAGAGGAAACAGACCTTGGTACTGTCACATGCTTCTACAAGAGCAATACTATGCCATGGCATCAACAATTTGAGAAGTAGTTAAGTATTTAATAGCAAAGAACAAACTTAAAAGGAGTTTACGTCTTGCTGGTGTTATCTGTATCATTATGATCAAAGTTTGTAAGAATATTGGAATTGGAGATGATACTGTAAAAGAGGAAATTTTCGCGATGTTCAAATTTCTGCGCATTTCACGCAACCAGAAACCAGCGCGAAAATGAAAGCATGTGAATATTTTTGCATGCCATATGTTTCTGAATTCGATGTCTTGATTCTGCAGAATCAAAAACAGGTAAAACTCATCTTATCCGGCCAAGCGGGAAAAATTACTCACGTAAGAATATCCACTGTTACTGTACTGCTAAGAAAAGGAGCTGTTGCTTAGTCAGAATCAGCCCCATGACATCTTGAAATGGAGGGAGTTAGGGATACATCATCTTCAGAATCTGGTTGTAACCTCCTAGTTTACAACCTCTCTTTTTGGCATCAGCATTTTCTTCTCGTGATACACAGATGAACAAGAAAGAGAGCTTTAAGCATCACAAATACACAGTGTAAGGAGAACAATGTTATCTCTACATGAGGAAATTCATCAAGGTCTGCAAAATATACATATTTAACTGAAATTACAAAGATTTCCAATGCTTGAAGAAAGAAGAGTCCAGTTGACTCAATCTCCTACAATGAATAATCCATCCTAATTTTGCGGCCATGCAGGGTTTTACTGCTGTTGGTCAATTGCTGATAGATTCATTTAAGTTGTCAGGTCACAGTCAGTTGTTGGGTCATCGCCACCTTGTTGCGGCAAGGCCCGCTGGGTCATTGGCAATAGCACGGACAATCACAGCCAAGATTGTCGAGCCTAATGAGGGTAAGGCAGTGGGCAGGAGCTATGTATGACTCATACTGACGCCAGGTCAGGGTATTCGATGTTGGGGGGGGGGGGGGGGTCCAGAAATGGCAACAGATTACACAAGAACTAATCTCATCTCTTTTCCTCTCTATCTGTTCATCTCCCTACTGTCCTCTCCCTCTCTCTCTTTCAGCTATCTCTATCTTCCCTGCTCCCATCTCTCTCTTAATCATCTTACTCACTTACTTTTGTTTCTCCATAATCTCCCTTTTTCCCTTCTCAAAGAAGGCATCGACCTTCCCCTTTCCCTTTCTTTTTTTAACCTTCCCATTCAAATGAGAAATTCCGACACTTTCAGAGGAAGAGCATACAGCAGTGAGAACACTTCACCTCATGAATACCTTGCATCACATTCGGCCAGAGGCCTCCTTAACGGGCACCTCAAAGGATTTGGGGGGTTCACAGGGTTAATTGCCAATGACAAGATGCTGAGAACATCACCCTGCTGCGCTCAAGATCAAGGTTACGTCAGAAAACTTTGGCGCGTCTGAGAAAAAAAGAATACAAACCACCTGTTGCTCCTATAAAACATTCATTTGACCTCACCCTCCCTGAAAACTTCATTTCAGGCAATGCTCCTCTCCAAAGGTTTCTTGTAAATCTATTCTATTTCTGATCTCTTGATAATACTTCCCTCTTCTCCCCCCCCCCCTTCACATACATGTGGGGCCTTGGTTTTCAGCTGTGCCAAGGGCAGACAGCAGGGCACCACTCACAATTAAGTTGGTCCACTGGTGACGTTACGAAAGAGACCGATGACAGTACGTGTGTTCACCCCACTGAACTCTATAGTGGAAGTGACGTTACGCGCAGCGCTTTAAGCCAGCGCTTTGCTTTAGTTGGCGCTGCCATTTTAGGACTCCACCTTTAGGCCCCGCCCACTTTACTATACGCTACTGTTGTGCAGAGGGAACGCAGAAGAAGCATGTGTTTATTCAGTGGAAAGTCACTTTGGTGTAAATTATGGGGCGCCAAGTATCGCATGGGCTATTTCATTACGAAATGGCTCTTTAGTCGACAAAATGAACATGTCCTAACAAAACAACTGGTTTTATGACAAAATGAACATTTCTTCAACGGAATGACTGATTTCAAAATGCCATTTTGTAGACAAAATTACTCATTTTGTAACGAAATAGCCATGTGACACTTGGCACCTTATTGGTGCCCCCATAGCAAAGTCCCAAAATGGCCGCCATCGGCCTGCACTTCCGGTGACTTCAAACTTGTACCCACAGTGAAACACGAGTGTAGTGGCTTTTCGGTGTGGAGTGCGCGCTAAGTGCGCACAGCGCCCCTTCCACTATATAGAGTTCAGTGGTTCACCCCAAAAGCAAGGCCACTAGATGGGCCCTGTAGCCCTTTTCTATTACAGCGCTTAATTTCTAGAAACCACAAAATCTTGTTATAAAGTAGTGTGAATAGATGCAACAGCCACAATATGTAGGGCTTACGGTCAAGCACATATAACGTATGTAATGCTGTGTAAAAGTCTTCCTGCGTAATGCAGTCGGTCATCATGCCATTCCTTCCAATCAATATTTCCCCATCAAAAATATGCAGATTAGGCCAAGTAAGTTTAACATCTGTCATTCAAAAACAAAAGCTGAATTCTTAATGAGCCCATGGCGTCCAAGCTGTTGTGGTTGATACATGGCACAACCAGCTCTTGTACGCAAGACGTTTATATAATCTGTATGATTAGGAAGTATCTATGTACAACCACATGGACTGTGGAAACTGATTTGCATCCAGAATAGAAAGTTCTGTTCACTACTTGCTACACCTGATACATTTTACTTCACATTCTACTTTTTTTTTCCTTTTCAAGGAGAAATGTTACAACTTTAGCTAGTCAGGGCATTTTTTTAATTTTTTTTTAAATGACCTGCAATGTTTCAACAACAAAGTAACAGAAACTTCACTTGTATTGAAATATAGGAATCAAAGTGACACTAATTTTCCACATAAATTAATTTTCGTGAGTGTGTAAGTTATCAGCTATTATTCAATGATCACAGGGATCATATAGGGCTAACAATGTTTAAAAAATCTTACATCATCTTAACCTTGATCATTTTAACCTGTTTCCTACCAGTCTCACACTCTCACATCTGTATCAGTGTATTCATCAGGTCTCTGAAAGCAACAGGTTAAGAATATCAGAGTCGTCTCAACACAGGCTTTATAACCTACAACAGTATTTTGCCATGATACTACACTTCCGTCTGTAACGCTCACATGTGCATAAACACTACACTTGGGGAAGAGATATTGTTGCCCTCACTTCTGACAAGAAAACACTTGACCTTTAAGGTGAATGCTGCCTTGCTTTGTTGTAGTATGATTATAGACTCCTGCCCCCAATACACTGATGATCTTCACATCAAAGCAGGGGGATGTAAGCATCCAGTGAATCAATTACTAGATCCAAGTGAATGGACTGCATGCCTCGCCCTGTTTGAAGACAAACCAGTCAATGTTTGGAAGATATTGCTTCTAGCGGTCATAAATATGACCTCAATTCCTCTGTTGGAGAATGAGGCCTCCTCTCAGAAAATCGATAATTTGCATCCTTTTCATGCAATCGACAATGGTCATCTCGGTTCCCTACTGACGCAGAACAATATAGCCACGCTGCTGATATTACTGTCAGGCATCGGAGGCATGGTTGAGGTACCACATTTCAGCAAAATGAACAAATGAGGGCAGCATTTCCTAAATACACCTGCTGTCTCATAGCCAAGTCCATTCCCAGTAGTTGACTTTTGACGACGAGAAGCTGAACATTCCACCCAGCACATTCTGTTCAACTATTGATAGTGTCATTTGAATGTCTCAAGACCAGTAACTATCCTAGGTTTATCATGATATCTCAGAAAAGTGATGAACTGGAATAATTCCTGTATGTTGCCTCGATGGTGTCAGAATCGTATCATCATAAAGAGAGACCATTGGGTGAGATGTCATATGTTTTATTGTCACACAACTTTCATGTCTTCCTGGGGGGCATTTCATCAACGAGTTCATCGGAGGTTTTCACCGACAAATTTGCTATCAGCCAATCAGACGCAAGGATTTCAGTAGCTTTTAACAGTTGTCAGTGTAAATCACTGACAAAAAGTTTCATGAAACGGTCCCCAGGGGGGCATTTCATGAAGCAGTTTGGTCGGATATTCTTCTGACAAAATGTTACAAGCTACTGAAATCCTTGCAACAGATTGGCTGAGAGCATGTTTGTCCGACAACTTTGTCGGACGAGATGCTTCATGAAATGCCCAAAATAAATTAGTCATCAAAGCCATGACATGTGACATCATTCATATCAATGTGAATGTGCACCCCAAATGATAGTCAATTCAAAAAAGCTTACCTATTTGTCGTGTGGAGGTGATGATGAAGAAAGGATGGCACATCAACAAGACATGAAAGACAAAAAGATAAAGAACAATCAATGAAAAATGCAACAAAATCTAGAGACATTGATACTTCTTCACAAGTTTGTTCATTCCTTTATCTTCATGTAGGACTTCATATTAATATGAGGATCAGCAAATATAGAAAAGTGTAACCATACACTAGATATTTAGCCTGTATGGTTGTAAGAACTGCCATACCATCTGATACAGTTTGCTTGAAATGGCTTACAAATTGATGTGAATAAACATGGTCATAGAGCAATAATTATCAGACCTCATGATTTGTAACTTCATCAATCTATTTCCAAGACACTTTATACAGTACAATATCATGACAAATTCAATGCATATCTTGCCAATGGAGATGTCAATATGTGTGTTTATGAATACATCTGTGTGTATATAAATACATATCATACTCATATGCATTTCTGCCTACTGCAATAAATCCAGCAAATATGGTTCAAATGTGGAAAATGGTAGAATATTCCACGGTAATCTGGGAAATCAGTGTAAGCTACCTCAGACCAAATGCATGATAGCACCAGCCTTGGAATGCACAGATGAGGAACAAATGGATCATTTGATTTTCTGAGCAAGTCAATAACCTTCCTTCCAAGACACAGTTCACAACTTGATGCCTCTAAAGGGCTTTTTACACTTGTGTTTCTTAACCCCGGACTTTCTCTGACCCAGGACTATCGTTAGTCCCGTACCAATTTTTTCAGCTTTTTACACTCGCCAATTAGTCCCGTACTATCTCTTGTCCGGGGCTAAGGAGAAAACTGACCTTTTTACACTCGTATTTCTTAGCCCCGGACTTTCCAAACCACATGAATATTCATAATTACGCTGTGTACTGTACACGTACACGGACGCACCGGCAGCACTTGATTACCTCGTTTCTGATTGGTCAGTGAGGGTCGCACTTCGTCTCCGTCGCTTAGCCCAGGATTATTTTTTCGTTCTGTTTACACTCACTTGCTTGGCACCGCAATTGCGGTGCTAACCCCTGCTATTTTGCAGGGCCAGATAGTACCGTACTATCGGTGGGGCTAGCCCACTTTGGCAAAAACGAGTGTAAACAGAAAGTGGGCTAAGGATAGTCCCGTACCAACGGTGGGGCTAAGGCCCCCCCCCCCCCCCCTTAGCCCCACCGTTGGTCCGGGGCTAAGCAAAAATTTACAAGTGTAAAAAGCCCTCAAGAGCAATGTTTGAATTTGAAAATAACTTCTTTGTGGGAGTGCTTACCACAAAAAAAAAAATAATAATAATGATAATAAACATGAAAGTTCGCTCATAACAAGCAGTTCAGAATTGCATGTAGGCATAAACTCCACCAGAAAATAGTCCCACCAAGGAGACCATCATACATGTAAACCATTTGCTCCTAGCAAACTTAGAAATCAATATTCTATCTCTTTTTTGGTTGATTGTGACATCATAACTTTAAATACTTGAATAAGAATCTAAATGATTCCTCCTCAGAAGTCTCCAATCTCCTTTCATAAATGGTCTGATACCCTGTCTAGAGTCCCCTGACTAGGAGAATCTCAGGAGGACATATCAGTCAAAAACAAATTAAAAAAAAAAAAAAAACTAAGTCAGCAGAGGATGAGAGAGACCCTCGTTTAGAGTTCCCTGGTCAGCTAGCACAAGGTTGACATACATATATTTAGAAACCAGTAGACATTCATTTCTCCTTGAGAGAGGTGGTCAGTCTTTTTGTATGCATGTCTTATGGGCACATATGTGCATCCACCACAAACAGCACAGATCACTGGAAGTGTGTGCTGTGTTCACCCCAAGACCGTTCAGAGTCCCCTCCTCTGCAGTAAGCACAGGCACAACCTCTACAGGTTTTGCTAGACACATGCTCACCTGTCAAGCACGACATTCAGGCCAGACTCATGCTAGACTCATTCTATACCTGTTTAGAGTCCCCTGAAACATGCCAGACGATTGGGACTCTGAACAGTGACAGCAAAAAGCACTGAGCACAAGTCTGGGGAGAATGTTGTGCTATATAGACAGCCTAGCACGAGTCCAGTACAAACTGGTACGAGTCCAGTCCAGTACAAAGAGTGTTGTGCCAAGGAGTCCCCTCATCTGGCATGAACATGGCACAACTTCTAGAGATTGCACTAGACTCATGCTAGGCTGTCAAGCACGACATTCATACCACACTCACTCTATACCAGTTTTAGAGTCCCCTGAAACATGGCACCACCTCTAGAGGTTGTACCGTGATCATGCCAGCCAAGGGGAATCTAAACGATCTCAGTGTGAACACGGCATGAACACAGCACACACTTCTGCTGAACTGCGCTGTTTGTGGCAGAGTGCGCATATGTGCGCAGGAGAAACTGTCACTTCTCTCTGGAGGAGAAAGGCCCGCCTACTGGTTTCCATAGAAACGTATGCCGACCTTGCGCTAGACATCAGGGACTCTAAACAGGGTTCTCTCTCAATCCCCCCACCCTGAATTAGTACTAAAAGAATGCTAATTTTTGTCTGGCATGTCCCCCAGAGGTCCTCCTGAGATCCTCCAAGACATGGGGACTCCGAATGGGGTACTTGGTTTGTGTTTTGTGCCCTGACTGTTTGGAGACCCCATCATCTGAGGTAAACACAGCAAGACCTCCGGAGGTCATGCCATGTTTTGGGAGACTCTAAATGGGGTATGACCATGTACATGGCATGACTGGAACATTGATATCAGGTGTATGTCACATCTGGAACTGCTGAACTGTTGAACTGCTAAACTGTTGAAATGTTCAAGATCAAAGATTGAAATGTTTGACCTTGTAACTTCTTGGCATTGCAGCCAGATTTCTATACCGATCATTTTCACTTGCATGTCTAGTGGGGTGAACAAAAAAAAAAGAAGGGAGAACTGGTCAGAAAGAGATGGTCAAGTCTGCCTGTGACTTGACCTCTGATGACCAAGGACACTTGATAAAGCAAGATGCATCGAGACCAATCCACCTCAGCTGAACTTAAACAATGTTCAAGCCACACATCAAGTATATGTATCAATCTAAAGGGTATCTCCCCATCCATGAGTTATTTTATTTATCATTTTCAATTTCAGTTGTTCCAACACTCGACCTGCTGTCTCCAAGTGTGCAGCGAGTTGCTCTTGCAGATTAGAGAATGAATGTTTTTGGCAAGCAGCTTTTAAGTCCAGAAATACCACAGAATAGTTTAATACGCTGGTAAAGAGGAAAATGAGAAGTGTCTTAATTGTGTTTGATGTGTTTTTTAAGCAGAGCCAGGTCGGGGGCGGGATGAACTGCTGATAGGGTCAGAAGTGGCCGAATATGAGGAGGCGGCGGTAGACAATGGAGGGTGACAGTGACGGAGAACCCTCAGAGTCCGCTGATGATTACACACAGGGCCGGAGAGCTCTCTCTCCTCCACTGACCTTCCCCAGCATTTACCCACCTACACCACTCACTATCACCCTACTACAGCACTCCAATCATGAATAGAAAACTTCACATTCAGTGCATTCACATTGAAATTACCATGGTACTAAATACCATGGTAACTGGTTGGTAATGTTCTCATTGGCAAAATGCCACAGTAATAGATATCATGGTAATTCACTTTGTACGGTTCTTATTTACAAAATATCCTGGTATTTCCGGTAAGCATTGTGCGATTGCGCGAGAAATATACTGTTGTACGATTGGTGGTATTTCTTGACACCATTCACACTCAAATCCTGCATGTGTACTTTGTGCAAAGTTTGAATTACCGCCCTAAGCAAGTTTTTTTTTAAAATGTATTTTGCACTGTATTTGTATTCACTTTGTGAAAAATTACAATATTTCACCACCTCAATGTGAATGCACTTCTTGGTACATCCCATGCTATGTGAGCTTGCTGACAGCATTCACACTTACACAATGCTCTTTCCAGTTCTTCACATTACATCTCAACTGGGAGAAAAGATAATACAGATGATTATACAACTTGCCACATATTATAATCACCAATGGAAATTTATCAATAAAAATAAAATGCAAACTACAGATAGAAATTCTGAGAATTTATGGATTTACAGATAAAAAATGTACTACAACCTGGAAAAATGCAAATACATGCATCCTAATAATATTGCATTGTGCAGTCATTTAAAGGATAAGTCCACCTTCATATACATTAGGATTGAGAGAATGCAGCAATATTAGTAGAACACATCAGTGAAAGTTTGAGGAAAATCGGACAATCCGTTCAAAAGTTATAAATATTTTAAGTATCTGCGCAGTCACTGCTGGATGAGAAGACTACTACAGTGTATGATGTCACATGCATACAACTATGTAAGGAAAATAAAAAGAGAATTTCACAAAACTTTACTTTTTGGATAAAGTGCACATTTCTTCGACTTGCTACTGACGTATGTTAAGGGTAATATTATTCCCCCTGCCTTCTGAAAGAGAGAAGTCAAGTATTCTTTTGTTATGCGAGAAAAATGGAAATATGTTGAATTTTCTTTATTCTTTCTTTACATCGTTGTACTCATGTGACATCACAAGCTTACTTAGTCTTTTCATCCAGCCGTGACTGAGCAGAAACTTCAAAAATTCATAACTTTTGAACAGATTGTCCGATTCTTCTCAAACTCTCACTGATGTGTTCTACTAATATTGCTGCATTCACTCAACCCACATGTCTATGAAGGTGAATTTGTCCTTTAATCTTAAAACAGTCTTAAGTTAAACTTGAACCCACAGGGAAACATGTGCCAAGCAACACGGCTTCTTGCACTCCTAAAACCTCAAAGTCAGCCAAAATCTAACTCTCCGCAGGTGTGATATGACATTATCAATCATGGTTACATTCTAGTGGGAACAATTTCCCATAGAATTCAGTCACCAACTATACGCAACGTAGTGCAAGCACATGCAACTTATATCACACATGCAAGAGAGATTCATTGTAAGCAGGCCTCCTTCCAAACACCCCTCCATAGTTTGAATTGCTTTCATCCATTTTGTGTAATACAATACTCTTTTCTTCTTTTTTTCTTCTAGAATACAATCTTGCCTTTCCTGTATTGGTTGAAACCGCGAGTTTTCTCTTCTGCCTTTTTTCCTTACCTGAGAGTTACATAGAGCAACACTCATTAGGAGCAATGAAATGCATACACATTTTTCTTCATCTGCGTTCATGTGATGATTAACATACAGAGTGGATGTGCACCTTGCAAAAACCACCACTACGATCACAAAACCGCACCGTTATCATAACTGGGGCATCGGTTTATGTTGTGAAACTGTCATTCTATAATAGTCATCTCGGTCGGCCGAAGAATGGAACCCACGCATCGCATGACATTTACCCCAAGTACGGCAGTATACATGGCGCAAGAACGACAGCACCGATAAGGGCAACAAACATGCCCATGAAAGTCAACTAAGCACTCGTCGACAAATGCTTTTTCCATTCCTGGACGGTCATAGCGCCACTTAGCAGCCCTGTTTTACCATATCAAAACACTGCCCTTTCGTCATCGATAAAATGTTCCATTTCCTCTCGCAAATACAGCTGGAGTTCTTTACAGGGAAAGATTACACACTCACATGCCAGGGCATATCACAATCTTTGGAACCTCTCTGTAGGATAGCCAATTTTCTTGTGGGGAAATTGGATAAACATTATCATAGGTACATTTGTACATTGCAAAAATATTCCTGGAGACAGTAGCTCAGAGAAGAGAACAAGAAAGGCATGCTGAAGTTCATCATGTATGAAGAACAAACAGTGATATTTTTTGAATAGTTAGATGATGCCACTTCAATTTTCTCATATAAATATCACCCCCTTAAAAAATGAACAAAATAAATCATAGGTTATTGCCATAGAATTTCTGGGAAGGGAACAACAAATGCAAGATTCATCAGCATTTCAAGGTACATACATTATTGATAAAATGATCCGTATGTTGAGTTATGTACTGTATACTGTTATACATGAAGCTAAGATGTACATAATGGATAAGATATTTCTTGCTACACAAGAAGCCAAAGAGATTTCACAGGTTTTCACCACTTTTAAGAAGTTGATCCCTATTAAAATGCTAAATATTTGTGATGATGTCACTCACATTTCCTTCAGTAATTGGCGATTTTATGAGATACATTCACACTTCACATTCTACATCAAATCTTTTTCTAATGTCCTTTGAATTCCAAACAAATCATTATACAAACTTCAGACCTCTAATTGCCATGCATGAATACTTTTGAACTTATTGTCTCTGTGTCTATGCATGTCTTTTGTTGCAATTCATGTATATTGGTGCAATTCATGCACAAATGTATACTAATGCCTATAAAGTAACTGAACAAAATACTCACAAAATGTCACATCACAATCACCACGAGTGACATTTCATGTTAACATTAATACCCTTATCTCTTATCCCCCCCCCCCACAAAAAAAAAAAAATAAAAAAGAAACCTAAGAAGCTGCATTGTTGAGCATATGTGCAAAATATACGGGGTATGGTGTGATCGTGGTGGAAATTATCAATTAAAACAGCTGGAGCAGAGACTAAGGCAATGCTACAGGGTCACGCACGAGGCTGACGTCACACCCCTCCGACGAAAAAAAAAACGAGTGGAAAAAGTCACCTCCCTTGGTATTCATCACGACAAACGAACAAACAGGTACGGCAATCAAGACTGCATCCTCCTCCTCTGTTTGCTGCTACTACAAATTCAGGAAAGGAGTTTGTCCACAGAGAGGAGAGATCGCTTATACCAGGATGGGGGGTAGAGAGCATCACAACGAAGCTACGGAAGGAGGAACTCAGCCTCCACAAACAGTGCAATCTCATAATCGTTATTCTTCTCCACACTTTTTTTTTGCCTCCTCCTCCTCCTTCTTCTTCTTCTTCTTCTTCTTCTTCCCTCCCCCGTCTGTCCGTGTTCCCCTATCTCCACTGTCATGTATGCCCTTCTCATTTCAAAATTTCATTTGGGATTTCAGAACTCTCACAAGCGAATGTGAAGGAGTGGGGGTAAAAAAAAAGAAAAAAAAAAGAAACAGACGTAAAAGATAGAAAGCAGCCTCCAGTTTTGGGAGATAGAATGGGAGGAGGAAACATAGCCATCAGAGTGGATTGGAGTTTCTCTCATCTGGTACACGGGCACAGGTGCATTTGAGGGGAAGACATCTTGGATGTGTCACGAGAAATAACATCACACGGAGAACTGATGCTACATTTTTCGCTGTCCTGTAATAATCTCCCACGAGCAGCAACGCGTCCAAGATCTGCATTTCTGACATGCGAACGAGAAGAACGGCTGAGAAAGAAAAGTAGACGGCGTCTAGGCTCGGCTATTGCTGTGATTTCCATTTTGCCACAATGAAGGTATAAAATGCAGCAAGTGCCTCATGTTCAACAACATTATCAAAAACAACTTGACAAATATGAAGCATTTGCAATACCTCAAATGCCTTACTGGGAATTTCAGTGAAATATACTTTACTATTCAATAAAAAAAAAACCTTTGCAAACGCACATGCACAAACAGACACACACACACACACACACACACACACACACACAAATTGTCAGGTCTTCTATGTATGTGTGTGTGTGTGTGTGTGTGTGTGTGTGTCTCTCTCTCTCTCTCTCTCTCTCTCTCTCTCCCTAACAAGGAAAAACAACAAACAAAACAAACCAAAAATTGCAACCCCTGAAAAGTGACCAGATATTTTACAAGATATTCATACCAGCATTTACAGCAAGGGCATCCAATACAACTCACACTATGCAATTCTATAACTGTAACCTATAGTGCACCTGTTCAGCAAACAGCACTGTCCATGAATATTATGTGTTTGTGGTTAGCAGGTGGATATATTCATGGGATGGTCCACATCTTATAGCATTTCAAAGTCAACACACATATCATATACAGTTGTATCCATAGAGATATATGATACTGGAATCAATGAGGGCAGAATACATCAAACATCAAATTGCCGTATCACCAGATGCCATTACCGGGATGAGGAACTGAACAATCTCATCAAGAAGATTTTGTGAAGCAGTGTTTAAAAAAAAAAAAAATGACAGAGGAAAATGTTTAGCTTGGGCATTATATCTGGTTACACTGGCATAATGATTTTACAATAGAAAACTGATCAAATCAAACATAAATATGAGGCTTTACACGCCATCACTTTAACCTGTTGAGGACGGACTGATTTTGCTACAACCACGCATTTCCCATAGACATCTGCCCGAGTATACTCAGGACTCGTCCTCAACGGGTTAATACAGAACAGTGAAAGGGAAACAGGGGTGCAGTAACCATACTGTAGCTTTTTGCCTCACTTGATAAAGGTGGTCTGTGCTCCATGCATGCACAGAGCATTTGCAAAGAAGGAGTGTATCACAAGTTTACACTCACTTTGTTCAAGTTTTTACACATACATGCATAGAGACAATCTGATGCTGTGATTGGCTTTCTACATAGGGAATTCCCCATCTTCACACACACGCAGTCATAATGTACATACAGAATGTGTCACATACACACACAACATTGTGCAGCCCATATTCAAGCTTCCATACAACACACACCCATACGATAACCACATACCAATCCACATACGATCTTGATACAATCGCAAACTTTGTAAATTTACAAATTCAAACATCTACAATTAATAAGAAACACATTCATGACTTCATATTGGATTTCCTTGGCGAAAAACATCTTCTTACCCATAAAGGTGAGTAATTCCCTCACACTAAATATCAAGTTATCAGTATTGATTGAAATATGATGGGTAGTCCCACATGTGCAAATTAATGTCTTTATGTTATGCCTTCTTTTATGCCTACTGATATAACGAGATATCGGCTATAACGAGGAAAATGACTCGGTCCCGACCATCTCGTTATATCGAGTTTCCACTGTATATACATATACATATACACCTCTATCTATACATTTCTATTTCTATTCATATTTTATCCATAACTACAGTTATATCCATATCTATATCTATATCTATATCTATATCTACACGTGTATATCTATACGACTGTGGTTGTAATTCAAATCTAGCTATGCCACATTGCATCAGCCTCCCATACGAATGTCTTACAAACACGTGTCACCGTCACCTCTAGCTCTCCCTGTGTCTATGACCATCTAAACACAAACACTGGGCCTCTGTACTTTCATTCAAAGTTCACATTCTTCTCATCTCCAGTGTGGAAAAGTTCTAGAGACATATAACCCTGCCCCCTCCATGCCCCCCCCCCTCCCCTCCATCCCCTCCATTCTGCATCACTCACTGGAGCCATCAGATACTGTGGCAATCAATTCCACAGCCATCATAACAATTTTGGGGACCAAGAAATTGGACTGCATGCCTAATGAGCTAGAGGAAATAGGGAGCCCATTGCATTATTTTTTTTTCCTCTTCCCCACTCTCTCTCTTCAATGGCATACTGGCTAGAAAGCATAGGATAGAATCAATGGTGGGGTTGGCCATTGATGATGAAACAAGAATAGATCTCATCCCAACGAAGGAATTTACCAAAGCTGAATTGAAGTATTTCAGCATTCCTTCCACCCCCCACCCCCCACCCCCCCTCCCCCCCAAAAAAAAAGAAAGAGAAAAAAAGAGAAAGATCACTGAATTAAGACATTTTAGAGATGGCAAAAAACAAACAAACATACAAAAATCACACACATACACACACACACACACACAAAAAAAAAAACCTACTGGGCAACAAAGTATCCGAGATATGACCCACTGATGTGTAGTATTATATTCACTACAATTCATACAAGTTCCTTATTTTAATAGTATGGCTTGATTATGATGAACTTTGACACCATGTTCCTCGAAAAGAAACAAGCAATGTGTAAGTGGTTAAGTGAAACCAGGCATCACAGTCCTTTCTCTCCAAGACTTAATTTGCAATGTCAAGTCTTCTTCATAATGAAAAGGACATGACAAGTACTGACATCACAGGGACTAAAGGGTAGCGTGAAACATACTGCATCTGGTTCAATGTTCATTCACAGCATGAAGTGACTCGGAACGATATACCGAAAATCAAGAGTATCTTGCTGATCTCATGGGTGTTCCACAAACATCAATGGCACCGTATACATCCTTGTATTCGTAGTGGTTTCATGGCATTGCTTGAGAGGACACGACACCAGTAGCTCATCATGAAGATACTCATCCTCCATGAGCTTGAACAAACCAGATTGTTTACAACCCATGCTTCCCGCCACAGACCCAACTCCAACCACATGCACTGCTCATCCAACAAACCCCACTGGATTCCATCACCGTTCCCATGGCAACCCCTCTTCACCAGCACCTTCTCCTATGTTGTTGAGGTCTACACTATTATGCACATGGTCACCGAGAATATGCCTGCTCATGACCACAAAGCCAAATGGAGGTCATTTTCTGGACGTCAACACTCTTGGCTGTGGTACCATATTACTGATCAGAGATCACAGGAAAACATGACACGAGGGATATTATGCTTTGCCACCAGAAAAACCATATATCTTTTTCTTCTGTGCATTCCAATATTTCATCTAAAGTTGCTAGGCAACAACCAGTATGTGAATGAAAAAAAAAAATGGAATAGAAAAACCCTCTTGGGAAGTAGAGTTTTTTGAAAATTTGCAGTTTCATTAGTATTTGTTTTTGTTTTATTAAAGATACAGAATTTTCACAGATGAATGACAAGTATTTACAATAGCACAGAAAAAAATAATAGTTAATAAAATACAAAACAAAAAAGGCAAAAAAATTGATAATAGAGCATGAGCTTCTGAAACCCTTTCAACAAATATTTGTCTAAAAGTTATTCACAACTGCGCGAAGGCCTACTCATTCAAAGGCACAGTAGCCTGTTTCCATGGAGACACATACTAGACTTGCCTTCTATTGTTAGTCTTTGATCATAATGAGACTTTTGAACGGAGCTAATTAATTACTTTGTAACTTGCCCATCATACACCTTAAAGCCTCCAACTTTGAAATCAGATTTCTCCTAATTTGAATCTCCATAATTTGAATGTTCTTCTAGCAGAACTTTAATGTACTGTAAAAGTGGAAATTTTTGCGGTGTTGAAATTTTCGCGGTGTTGAAATGTTCGCACATTTCGCGCAACCAGAAACTAGTGTGAAAATAAAAGCACAAGAATATTTTTGCTAGCCACATGTTCCAGTAGTTGATGTCTTGATACCGCGGAATTAAGAACACACGAAACTATTCTTACCCCACCGAGTGCGAAAAATTAGTCACGCGAAAATATCCACCTTTACAGTAATCCCAGGTCTAACCATTCAGAGTGTAATCTGGTTGTATTGACTGAAATGCCCCTAAGGTTGTCTATTATTTTCTAAAATGTGCAATACTCAGACTATTTCTGAGTTAGAAAATAAAACAAAAGTTAACATTTGCTCAAAGGCTTGCATTTTTTTAAATCTTTCAAAACAAATCCAAAGAAGCTGTTACTACGTATGTAGCCCATAAAGATGAATCCAAGGAATTGTGCAGTTCAGCCTCAGACTCTATATGTACATGTGTGGACATGGAGGACAAAAATCTATTATCTCACCATCCTGTACATACTGCTTTTCAGCTTCATATAAGTTTATTTCATTCCCCCCTTTTTCCCCTTCATGGATTTTGCTCCCAAATGTCGTCGTTGGGGAATCTCTTGCCACAGAGTCGGCTCCACATCATATTAAGAAGCTCAGCCCTCCGAGGGGGGCCGAACATCCCGCGTCTGGGTCCGAGGGAAAGCTGTGTATACACATTACTGTATCTGCCAGCAAAAACCCTGCACTACTTAACTGGTGTGTGGTTTAAGAAAACTGCATGGTCACACAACCCAACATCACAGGGCAATTAACTCTGGGAAGGAAGCATGGCTACTAGAAAAAAAAAGAGGTAAGAAAACTAACATGAAACATAAGAGATCCTGAAAAAATAAAGATACATATATGATGAGAGGGAGTGAAGCATTGCACTCTTACTCAAAGCTTTAACTTATTCACAGCAAAGCACTCAGTGCATAATATGACACCATATTTAAAAGCTTTTTAAAGATGCCCGGGATGGTGTGGTCAATTTTTAATTCCACCTTGAGAGTCCAGGATGAAGGACTGGGCAGCTAGGGAGATGTCAGGCTCCAGCCTTGTGCACCAGGGGTAGCCTCCCATGGCACTCCTACCTACATCTACAGCAGTCAGTCCCGACCAAGTCTGCCAGGGTGACTGTCAAGCCAGACGTTCTTGAGTGCATGAAACTTTAGCAAAATTTTGTTAGGAGCTAAGAAACGCAGAGGTAAAATGCATGTTAAAGTTTGGGTCCACACTGTTACAGAGGCATGGCTTAGGCTGGATAGAAGTGTATAGTATATTACTGTAAAGCATGATATATTCGCGGCATGAATTTTTCGCGAAGTGGAGCCGACAGCCTTTTTTGTGGCATGAAATTTTCGCGAACTGCCACTGGCCTTCAATGAATGTTGTGTAGACAAGAACTTTCGCGTGCAGTTTAATCTCGCAAATCTTGGCGCTCGCTAAATTCGCGAAATTAAAATGCACGCGAACATTCCCCGTTTTACAGTATTTCAAGTACATGTTTAAACTAAGCTCAAAAGGAATGAACAGTTTATCCCTGCCAAGTAATAGAATTGATCCTGATTCATATCCATGGACGTGTGCATAACATAGTACAGCTCAGGTCAGGCTGAGCACTTGGAAAGTCATTACCAGTGCACATGTATACTAGAAGTGCGCAATCGGTTTCTGTTTGTTTGTTCTTGTTGTTCTTTTTAACTACATGTGTTAGTATTGCACATTCAGTTTGGTGTTTTATAACCAACAGTGTGCGTTCAACAAATTCCTGTATTACAAGCACAATAGTACACGGTCATTTTTCAGTCTGCAAATGGCAATAGTTCCTTGCTTCAAAAAAGTCAGCTCCGATACGCAAAGGTTTCAGACCGCAAATATTTCTGGTTTTACACTACATCTTTCAAGAGCCTATGTCTACAAGCCTAAGAGTTACCAACTTCTTGTCATGACAACACACTGCTATGGGCAGCCAGAGAAAATGGCTTGTGGGCGATATCTAAAATTTTATCGGTCATTGTGAAGACTGCCATGAGATGGTCCACATTTTTAATTGATAGCCTTATCAGCTCTCAAATTGCCCGGGGGTTGAATGCATTTGCGATGCGCTCTCACCTTAAGTCTCACAAATTCATAGGGATGGCATGAAATATTTATAGAGAGATGAACCAGGCATACTTCCCCAGCTGTTATCTCACGCACGTCTGGCATTGAGGACATTTAATGTGGGGGAAGGGCAAGGTTAGGATGAGAATCCATGCTACACCAACACATGTCACACAAAGAGCAGAAATATTTGTGACCATATTTCTACTCAAACCCCCTCCCCATCCCACAAATACACTCACAGAAATAGACATATGCAGTGGAAAAAAAAATTGAGCTGCCATTTCATTGAGTCCTTTCAGATTATACTTGATTTGTTATGAAAATGATATTGGATATGCTTTGTATACTTGTGTAAGCTTTTCTCTTTTACCAAGTTCTCCTCCTTTTTCTTTTACTTCGTCTGCCCTTTGAACCTTGCTATCTTAGCTTCTAGATATGTCCTTAGTGCTTATTTTGTGTCTCATCTCCATAGCTAATACTCACACTGCTATTTCTTTCCTGGGGCCCGTTGCATAAAACTTACCGTTGAATTTCGATGGTAACTACTGTCAAAATTAGGCATCACAGCCAATCAGCATCAAGGATTCTAAAATTTACCGCTAATTTGAAGACTTACCGCTAGAAAGGAGCGGTAAGTCCAGCGGTAAGGGTTTTATGCAACAGGGCCCTGGGGCCGTATTCTCGAAAGGTCTTAAATTAGTTAAGAGTCTTAAATATCGAGATTCTGACTCAAGTCTTGTCTTAACTGCAAGCACCCCACTTAAGTGGTATTCTCAAAAGTCCTAACTTCAAGCACCCCGCTTAAGTTTCGTCTTAACTCTAAGACACCTATTTGAGAGTCTTAAGTCAGATAAGAGTCTTAAATGTCGTAGTTGTATAAATTGAAGGTACATGTAGCGTTTTATTCATTTTTCCTGAAATGGCGGTCATAGGAAGACCTCGAGGTAGACAAGAATTGTTTAACCGGCGCATAAATCCATTTGACGAGTACAACGACAACGAACTGATTGAAAGATACCGGTTCAATAGAGCCGGTATCTTGCGTATTACCGACGACATTCTACCAGCAATAACACCCGTTACAAACAGAGGATTCCCCCTACCACCCGTCACGAAAGTGTGCGCGGCGCTTCAATTTTTCGCCAGTGGGAATTTTCAGCTCACGGATGGAGATACAATTCGTATCTCACAACCATCCGTGAGCAGGTGCATCGCAGCAGTGAGTGATGCACTCACGGCGAGAGTGGGAAATTACGTAAGACTGCCGCCACAAGATGACCTAAACCAGAATAAAGATCGTTTCTACCGGAAGGCTGGCTTCCCGGGTGTTGTGGGTCTCATCGATGGGACCCACATAAAAATTCAAGCCCCACACGAAAACGAAGACCAGTTTGTCAACAGGAAAAACTATCATTCCATCAATGTTCAGGTAAGATAAATAATGTCTATTTTTTGTACAATATATCCACCCATCAATTTGTCAGTGGATTTATCAATCCATCTACGTAATCATATTGCGTTTTACTATCCAATCATTCCACCCAGTAAAAGTTTGGGAAATGAATAAAAATTAGCCTGGTTCACTGTGCTTGGAAATTTACTTTCGTGGGAATTTTTTGGAGAGTCTGAAATTATATATTTTTGGAAACCTTATTTTGTAAACAATAAGAAAGAGCAATGTTTCCATTTGTATCGAATGTGTGAAAAACTGCGTTGCCATGGCAACGACATACTACGGCAATAAAGTTGGATGAAAATCTTGCGGATCAAACGACGGTAATACCTCGGTTTTTGACCAATGCTTGTGTGAAATTTGGCGCACGCATTGGTCTTGGGATGAACATGAGCAAGGCATGGTATTTGATTGTATCGGAAAATGCGTTGCCATGGAAACTGCATATTATGGGAATAAATCTGGTAAAAGTATTGCAGATTAACCACTTCCACAGTTTTTGACTAATGCTCATATGATCTGGCACAAACATTGGTCTTGTAGTGAAGATGTGCAATATACATTTGTCTTTGATGTGTCAGGAACTGCGTTGTCATGGAAACAATGTTCGCCGATCGACAAACAAAAAGCGAATGCAATAGCTCACTTGAGGTGAGCAAGAAACCAAGACATGAATTAGTGAAATAATGCTAGACTCCTCACCAAAAGATGATTAATGCAGCCGTGATTCATTGTCATAATTTACAGTTACCATGGCAACGCTTTTTTTTTTGGCATGTTTGAAAAAAAAGTGTCTTGCACCTCTTCACCGAAAGACAAATGTGAGTACCTAATATCATAAGCATTGCTCGAAAACTAGATGTTAGTTTACTCCACATGATTTTCACCAGATTTATTGCCATAGTATGCCGTTTCCATGCCAACACAGTTTCCGACACATTCAACAAAGGTGTCCTGCACATCTTCTCCCCAAGACCAATATGTGTGACAAATTATATGACCACTGGTTAAAACATGAAGACGTAGTTGGCTCCACAATATTTCCACCCGACTTATTGCCATAGTATGTCGTTACCATGGCAACGCAGTTTTTAACACATTCAGTGAAAATGGAAATATTGTTTTTCTGATTGCTTACACAATGAGGTTTCCAGAAATATATAATTTTCAAACTCTCCAAAACGTTCACACGAAATTACATAGTGAACCTCATTAAATGGTGAAATTGTGACATTTTAACTTATCTGAGTAGTTTTTGAACATGGATGGAAAGAAGGAAAACAGAAAAGTTACATGTATCATGTGTATTGTAGGGTGTTTTTTTTTTCCCCATACTAGATTGTTTGTGATCCGGACTCCAAAATCCTCCATCTGAATGCGGCATGGCCTGGCAGTACTCATGACGCAAGAATTTTAAGAGAGAGTTTGCTGGGGGAAAGGATGCGACACATAGACGGATATCTTCTTGGAGACAGCGGCTATCCAGTGAAGCGGTGGCTCATGACACCGTTTCTGAGACCAGCCGACGATGGTCAGGAAAGATATAACACAGCACACAAGACAACACGCAGTGCAGTAGAGAGATGTATTGGGCAGCTGAAACGAAGGTACTGGTATACAAAAATGCACTTTTTGGTACAAACACTAACCATCAAACACATTCACTCTCACACACAAACACTCACCATCAGACACATTCACAATCAGAAACACACTCAAATACACACAAAAATAAACAAGTACTCAAACACACACAAACTTCTAACCAACACAAACCTTGAACAATACACACCAAACTAACACACATACACACACAAAGGTCACAAAAACGTCACACAACACAAACCTTGCACATACACGTACCCACAGAACATTTATCGGTTATTTTCCTATTATATCGTAAATTATTGTACACTACCCCTTCATTTACCAATTAAATCACCTCCAAAAGTATTCCCTTTTGTTTTCAGAGCGACAAAATAAACCAAGTGTCATCACTTCTACATTCTTTCCATTTCTTATGGTCGAAAAATTACATTATGTAATATCCACTAATACTATGACAACTGTAGATTCCACTGTCTTCATGATGAGTTACGGGTGACACCAAGGAGAGCATGCAGGATCATCACAGCATGTGCTATCCTCCACAATTTAGCCAAGGATATGGGAATGCCACTACCCCAAAGACGGCAAGAGGAGGGCCCACCACAACCCAACCAAATTGATGTTGATAATGAAAGAGGAGAAGGTGCAGTTCACCGCTTACAGATCGTGCAAGCATATTTCAACTGAGGTAAGTTCTAGCCTTTTATTTCAAAGTACATGTACTGTTAAATGTGAGTGGGTCGATGACTTAATGGGATCGAAGGAAATCCCCGATGGAGAACAGTGGACGTTTCCAGGACATGGGCTGATTTTCACTATAGTGTGTGTGTGTTTGTATTTGGGGCATGTAAATTGCACATTAACTGTACTCAAGGATTGCATTTTCAACCTATCCATAACACAACTTAATTCATACTACAAGATGAATGGAAAACTAGTGTGTGACTCACAAGTTATATATAGGTTAGAAGCTCTTTTATTACTTTTGAATGTTTTCACACTGCTTCTTTTTCCACTTTCTCCAATGCACATATACATGTAATGACAGATACAGCAATTCGACAGCCCTGCAGTCAATGGATATGCCTCCGCACTCCTTGTCCAATTAGTTCAAGTGAAATGCCTCATTCATGTATTTACCAAATCTAACCAAAAAATATGTGAGTTACCATGGCAATGAATTGCTGTTGGGTCTATAAAAAAAAATCCTGTGACCTGTGACCTTTCAACTTTAAAATCTAATGAGTATATTGTTGTCTCATGGTATATACTTGGTCCTAGTTACATCACAATCTGATCACCTCTTCTTAATTTATTGCAATAAAGAGACACCGTAACAGATAACGAGACAACGGACAGATATCCCGGAAACTTCGTTGCGGAGGCAAAAAGAAATAAATATATTTCAATTTCAAGTATATATTATCTAAACTACAAATGTCGCTATAGCAACTGGTATGCCTCCGCCATAATGCATGGTTCTCCTAATAGATCTATAGTACAATGTCTTGACAATGTGTGATGACAGTTTCACACAAATGGCAAAATATTAAAATGACAGGTTTGCCACAAATGTGCTGAATGTTCACTTTCCTAGAACTAGGTTCAATTGGATGAATGATTAAAACGTCATAGTGCAGGTATTTGGGGAACTGATGATTTTTACTTGACTTTTGACCCTTTTATAAGTTTATGCATAGAGTAATTTTCAAGGTATTGAGAAAAAGTATAATTTCAGTATCAAATGGTAAAATAGTATCTAAACCTGGCCTTTGACCTTTGACCACACAGTTCCAAAGAGAATCACTGTTATGTAGAACATGCATAAATATGTAAGTTTCATGATGATACCTTGAGTTACTTTCGAGATGTGGAGGAAAAAGTGCAATTTAGCACTTTCACTTGACCTTCGACCTTTTGACCTTTGACCTTTTGTCAAGAAACTTCCCACAGAATATATATTGGGTAATACATGAACGATGTTGACCTGAACGATGTTGACCAACAGTTATTGGAGATCATCGGGTTAACTTCCCCAACGATCGCTGGCATTGATGGAGGTGTTGATTCTCTAGGAAAAATACTCATTATTCGGGAACATGTACCAAACGTTCCACCCTCAGGGTTTGAAATGCTATTGAAGGAGGTTATAAGTCCCGAGACAAAGTCTGTCACTGTTGATATTTACAAATCGATCAATAGTTCATCCTTTGCATTTCCACACCCCTCCATTTGTGCGATTTCCAGTTTCATTTTTTTGATTTTCAATGTCAACAGTTCATTTCTCAACTTTAAATTCTCAACTTCCAATTTTTCTTTTGTACTTGTAGGTTCTCGACACACCCAACCATGGTCTTCCATTGACTGGATTCTGCTGCTGGATGCTCGTTCTTGATGGTGCTCTTCCGCTTCCAGCTCCACTTCTGTTGGCTGGACAGTGCTGTGGAAAATAACAATGAGAAAACACCATATTTCAATTCCAGAAATATATCATACATGTATGGCATTTATAACCCCCCTTTTTTTGGTTAATGTGAATATGCCAGATACACTCATTAAAAATAAGAATTGAATGTGAATCTCTGAGTTTCTTGTTTCTTCATTTCAATAGAACTATTCTTTATATCTACGTCCTTTGATAGTGTTGAATGTGTGTTTTATGTCATATTTTGGGACTGACTTGAGTGTTCTCTAATTACTGTATATGTTGAATATTTTGCGATGGTTTAATTTTCTCGAATTTCGCGACTTAACAAACGTGAACATTTTCACTTCCTAATACTTCTATACACGTTGAATGAAAATGAAATAAAATAAACTCTCACAAATTCCCCGTCTCGAAGCAAAATCGCGAAATATTACTTACGCGAAATATATGGCGTATACAGTAACAGCATGGTTCCCACCCAATTGTGAAACTGAATGAATGTTTTGTGAATATTGCCTCTAGTTAGTTTGTGGTACTAGTGATTTGTGCCTTCATTTAATTCATCTAATTGTTTTTTGTTTTTTTTTGGTATGAGAAAGAGAGAGGTTTTATGTGGTTGGATGTCAGCATTTGTCACAGTGATAAGAGTCAAGGGCCATGGGAACGGATATGGGTACAGATATGGGTACACATACAGAATCAGATAGAAGCATGGGTACATGTACAGGTGCAGGTTCAGCATTTCACAAAGTCACAGGTATGGGTATGAGGTACGGCATGAGATAATGGATGGAAGTATGGGGTACGGACACAGAATTTCGTACCTGGATGCAGGAATGGGTACATGACATGTTGATCCATGCTTCAATTGGGGGGGGGGGGGGGGGGGGGAGGATGAAGAAAAATGTCAACATTGTTGGCACACAAAATTGCAATTGTTAATTTTGTGGCCAAAGCAGGCCAAAATATTGAAAATTTGTGAAGTTTTGAAAGGATCGGGGGAGGGGCAACAAATTTATTTCTTTGTCCATCCCCCCCCCCCCCCCCCCAATGTACTGGGTAAATTACAATGCCTATAATCATGCAAACTAATAATATTTTAGTTTACCATATTCCTAGAGAATCAACACCTCCATCAATGCCAGCAATCGTTGGGGAAGTTAACCCGATGATCTCCAATAACTGTTGGTCAACATCGTTCAGGTCTTGGGGAGGGGGACCGCCACCTAGGTATGGGTTACAGAGAAAAAAAAAAAAAAATCTGTTACATTGTTAATTTCGTGCAAGGCTTGAATCACCACAAATTTCAGAGCAATCATCACATCATCTTAGGAAATACTAAATTAAGTAGAATGCATGCTTGATTGCATGTTGTGTTGTAAAGGACTAAATCAGAGTTGGTATTCTCAAAGAAGATATTACAATATTGGTAAATGTAGCCTAGGATGTTGTCAATATCTGTCAGTGGGCAAGGAGGATCAGCCACAATAAAAAAGTGCAACAATATATCTAACAAGAAATATACGGGGAAAGTGATTTTCCACGAGAGTGGGAAAAAAAAATGGACAGAATTCAAAGAAATAACCTTTTGAAACGGAAAGCGAGTTTCAGGCAGGTTGAAATGGAATTCCAGATTTGTTGAACATGGACAAAGTCATTGTTTACAATGGAAAATCACTGTGAACTAGGTCTAATATTAGGAAATAAAACTGTTTGAAATCAAATGCTGAAAACTAATGAATTCAATTTGACAGTACAATTAAACCAATCATTAGATTGACATCTATACTGAAATACACACTATGGTCTGTATTGTGAGGGAGTGACATCATCAACTACCTTATGTACCGACCAATTGTTAGACCTACCCCCTGACCCCCGGGAGATGTGCTTTGAGGATGTGTCGTTGTCACAGGAGGAACCACTTCTTGCCATTGGCATTGACGCACCCTCCGTCGCAAATTTGGACTCACTGGCCACCGCCCCATGAAAATACACACCTCTGTCAGTTTTGGACTTTACCTCATTTACGCACCTACGACCCACCCAGTAAAGAGACCGACATTAACCATCAAATTCCCCCCCCCCCCAGCTCCCCGAGTCCCCAATTTTATACCGACGCACATCTCCCGGCACTGGGGTAAGGGGGTGGGACTTACAATTGACAGGTGCATTTCGAAATTTTCATACCAGTTTGTACCTCACAGTCTCACTTTATAACGTAACTCTGACACTGTCTGTAGTTTGTCAGTATAGAACACAGTGTTCTTATCTGCAATACACTTTTTGTTTGAAAAAGCAATGCTACAGTTAAACTGGATGTATTAAACAGTATTAGAACCTATTGCTTTTCATCAAGCATTGTTTTGTAATTTAAACGCTACTGACTTGTGAGTTGTGTCGTAATACATGCTGCTAGAAATACTACCCAGCTCTTACACCAGTGTAGTTCCAGAATGCAGAAATAACAAAACTTTCCGTTTCAGTGTTTAGCACCGCCGGCAAACTGTGGTGTGGGGTCTATCCAGTTACCGGCTTATGCCTATCGCATTACTAGTATACTACTTGCCATGCCATGGCAATTCATTGGCATTTGTACGTCCATGCCAACATAACAAGGACAGGTTGAATTTGAACGGGAAAAATATCATGTAGGGTCTAGATTAAACTAAAGCTGAAATTATATCTGTTAAGATGTTCATGCAATTATTTGGCATTATAATCGAATCATTCGCAGAGTGTATTTCCATCGTCAGTGCCGTCACCAGGCAATGGTTGACAACATCTGTCTTGCCTGTTCCGATGTGTGCATTGTCATTGCAGCCGGTCAGGCAGGCGTGCAACTGGTGCATGACACATGAGCAGACGATCTATCGGTACACTCGTAAAATCACCAAACAAGTCGAACAAGGTTGTTGTAGATCTCTACAAAATTAGCTAAACTCCGACTTTAACGGTAAAGCACCAATACAGAACCAATGAAATAATCCAAAGTATGAACTTAATGACACTTAGCTTAATTTTGCTGGTTTCTTCGTATAATACCAGACGTCGGCGCCCATCATCTCTAGCCTGACTTACTAGCCTTGCCACACTAAAAACACAGTGGTGACAGTAGCGCTAGCTATAGCGCACACAGTGCAGCATCACTAGTAGCTGCGCACCTGAGGTCACTCGGGTCAAATAAAGGGCGAGACTACGGTAGCTTATTCTTTGCAAACCCAAATAAAAAAAAAAAAGAGAGAAATATATCGTTCGGGGTTTCAAAAAAAATAATATCAACAAAGTAAGCAAACAAACAATTCGATATATTCATATTCTTACCCGTCTTTCTCATCTCCTTCCTCCGTTTGCCCGCTGCCGCCTTGGCTGAACTGTTGAGGTTTTGCCACTTCTTCTGTATTTCCGGCACAGTTCTCTTCACCGAAGGATTCCTGCAGTTTAACTCGTTTGCTATTTCCTCCCACGCGGAATGTTTTTGCCTCGAAGTTATTTTTTGTGAGAATGACCCCTTGAGAATATCCTCCCTCTTTCTGAATTCTTCAATGAGAAGTATCTTCTCAGTTTCACTGAAGTTGGGCTTTCGCCTTTTTTCGTTTAGCTCCATCTTTCAAACTTTCCGCGATAAGTAATTAACACGTAAAATCCCATAGGAAATCTATCGCACAAAATTAATTTTTCTGTGGTCGTCAAGGCCATTGTTAATTGGTATACGCGCCTACGTCATCAGATTGACTTAAGACAATTGGGATGCTTAAGTCAGCTCAGTTAAGCGGGGTGCTTAGTTCCTTCGAGAATACCAATCTAAGCACCCCGCTTAAATTAGCAGGGTACTTAGACACATTTTTCATATTTAAGTGCCCCACTTAAGACCTTTCGAGAATACGGCCCCTGGAACCAAAAGTTACAAGCTCTGCATCTGCGGTTCCTTCATATATCACATCTTGTTAAAATCAGTCTTTTGAATAGACCTTGTATGAAGACACATTTTCTAGTCACAATCCACTTTATATTATGTCTACTGTATATTTTTTGTTTCTTTGTTTAATATGTGTATTACCTCAATGTGAAGTGAAATATAAAAATAAATGTACTGGAACTATCCATTGAGTCCAAGTATAAGACTGGTGCAGTTTCAGTAGTCAATCACCTATAGAGAACTCCTTTGTATACACATTTAGAAACAAGTTTCATGCTAGTCAAGCGATATTTCCTGAAGGCTAAAAGCTACCTTGAATCATGTTTCTCAAATTCTGCTTAGATAAATCATGTTCAACGAGTCTTCCTATCAGGTTGAGCTCACTTTTTTGGTATACATGTTTGCAGTCTGAAAACAGTTCAACCTCCTAAACATTACTGAGGTGGCTGAGCTCAGCGTGACTTTATTTTTCACTTCTGTTGTTGGATACATATCATATACATGGGCATGTATATTGTGGGTATAATGTTTTCCTGGCAGGCAAAGGACTGTGTAACACAGCTGTTGCACAGAATGCTGTTTGCAGTTATAGCTGCCAGTGACGAGACAAATCTATTACACTGAGCACATCTACAAATGCATTTAAAAAACATGATCACATACAAGTTCTTTTTTTTTTTTTTGGTGTAAAACTCCTCATCATCATGTGATGAGAGATGAAATGCATCACATCTATGAACAGTCAATGCAGATAAACACTTTTTTTCTCTCTTTCCTTTGAGTGACAATGAGCCATTTTTTTTTCACTTACTTAATAGCATGTCCAATAACTGGCTTATAGACCATCACATCAAAGAGATGAAAAATTCCCTTGCCAAGAGGATTACGACTGTAGATGCCCTGTGTAGAGGGGCCCATTGCCTGACATGTCCAGCAGCCAATGCACATGATTCCCAATGCTGCAACCCTACCCATAGCAGCAGCCAAATCTTTAGGCAAGGCCTCCACAATAAAATATGCCCACTGGGCAGTCGACACTCTTATTTCACTAATAAATTCTATTGAACATTCTGAAAGCTAGAACACCACACACACTTCAAATGAAAACGAAAATAGCATCGAATTCAAAACAGCACCACATTGGAGGCACCAAAAATTGACCGAGGAAAGTGAAATTGTCGCAGTTTATCCACAATTCAAATCCATGTGTAACACTTAGAACGGCAATCAATAACAAAAATGCCTTGAATGCTGCCACAAGTCGTTCAACTTCTTTGACGCTGATTTGATTTGTTACCTTCAACGGCGATTGATGGATTAAGAACATGCAATAATCATCTGTCAGTCTCTTCTTCCATTTCAAAATGCTCAGTTGTCAAGCTTAGAATGGATTACTTGCATTTACAAATGCATAAATCTGTGATGAAGCCCGGGCTATATCCTGTAAAGCAAACTACTGAAAAAATGTAACCAGAAACAAGCGCGAAAAAGAAAAACACATCAACATTTTTGCATGTCATATGTTTCTGTAGTTGGTGCTTTAATTCCGCATAATTAAAAACAAGGGAAACTCATCTTACCCAGCTGAGTGCAAAAAATTACTCAAGCAAAACTATGCACTTTTACAGTAAACGAATTGCAATTCTCCTGACTGCATATAACTGTACAAACGTAAATGGCAGGGGTGCTTCTTAATTTCTCATGAAATTAAAATGCACATGAAAATTTCTGGTTTTGAATGTTTATCTTATGAAATGGACCTTAGTGTTAGCAATTTGGTCTCTGCTTAACTTTCCCCAGCCCAAAGCTTGGTGTATTTATTGTAATAACCTTGGAAGATAGGTGGTTCGTGTGGATGTGCGTGTGTGTGTGTGTGTGTGTGTGTGTGTGTGTGTGTGTGTGTGTGTGTGTGTGTGTGTGTGTGTGTGTGTGTGTGTGTGTGTGTGTGTGTGTGTGTGTGTGTGTGTGTGTGTGTGTGTGTGTGTGTGCGTGTGTGTTTGTGTGCGTGGTGAAGGGTGTACATGTGTGTGGCTATATGTAAGGTATGATTAGTTGCACATCTTATTATTTCTTTACTATTAGTCGTACATGCACTTGACTTTTTGGTTGTTCATAATTATCGTGGATTGCTTCGTGTTTACCTTTTGCAACTCAGTTTTATAAGAAACAATGGAAATGGAAAAAGAAAGTTTGTTTCTTTGCTTTCTTCTGTTCTTTCTAACAATGCAGTTACAAGACCTGGGATTGGCTCACAAAGCATTGAGAGACAGAGAGAGAAAGAAAGAAAAAAACTTTCTAAAGTTAAGTGTCATCCTCCCACTAGTTTCTCCACTAGAATGCACGTAATAACGAGGGCATCACGACAATGCGAGAGTGATTTCTGTCCCTGTCGTTTTCTCTCTCCGCGCCCCTCCGTGTCACTGCCTGCTGGAACCATTCGCTAATCAGAATTTCTCAGCCTACGTGTCTGTAAGTAGAATCACGGTCGATTGGATAATGTCCCTAATCATGTGATGGCTCCAGCAGCCGAGTTTGGATAACAAATTGCGGCATGACAGTGCCCTGGTTTGAGCAGGGGAAAAATATGATAAGTCCTATAGGATGGGACATGCTCCGATTGCCAACAGAGTGGAACCTGCATTATTAATATCATTTTCTCTTTTTTTTTTCAGCCTAGCAAACATCTGCATCTGCATAATTAAACAATTATTCGTAACATTGATGCAAGTTGACAGGGATAGAGTAAGTGAGTTTCCGTCGTTGTCATCTTTAATTCAGTGTAAAGCTATGCCACCTACTCAACAAGCTGACCAATACTTTAAGTTAAAACATTGCTTTTGTGGGTTTGGTTGATAAACTGATGAAGATTTTCCTGTAGAAGGGGAAATTGTTGCACCAATTTCTTTTCCCTTTCCTTTCCTCTCTTAATATTCAGTGGCGGATCCAGACAGGGGCACAACCGGCGCACGCCCCCGTTTATTTTTCGTTAAAAACAAAAGAAATAAAAAGAAAAAAATGAAATGAAACCCGGAAGTGGCACCAGAAATATTAGTTGCACCCCCCCCCCTTTACAGAATTCCTGGATCCGCCCCTGATATTGCTAAAGTAAGTACTAGCAATTTCACTTGTCAAGGATTTTCTGTATGAAAGCAATTGTACATATTTAATACTTACCTCTGAACTTAAATATCTTTAACAACTTTAAGATTTAACAGGTAAAAAAAAAATCACTCTGTGAAGTATTTCAGATTCATAGTAAATATTTGGTCAAGTAAACATCACATTGGTAATATGAAATTACAGTTATGAAATATATATCACACAAGTTATCTCCTGTAACCCCTCCCCTCAAGCACCCCTTTGGTTATTTTAACAAAACTTCCTAGGATAAGAAGTAATATCTAAACACATTGAGGATGGGCTGATTTTGCTTAATACACATTTTGCATACACACCTGCCCAATTATACTCAGGACTAGTCTTTAACGGCTTAATGTATCATTCAGATTCCCTTACAAGATAACCCCAGGCTTTTTTTTTAATGGGGCTGAGGATAGTCTAAGACCACCAAAAACAAGACACAACACTTTACATTCATCCTATTTATGAAAGCATTTTCTCTCTACCCAGGGTTATGCAGAGTGACTGTCCACTCACTGTCTGAACCTCAGACTATCATGTTGAAGTTGATGATCATTCACAAATTGGTGCAAAAACTTTTGCCTACAGTTTGGCACCATCCACATACATATTAAAATGAAAAGCTGTCCAGTGTGTGTCGGTAACGTGCGCCCATTTAACAGAACACCACTCACTGTTGCTATGGGCAATGATGGTTTGTATCATGAATATTCATGTTCTGCCAATCACTGAGGGACATCCACGAACTCCCCCCTTGGGTTTCGCAGCCGATGCATTGGTGTTGTAATGGTGGTGTTGGGCTTGCTCTACAGCAGGGCCAGCCAGCGTAGCTCTGTTGGAGCAATCAGGGCTCACCAGGCTCAAGGAAATGCTGGGTAACAGAGCCCACTTCTCCAAAATCAAGAATGTAAACTGAGAGACACCCATGGGATATTGTGGCGCAAAAGGAAACCTTAACACCAACAATTCATATATCATATCAGGTGTGCAACTGCTTTCATGTTTGTTTTGTTTGATTGATTTTTTTTTTTTTTTTTTTGGGGGGGGGGGTGTGCATGTGTTGGGGGGGGGGGCAGGGGTTATGACAGGTAAATTTCTTGAGCAAGATGTGCTGTCTACCAGATGAGTGTGTAGGCAATTGTAAACCAGTTTACACTATTTGTACACATATGATACATTTATGATATTTTACTTCCAAAGACAAAACAATCATGCACACATTAAGATATTCAGAAACAATTTTCTAGTCTCATGCAAAAAGTGCCAAAGAAGTAAACTTTGGAGCCAAAACCAAACTGTTCTCCTCCTCCTCCTCCTCCTCCTCCTCCTCCCAGATGAAGGAGACAGCTCCAAACACAGACAGTGAGTTTGGAAAGCCTAGTGTAGCTGAGGTCAGTTCTTCTGTCAAAGCCAGGAAGGAGCTGAGTAGCCAGTACCAGACGAGGAGTAAACTGAGTAGGGTCGTTGAACTGGACAGTAATGACACTCTGATTCCTGCTGTAATGGAAACGTTAACTCTCTTCACGTCTGATTTTAATTTACATATTATACTGTCCTGCTTCTCTCTTTAATGCATGTGACCAGAACATGACTGTCTTGCAGAGGAATCCCATAATTATTCCGAGGCAGTATATTGCAATGCTTTGTAAAAACTCATGTTTTAAAGAAACAATGCAAAGTGGTAACATAGTGAAATGCTTCCTTGATATCCCTGGTTCTCTGTGAGGTCCACTTTGCTCCTGTATGCGGGTGGGGAAGGGGTCGTGAGCCACCTTGTGCAAATTGGGAAGATCTTACACTAAGCTACCACTGGCCATTGCAGCTCCATTTGCCCAAAACCGGGGGCAATGTGGGATTTTGTCAATTTTGTCCCCTCTGTATAAAAGTTTTGTTTGGTCTTCCTAAGATTTCTCATACTCTATCACAGCATCTGTGAAGGGCTGTGGGGACCAATGTGACTGCTGCGTACCTGGCCTGTAATCTGTCACATACCGGAACTGACATGAATGAACACTACAAAACAGCTACCATAAACCCTAGCTTGCCAAGAGAACCTCAAAAGAATTTACAGGAAAACAGGACAGCTAGCAATGGAGGCCTTAAATATGATTGCTTAAGTCACGAAGTTGCATTTGAATGCTCTCTTAACCTGTTGAGTACAAGTCCCGAGTACACTCGCGCAGGTGTCTATGGGAAATGTGAGTTGTAGCAAAATCAGTCCGTCCTCAATGGGTTAAAGTGTATCACACCATACTGTACCTGTGCTAGAGGAGCGCTCTAACACTCCCAAAGTAAAGTATACTGTACTGTAGCAGAGGTTGACATGAGAAGAATGCGCGTAACACGCACCACATCATAATGCACAGATATGATTCTCTCTGTTCTGGACACCCGTATGCAGAGTAAGCGTACCGTACACGACCCTGTTGCTCCAAAACGTGTGACCCCTCTGACTCGAGTCCAGAAATAACTCATGAGGTATGCTTTCTCCACAGAGTGCTCAAATGCTCCCAATCTAGCACGATATGGTACGGTACGGTTTGGTTCGCTTTTGAGTGCTTGAACGTGGCCATAGTGTAAATGTAGCATTTACCTTGAGATCCCTTGAATTGAGCACAATTGCTGACAGTGACATATGGGTTGCAAAAAAGGGGCTTCCCCATTCCCTGCTATCTCATTTTGTGGTAGGGTCATGCACACAATAAAGCACTTGGACAGTCAAACCTGTCCAAGACCCCGTTTACAGTGCGGGGCTGGGCCCAGCCGCGGCCGAGCCATGGCCGAGCCCAACCTCAATTGCGAGGCCGAGCCCCGCAATTTTGTCCGTTTACGCTGCCGGGCTCGGCCGCGCTTTTGATTCAAACCTTTCCATATCTTGTTGGAGTGGCGCTCTGCTTGTAAACAAACGCAATTTGATATTGTCTGGTTTTCAGACACTTTGCCAACTGAATTCCCTGGCGACGAAGACGCCGTTCGGGCAAAGGCCTTTGCTGAAGGAAAAAATCCTTTGCAGGACAAAACCACCTTAAATTATACTAGTTTTCGACGTTGAGGGGGTTAATATCCTGAATAGCGAAATAGTACAGGCAGAGGGTTTGGAAGCCAGACTAAAATTGGCCGCGCATTTGGCCCAGTTTGCGTCTACACTGAGAAAAGGCCGGGCTCGGCCGCGGCCAAGCCACGGCCGAGACCACCTCCAGAGCGAGGCCAAATGCGAGGCCAATTTTGGCCTCGCATTTGGCCTTTTGCGCGCTTACACTGAAGCGGGGCTGGGCCAAGCCGCGGCCGAGCCGCGGCTGAGCCTCGCACTGTAAATGGGGTCCAAGCAGCCACCTGTCTATAGAGGCCACCTGCTTATAGCGGTCGCCGAAAAAATCCCCTGCACGAAATTGCTGTATTATAGACCCTTATTTGCTGGGTATTTTTTAAAGAATAACATGCAGTATTTTACATTATTATACAAGTCAAGTATTGAAATTCAAAATGGCCACCAATTTATCTATAGTGGCCACCTGTCTACAGTGGCCACTTTTGTCATTTCCCTTGGGTGGCCTCTATAGACAGGTTTGACTAAATATGGTATGCAGGATAAACCAGAATATATTTTACTACAGCTGCATTCAAGATGACTCCTAGCTGAGTTTCATTCAAAGCACAAGAATCATACCTCAACAAGAACACAGAGATAGACCATCTCTACCTTAACATTTAGATATGCAGATGGGTCAACAGCATTCTAGTCACTTCTGGGGAAGAAATCTAAATCTTTCATTGTTTCAGAGTTCCATTACTTGTATAATGTTCCTAAATAAGCAAATGCACTGCTTTCGTACGAGAGACTGCGATCCTTTCTGTTTTAAGCCTAGTACAGCCACGCTCAATAAACTGTGTGCTTGATGAATTGACAGAATTTCAGCCATGTGCTAAGATTCCTAAGACAGTACATTACTTGTCAGCCTACATGGTGCTTACACCTAACACCATGGCAGTTTCCAATGCCTCTCCAATGTTAGTCATATAACTCTCTTCCACCCACGACACATTAGGAAGTAAGCCTTACGGCAGGCAAGGCACACATTTACCGGCCTCTCTTTGCCGTATTCGCAAAAACTTGGTTAGCTAATAATCTATTTCTCTTCCCCTAAATGTTAATGTGTTGTTCTCTTAAATTACTGTTCACACTCCTTTTTCAATGCAAAACAGTGTTCTTCTCTTAATTTGTTTTTCTTAGCTTGCACATCTCATCCCCCCCCCCCCCCTACCATCCATGCCTACTTCGCATAAGTTGATTAAATGCGCTTAGCATTATGCCATAAACCTCTTATTCCTGAGGCTGCTACAGTAGTCACACTTGTCTGTGAACATTTCCGCTGGGGAAGAATCCCACTGGACCTACAAAATGATGTCACAAATGAAATAACTTTCACAATATTGCTACTATTCTGTGTTTTCTATCCATCTTGCTCTCTCTCTCTCTCTCTCTCTCTCTCTTAGCTTCTTTCCTACATTTTCTATTTCTCTGCTTCCCTTTTTCTCTATTTCCTTTTTAAATTGGCAGAGCATCCTAATTGATTGAATTATGGCACTGTAAGTACATTGGTGAATAAACCGTTTCTTCAGCAGGGGGGCCCGGTTGCACAGGGGAACGGTTCCATGGCTGCGACAAACCTCCCCTGGGAAGTAAGCATCTTAGGGCTCGCAGGGAGTTCACTGACTAGATTTAGTGCAAATACTTTCCATTACTGATCTTAGCTAGATTTCTGAACATCATGTGTATACATTCAATTAATAACAGACATAAAAAGCACATAAAAACATCACTGGTATCACCAAGTACTATCAGCTCTCAAATGAAGGGATAAATACATAAAACAAAAACAAAAACAAAATGCTGATGATCAATACACTTAGATTATATGAAAAGAGACGTAATTCGATAAAATAACACTAAACAATCTAAATAAGACATTTCTTGCTGCTAATGAAGCTACAGTTGTACAACATTAATATGTAAGCTTGGGAGACTAAACTTATGTAGGTCTATTCTGTTTAAAGGCATAATTTACCATTTGCAGATGAAACAAAACCCAGCATTTGTGCTTTGAAATAGTTCTAAAATGTGAGATAGGGATAGAAACAATCACTGTAAAAATTGGAATCAGTAAAATTGATGTTAAGTATTGTTGAACGTACAGAATATGAACCATATTTACAATAAAAATGTTTCCAGACGAAACTGTCTACAGTTACAGTTTATTGAGATTAATACAGATATCTCCTCATATTTTAGGCTTTATTGCAAAAATTTTATGTGATAGGATGTTTTGTGGTACAACAGACCTACACATGTGCCTTAGATGTTATATTTTGGAAATTTTGTTAAATCACTGTTCCCAAAGGTAAACAGGACCTTTAACCCGTTGAGGACGGTTTGATTTTGCTACAACACGCATTTCCCATAGACACCTGCCCGAGTATACTCGGGACTCGTCCTCAACGGGTTAATATAAGTTACATTGCTACACAGGATACGAAAAATAATCGTTTTGCAAAAATGGAGACTACATGAACTATTCAGTCCCAACAATGATAATGATACATTGCCAAGGCATTTGCCCTTTTTCAAATTTTTATTCATCTCAGTTTTGTATAAGTGGAAGGAGCAGAAAACTCTCCATGGATAAAATTGCCCTACATGTTTTCATCCAAGATTACAAATGAAATTGCTGAAATCAGTCATTCCTATTTTGCTACAATGTAAAATATGTGGTTCATCCTTCAAAGTGTAATTCCCGCTGTATGTTATTTATGAAAGCTGTTTGTACAAATGGTGTTTAAAAATCTGGACAGTTTACAGGAAACCAAGGCTGCTAACATTCTTTCACAAGTCAAAATCAGGGATGTTCCAAAAGCAGCCAGAATGAAATTTGTGCATTACACCTCCATGGGCAAAGAATAATTCCCCAAATCTCATTGGCCTTTATGTTTAGAATCAGAGATTTGGTAGCTCTGTTGCTCATTGCAATTTCTTAAGGGCACATACATATCAAATAAAAATAAGGAAGAGGAAAGGGGGAACAACTTTGTTTCACTAATAGCCCAAAGCCTGCTGTCCAAAGACTGACATACAGTAAAAAAGGAAATATTTGCACATTTTGCACTACCAGAAATTAGCGCAAAAATACAAGCACGAAAATATTTTTGAACGCCATATGTTCCAGTGATGAATGCCCTGATTGTGTGGAATGAAAAACATGCAAAATTCATCTTACCTGGCCAAGCTCGAAAAATTACTCAAGCAAAAATATCCACTTTTTACAGTAACGGCTGAGTTGATCTAACTCATCACTTTTCATTGGCGACAGCAAAGTGAGTCATACTGATAAAAAACAAGAGAAAACATAACGTTTGAAAAGAACTCACCTGTTGTCTTTATTTGGTTATGGAATCTTGGAGAAAATGATTTGCATTCTATGACCACTGATTACAGAGGAATTTAGCTTCATTCCCTGCCACAGGCATGCAAAATACAGGATAGAATGACGCTCAGCTTGTGTGTGATAACAGATGTGATGTCATATACCCTTTTCATTTACAAATGAAAGGGAGTTAATTGTTAAAGAGATGGACAGCAACAGCCATCGCAGTCCTAGGGTGCGTTTATCAACTCTTTTTCTCGGCAGAAACAGGTTTTCCAAACGGCTTTCAGGGGATTTTTACGAGATGATAAACGCAAAGCTGTTTTGAAAGCCTTGTTCGGAAAGCCTTTTCGAAAGCCGCATATTTGTGCTTTCTGAAACAGGTTTCCAGAAATCTGTTTCTAGAAGCCTTTTGAAACAAGATAAATGCAAAGCTGTTTTGAAATGGCTTTGTCCTGCGGTTACAGTATATGACCCCTTCTCCTCGTGTCAAATTGTGCAATGCAGCTGCACAGTGACAAGGCCAGTCATCGTGTTCGCGATGAGTTGATAAACGCAACTATTTTGGAAGCCGTTTCTAAAGGGCTTTGGAAACGGCTTTTGAAAGTCGTTTCAAACAGGGGAAAGATGATAAACACAGCCTTGGAGATATCACAAAGGTGTAGGAGGATCATGAACATCAGGGGTAGATGTTAACTCCTTTGATACTTTGGCTATATGTGGGACTACATGCAGCTGATTATGTGCATATCGACTGACACATAATACTCCATCTGTGACAGAGAGATAATTACATCACAGATAGATAGAGAGTGAGAGAGACAAAGTGAACACAAACGGGGAACCCAAGGCCAACTTTTAATTTCAATTCTGTTCTTTCTTTCTTTCTTTCTTTCTCTCCCTCCCATCCCACCCTCTCCCTTTTTGACAATAACTAGCCATGAATGTGAAAACAGGAACCGTCTTGTCCCACCCCCATAATTGGAATGTGTGCATAGTCCCAGCCTGGTTCATTTCATGTGCAAATATCTCCTTTATTGAGCGGGGATGAGAAATAGGGGAGCACGCCAGAGAGATATTAAATTGCAAACATATACACTCAGCTGCCTTCGAACCTTTCCAATTCATGTATCTCCACTTCATAGCTGTGGTCTATCGCTGGTCAATCGGTTTGTATTACTGAACAATCAAGTCTCCCCACTCCACCCCACCCCCCAACCCCCAACCCCAACCCCCGGAACGCCTTGTCTTGCTGGTAGTAATATCAACCCTGACTATAGGTCCCCCTTTAAAAAAAAAAAAAAAAAAAAAAAAAAAATGTGCAACAGATATCAACATTAAACATGTAGTTTCTACATAAAGCTATGATATAAAAATGATATGATTTCATGGAAGGGGGCCCAGAAAAGATACTAAAATTGGACATAAACTCTAGCAAATTTTCACACGTGAAATATGAATCATTTCTTAGTTGTGTGTATCAAACAAAGGTTAGTAGTTTAATTGCACTTTCACAAGGATACACAAATCAGAAGAAAAAAGGTTTGTAAATCTTATTTGAAATGAGATCAGTCTTGAAATAAATGACCTAAATAAAAGAGAAATATAATGCGGTATATAATGTATGTATTATGATAAAATGCCCTAAAAACCTGGTTTATATGGATATGATCAAGGAATAAGAAATGTGTCGACACAAGTGATAAAATGGATGTGATATATCCAATGCTTTCATGGCCGTACACAAAAGCTTAGCTCTATCTTTACCACAACAACACAGAAATGGATCCAACTGCTGTGCAGCTGACAACATTCTGCTGTATGTGCATATTTTTCACATATGTATGGCTGCCCATGTATTAGAAAACAGTGGATAGAGAGATGACAGTTGAGGCCCATACTTGCTTTACCGACTACTTTACAAACAGGTGCACATCAAATATTTTGACATTCAACGCTAGGGTAACGAGTTTCATCAACAAAGCATTATCATTAGAATGTGATATCGTCGTGGGATTAGATGACAGTGACATCATCGGCACCCTTCTACAGCTTGCACTGTGTGCAGCAGTTAGCAGGCAGCCTGAAGTTGGCGACCGGTTTTCCACCGAGAGTGACACATTGTCAAAGCTGACGTAACAACACTCAGGAAGCTGCTCATGAATTATGGCCAGTTTTTTTCACACTGCTACTCATCCGATTACCCATGACACTTTATGATCTGACTCTGCCATTTGAATACCCATCTTTGCGGCGCAAAGGCTAAAATATGTATTTATCACATCAACACTTCTTCAATCTATACTTAGCGCAGACAGGAAACCCATTCCATCAGAATCATGCCTGTAACTGACAATGTGTTCCTGATGAAAAGCGACAGATGCATGCTGTGTAAATTCCCATAGATTTAATATGATTTCACTGACAGTGTAAATTATCTGTGTAAATTCCCACAGATGTAATACTTAGCAATTATTCTATGGAACATCCCATTCAAACAAGAAACCATTTTTTTTTTCATTATTATTCACCTGAGGAAGCATGATGTTTGTTGTTGTTCAGACCATCATTGTGATATAGAAGAAAAGCTACTTTGACATTTATCACTTCTTACCTGTGTTTCCACAGAACTCAAATTGATCAGCAGGTCCTGATAGGGACCTATATACATATCCACAGAGTTCAATATTTTGCCTCCAGATAGAACAATGAGCATTCATTTGGAATTGTTTCGGGCAGGACTTGCACTTTCTATCCACACCTTTGGCATAGCGCCATACTGCTATTTTGCAAACATCAAGATAAAAGACAAAAGAGAAACAACCCCTGGAAGAGTGGTGTTAGCTGAAGTATTCTTGACAGCATTGAAACAGTGAACACATATCAACTGTCCTACATGTACAATGTATTTCAGGAATTACAATAGGGACACTCTCTCCTGCTCGAATACACAGATTTCTTATTTCTACTTAAAGTTATACCCTATCTAAACAATACTCAATATGGTGACAATATTGAGAAAAACTGTTAGACTGCAATTCTGTTCAGATCAACTCTACACATTATTTGTTATTTTTTTTAGTTTGTTTTGTTTCTGTTGGTAGGTCAGTATAGACTCATGCACTCTAGCTGCCATTCAATGCCAACCAACTTCAATTCTGTACTCGGAAAGAAATGTAGGAATCAAGCTACTGATCACTTACATGCTATTTGTACAAGATTACATTTACAGGCTGGATGTGATACTAGTATTACATGAAACCTTAAAGATATCCAACAGAATGTTCAGTAATATACAGTTGAACCTCTCTTATCCGGCCTCCCTTTATCCGGATCTCTCTATTATACGGACGCAATCTCGCCGTGATTTTTTTTTTTTAATATTAACATACATTACATCAAATTTCCTTCCAAATTGCTTACCTTCAGACATTTCAACATCCCCAAACATCCCCAAAAGTAACAATGAAAAGGTTGCAGTATACACATTACTACATGTGGTACTACAATGAGCTACATCACTACATGTGTATGTATATGTACATGTATAAAGCATTAAGTCTCCCGTATCCGGCCAAATCCCTTATCCGGATGAGCCCCGGTCCCGACTTGTCCGGATACGAGAGGTTCAACTGTATATATATGCATTCAATCAAGACACAGTATAAAGCACATGGAGCCTCATGCCAGTGCTGGAAAACTTTATTCCTCAAACTGGAGAAAAGAAGCTGCAATATGAGAGCCTTTCTCTGCAGGCTTTTCACTGTTTTTTGTGTGTGGTATCAGCTCGTAGTGTGACTAAAGTTGAATGCAATCAAATCTGACACCATCTACAGGGTCACTGCAGGTATTTCACCACATTCTGTCGGGATAGGAGATCAAATGTAAATGTCCCACTGAAACACTTCTGGTTTTGATGCCATGGCACAAAAAAAGAATGAGAAAAAAATGGCTGTGCAGAGGAGCTAGTTCTGTGATCTAATAACGCTGGATAAACAATTCCATCACGCAGCACACAACCTGACACTACCAACACTACCGGGATATCGGGAGACGGCGGAGGATCAGCCGTCAACGTCATGCCCATTGTGAAGCTGGCCTGACATCACTAACGAGACCGACAGAGGATGTGCCACCATCTCCATGGCGATGACGTTCCGCGTCAGCACCTGAGACGGGGGAATTTAGCTCGTGCTGGGAGGCTCTCTACCAGGTGTGCACCCGCTAGACCCTGTAGCCGGTGTATTTACCATGCTCAGTGTTGACTGCACTTCTATGGAAGGCATACATGCTATGGTCTTCTAAGCAATAAGAGGTTGTTTTTGTTTTGCTTTTTTACTCCTCGTACACTTTCACCATCCATTATACTCCGTCATTAACCTTTAGCCAGGGGAACACAGGATACTTTGGAAATAATTTGCCCTGCAAATACACCCTTGCCTATTATGTGTGCTTTGATGGCAAGAGACTAGTACATTGTTTAATGGCATCTACATAAATGTCATATATGTGCTTATATCTTCCAATGTCCAAACATTTTGAGATAAGATTGCTGCTAATGATGTCTCTGTACTTTGCACTAAAAATTATCATCTGACATTGTATTACAATTCTGCATCAACTCTCAGAAAACACATTCAGTGATAACAGTTAGGGTTATATTACAAAATCAAGTCAAGGTCACAAAGTTTATGGACAGCCGAAACAAGCTTCATGCTTGGTACAAAGCTGTCAATGCGGTATAATGTGAAATATTTACCAAAAGGAAATTTCCGACCAAATATTCCATAAACAGACATGACAACTCATAATTTTCAAGTCATCCAAAGTCCATTGGTCCATATTGTTACGATTTAAACTTGCATTTTTTTCCAAGTCCCTTTGACAAACTGACACTGCAATCACAAAATATAATGCTTCATAAAATACATCATGCTCTATATCTTCAAATTTTTCATGGAAATGTGAATTTTGGGAATGACTGTCAGGACTTGATATTGACCCTATGTCCATCTTGTCCTCTTGACTTATAATAGTGTGATTGGTTCACACAAAAATAAAGAAAAAGAAAACAAGAAATAGCATGATTCTGTAAAGGCCTTATTCTTCATTATTATTGAATAGCAAAAATGCAAAAAACAACAGTGCAAGACAAGAAGAAACATTTTAAATCAGGTTTAATCCCCCAACACAAGTCAATGACAGGTGCAATAGGACATATAGAATACACAGACAAAGGAAAGGGAATTTCTCATGATGTATGCTCATACTTATTACTGGCGAAGGCCTGTGACCTAATTCTGATCTCAAAATTCCCTGTACAAGCAGAGCAGATTTCCAAGTCTAAATTTTCCTGTCAATAATGGACATGATCAATATTGCAGAAAGCTCCAGTGGCAAGGGAGAGCAGGTTGAAATTTGAATGAATATACACAAACACAATAACTATATCACAAACCATGCAAAAGACGCCCTGGTCAGCGTCCCAGTAAGCCCTCCCCCCTCCCCCCCCCCCCCCAAAAAAAAAAATGTGGATTTGGTATCAACAGGGCTAATTTTGTGTTTCTCTATTTTCAAAATTTGATGTCAACAACGCTGGTGGCATGCGTGCATACAAATTATACATATAACTACTGGGGAAAAAAAAACAGCAGCAGCATTTGGTATTTTAAAATAATCATGAAAACAATGTGCTTGATTAGTGTATAAATGTGTTGGTTTTTTTTTTATCAATTACTTTGCAACTTTTACTCTCAAATTTCATAACACCTTTTGGTTCCAAACTTCTAAAGGAATGAATTAAATGGTATCATTTGTGACTGTTACTTTCAAGTTTCATAACATTTTTTTGTTCTTAATTCCAAAAATTCAATGGCTTCATTTGCCTCTTTGCATGAAGCCTTTTATTTTCAGAAGTATTGTTATTAACACTACAGGTTGGATAAAATTTAAGTTGATATTTGTGGGATATTTTGATACATGTTGACATGTGATGTTAAAATCATCAATATCAATATCCTCCTCCTTATCATTATTTCCACAGCAGGCTTTCAGAGATGATATCCAATACTAATAAAATAGTGTAGACAGTATATCAAAAATATTTAAAAAAACAGAGAAAAGAGGAGTAAAAAGGAGGAATGCAAGCTACATGAGCTTCCATGCCAAAAATAAATGAATAAAAATAATGCAGAATATGTTAATCAAAATATATTTGTATATATATGCACCTGTATATTTCTCACCTGAATTGGACACAGCAGGATGAATGTTTTCCAAAGCAGGGCGGTGACATGGAAAGAGGAAGAAATCAAAGAGAAGAGAAACTTTTATTAGTGGACGTCGATCAGGTTCTCATTACCAAGATTGAAAAAGAGACATTATGAGCAATAACTGTAATGACAGAAACTGAAATCATAACGCCTCTTTTGACATTGGCACTGTATATATGTCTTAACAAGGAAAAGTAGAAATTACGCGGTGCGTAATATATGTCCCCGCCAGAAGTAGCATTTTGTAGCCAATGTACAATATAGGTAAAAAAATCAAGGTCAAAGGTCAAAGAAGTCAAAGGTCAAAATTCTGTGTAGAAGTTTTGAAGCCCTCACCTAGTGCCATCACATAAAGTAAACGGAATCGAAATCGGGTTAGAAATGGCGAAAGAGTAGCATTTGGTAGCAAAATGTACAATACAGGTCAAAAATCAAGGTCAAAGGTCAAAGAAGTCAAAGGTCAAAATTCTGTGTAGAAGTTTTGAAGCCCTCACCTAGTGCCATCACTTAAAGCAAACGGAATTGAAATCGGGTTACAAATGGCGAAGGAGTAGCATTTTGTAGCAAAATGTACAATATAGGTCAAAAATCAAGGTCAAAGGTCAAAGAAGTCAAAGGTCAAAATTCTGTGTAGAAGTTTTGAAGCCCTCACCTAGTGCCATCATATAAAGCAAACGGAATCAAAATCGGGTTAGAAATGGCGAAGGAGTAGCATTTTGAAGCAAAATGTACAATATAGGCCAAAGGTCAAGGTCAAAGGTCACAACTGAAATTCTGTATAGAAGTTTCAAAGCTCCCATGTAGTGCTATCATATAAAGCAAACAGAATCAAAATCGGGTTAGAAATGGCGAAGGAGTAGCATTTTGAACATTTTGATCACACACGGACGCACACACGGACGGACGGACACACGGACGGACGGACACACGGACACACACACGTACGGAGCCCGTTTCATAGTCCCCTGCTCGAACTCGTTCGGCGGGGACAAAAAGAAGGTGTTAACAAACATCCATAAAAGCATTTATATCTGTCGTAATTTGCAGCCGAAAAAAAAAAGATAAAAGAAAAAAGGAAAAAAAAAGTAGGGCATGATGGTGGCAACTTGTTTTCTCTGTTGTATTTTTTTTTTTCAAACAAAAAAGAAACGAGGAAGAACTAAGAAAAAAAATACAGATCAAAAACTGCTCATATTTTTTCCTCTAATGTATGGATCCATGTAATACTAAATGAAATACAATTTAATCTTTTATTATTTAGCACACTTTCTTTGGCAGTAGGTTTACACAACTTTGATATCTTTAATGCATTCATACAATCCATACTTTAAATGGCAGGAAAAAAAAAAGAAGACAGAAAAAAAGACTATTCCAGATACAATCCATCAACTCATATCTAATGGTTCAATGCTCCATAAGAGCTACAAGAACCCTGAAAATTCATGTTTGCGGATGTTAATAAATGCATTATATCGAGAAATGGATGGAAATGATATTCTGCAGGTAGATATCAAGTGTCCTCATCATTCAGCATATTCCTTCATAAGGTCCTCACAATTATTCCATAAAGATGCAGCAACTGGCAAATTGACAGCATTGGCAATACAAAGTGACAAGAAATTTTAGGAAAAAGAAGGTGAATGCCGGATATGGTATTGATGTACCAACATAAGCCAGTCACAACTGTGTCACGCTGGATATAGAAACGCTTTGTGGGCCTCAATATTTCATACATCAGTCAACCTGGTATCATTCATTGCGGTGTATATTGGTAGGGTAAATACTCGAGACACTTGATGTAAGCGTCGCGTGAGGGAGACTACGACTGTGCATCGGGGTGGATAGGTGACTATGAACAACAGCATTAAGATTGAGTAGAAGGGGAGAGTGAAAATGACAGGGCAGGTGAGATAATAAGCAATTTAATGTGACATGAAAGTTTACAACAATACTAACTGCAAGATAGGGGATGGTAGCAATGGAAAAGAAGAGAAAGATCCACTCAGCAGTCAAATCATGAGACACAAGGACTAAAACACCACTACACAACAGCAGTGAAATGAAATTGATTCCTAAGACCATCCAAGTTTGGAATCTGATTTGAACCTCAATGCCTCACATTCCAAAACTTTGAAACATATCATCTGAGTTTTGATAGCGCTTTACATTGATGCAACACCTGAAATATCTGAACTTGTGCACACATACTTTCTGGTAGAAAAGTGAGCAGGAATGTTTGGATGCATTGCATGATGCAAGTTGGGGAATCATCGGTATGACTTCGGTCCAGTGGACCTATCCCAGAATTCCCTGCATCACATGCATCAGCAAGAGAGATGCATACGTCCTTCAGAGCAATAACTGGCAACTATTCATAGTCCAAGTGAATTTAGGCAAGAGTCATGTGAAAGTATAAGTCAGTCTGTAGATTTTTTGTGCACTTATATGTATACTGTCTTGACTGACATATGACTACAACAAATTGGAAAAATACTTCTGACCACTGTAAAATGTTGTTTGCTGAATTGTACTGCACATCACAAGAGAGATTACAAGACCTGGGCTATATTACAAATATAGAATCTTTTAACAAAGTGAAACAGGATTCACTGTACCAGTCTGTTGCCCCTTTTTTCAATGTTTTCAATGTATATCCACTCAGTAACATATAAATCATCATCTGTATGTGTGCCATATTTATAAAATGAAGTTATAGTTAAATATTTTTTTTCCTATGTCATGTGAAGGAAATTGGTTACATTACTCTATCTTTACGCTATATTTTGTTTCTCTCTTCATGAACGATGAATTTTTATGTAAATATCAAGAAAATTATATTTTGCTTGAAAGGCAATGCAAAATGAAATAAAAATACAGAGTTAACTTATAAAATTGGAGGCAGGAAGAGTAATATTATTGACATTTATTCATTATAAAGGGAACTTGTTGATGAAGACCTGTTGTGTGTTGAAAGTGTGCATGTAAATAGACTCAAAATAGAAATACCAGTAAGATTACTTGGGATGATTATTCCAAATAACGGCAAGTTTATGATCTGAAATTGTATGGCAACAAGTGGAACGAAAATAATGGCTACTGTTAAAGCAAATATAATCCCCAATCACACTGTATTATACCAACTTGGTCTCACAATCTACATAATGGAAAAGCACTTGCCATGCACTAATAACTGTATCGAAATTCAGCAAGATTTATATGTTGGTGAAACAAGCCCCGTGCCGCTATTAATCTCAGTACCTCAGTGTTATCATCGCTGTGGAGGAGAGAGCCCGGGAAAATTGTATTCCAGTGGAGAATTGGGGGGAGAAAATCTGCAAGAAAATACTAGAGTCTCTTGCATTATAAATAGATTGAACATCATCGCACAAAGGCCTGCCGACGCTACAAACACGGGCAAAGGCAAAATCTGATTATCGGCAAACTCAAGATTCAGAAACTTGAGAAATCCGCGAGAGGGGTAGAAAGGGACAAGCAAGATGCTGTGATTCTCCGAATGTGCCTCTTTGTTTTGATGTCACATTGTCCCCCATCCCATCCTCCTATGACCTTTTGGAAAACCAAACCAGAGGTCACATATGACTGCCAGGCTTTTTCAGATATATATAAACCTACTCCCTACCCTCCACCGAGAGTTTGATGACTTGATTTCGAGGGTAGGCAAATTGAAAGAAATTGAGAAATGGCACCAATATAATGGAAGAAGAGGTCTCAATCATCCTGTTGAGTTACACCAACAATATCGGAGAAATTCAAGGTTAAGTCCAAATATCATCTTTGGCAGTTTTGATGGCTGTCTTCTGTGCAGCTTTAAAAAGCTACAGGATAAATGAAGGAAACAGTATGATATTACATCCTAATCATTCAGTTTTAAATCAGTCAGTTTCAAATACTAAATTGGAAAAAAAAGATGATGAATTATATTCATGTTAAATATCTGAATGTAATCACAATTTCTGCACCCCTTCTTGTCTTTACTGCTACTAGTTTGAAATGTAGTGACAAAAGGGCATATGCCGTAAAGTTCCGTGTATAAGACGCACCCGTGTATAAGACGCACCCCTAATTTCGGACCTAAAATTAAAAAAAAAAAAAAACACGAAAATGTCCACGCAAATATTGCGTGTGTCATACATATTATTTCAGCTCAAAATTTCCCTAGAATGCAGCATGTATTTACTCTATTTTTCGTTTCCTTTTATATTTTCTTTTAACGGTATTCATCGGACATCAACAAAATATGGAAGACGCAAAATGCGAGACTTGTCTCGGTACTCACTTACTATTGTTTCGCCTTTCAATCATGGTACATGTGTCATGCATATCGTACTCATGAGTGTACAGTACGATCTTTGCTGTCATACATAGCAGAGGGTGTCTCGCATATTGACGCATGTCAGACTGGAAGGTTCATTACGAAAAATAAGAAAAACATCAACAAGTGTAGCAGAGGGATCATACGGCAAGACGTACGGTGCGTACGGTAATTACACTCATGCACTGTTACCAGTAACATGTGTGTCTCTTGTACCATGCTTGTATGCACAGTGCTAGCCTTTTGCAAAAGGCAGCTCGCTATAATTTCAGCACACGCTCACAGAGAGCAATGGACTTGCACACACAGCGCGCAACGGGCAAGCGCGCTTCGATCCGATCGCTGTGTGCACGCGAGTCCATTGCAAAAGCCTCTCTGCAGCTGCTGCCTTTGCCAAAGGCTTGCATGCTAGCTAGCTAGCTAGCTAGCTACAGTGTAGCTATGGTATCCTAGCTGGCTTCGCACTCGTGAAATAAAGAGCAAACGAACGACATGGATATGCATGCATGCTTCACACATCGTTCATATTTACGGTGACATAGTGTCGATCCTACTCCGTATTTTACAGCTTTTGTCTATGGCCATATTGATACTAGCACATTGATAAGTTTTACGGTACCCGGTATCGGTAATTTAGTAATGATACCTGTACATCGCGTATTCCAGCTACTAGGTTGGCTGTTGGTAGCTTGGTAGACTGACATCGGTAGCATGTACAGCAGTGCTGTTACAGCTGTTGTCTATGGCCAGATTGATACATCGTTACTGCACAAGGCCGATGTAAGTTTATCTCGTATTTGCAGCTTTTTTGTGTGTCCAGATTGAAAGATCGCTCTTTTATCCGCAAGTTTTAGTGATTGCTTACCTTCCAAACGTCGATGGGCATACATGGCCCCAAGTTGGCCTTATAAAATTGGGTGTACATGACAGATTTTTTTTCCGTGATTCGACTGTACCCGTGTATACGACGCACCCCCGATTTTCAACGTTTTCCGACGAAAAAATAGTGCGTCTTATACACGGAACTTTACGGTAATTAAGTATGTATGCAAAGGACTATCAGATTTTTTGCTGTGAGGTGTTATGTCTCAAATATTAGGATGCAAATAATGATGGAAACAAGAAGAAAGTTTTATATCATAGCATTAATAAAACAAAGAGTTCAAAGTTCCATTTCTATGAATTATAGAATTATTGATTCATACTGCTATCAAATACTACATTGTTACTGCTATCACTTGCATTCTTGAGACTGCTTGTACTCTACCAGACACTACATTGGTCTCCTGTATTTAACCCATTGAGGACGGTTTGATTTTGCTAAAACACCAGAGCTGCCAACCTTTGGAAGCACGAATCCGGACTCAGCAGCTCCAAAATCCGTATTTTTCCACCAGAATCCGTAATTTTTCCATCTCCCTCTTTTTGCTATTTTGAATTAAACTCGTCGACATATGAGGCCTACAGGCTCTAAACAAAACATTACGACACATGCCGAAGTATCGAGCTGGACACCAGCACGATAAAGAATCCAAGCTACGCAATGTTCAGCGTTGATTGATTGCTTTCTCGCGCAATGCATGTGTACAAGTGCATGTATGTACCTCCAGAAACTTGCTGGGCTGGTTATGGAAGCTTCCACTATCTAGCAGGGGAGGGGGGATGCTTTCATCTTCTCAAGAAAGCTTCTGTGTGAGCGAATGCAAAACTCTCTTCGGTGTTTCCAACTATTGTTTACTATAAAACATAATCATGCGTTGTTTTCAGGCTTTATCATTTTACTGGATTTTAAACATCAGTATTTTCCGATGTATTCCAATTTCTTTTACCCTGACTGGAATCGGAAACTCTGCTATAGATGATCGCAAAAATGCCGCGCTGTGTGTGGCTGCGCCAATGTGCAAACACGTGGTTTCACTTTCAAGTTTAAAGGAAAGACCCATGTGCTCCTGCCTAAGAGGTTACTGCAAGTTCGATGGATCGAATGCGCCAGAGCTGAGCTGAATGGCTTGTTTACGGTAAACATGGAGTTTAAATTCGATACGAAAAAGTCATTACGTCTTTCACGAGGAAAAACATACAAAACAAACAAACAAAAAAAAACACCTACGAACGAATGTTGATAGCCAAAACTTTGAAAAGTAATAAGCAGTTATGATGAGCGTGAACTGAAATTAATTGTCATGATTTTGCTGTCTAACCAGGTGATGACTGCATCTCATTGGACCTAATCGTAGTGAATTTGTCTGGGCATACGAGATCTTCTAAGTATTTCCGTGATTGCATTTTTAATTGACTGATTAATCGATCCTTTTTTATTGTTCAGGGAACATAAGATATTCGATTAAGTACAATATATTCGACTGTTTGATGTTTCCTACTATGCGCCAAAAGAAAGGATATAGAATCACGATATCTTTGCAATGATTCCTTTAATTCAACTAATGAGCTGGTTCTTCGATCGATATTTCCAGGATACTAACACGCTGTTTATTCCAGTGCGCGCATTCTTTCGTCTGGCATGCACCTGGGTGTGGCACCTGTTTTTGTGGAAATTTCCACAAGGGGAGAGGCCGGGTGGGTGTCAAGTTTCTTCGAGCCGAAGAGACTGCGTGTATTCAGTATTTCACAATCTCTTCGCTCTAATTTATTGTCATTCGTGCTTTCCCCTTATTCTTTGCTGATATTGAACATTTAGATTTAACTTTACGAAGGTTGGTAGATCGTGAATCTTTTTGTTGTGAGGTGTATGTAATTTCTTTTTTTATCATTCTTTGGAGGGGAAAGAAGAGTAAGGGGGAAAGAAGAATAAGACTAAGAGGGAAGTGAAATAAAACGAACGGCACGTACGCTCAGCATTCACAGTAGACGTCTTTTTGTACCAGCATACGGTTTTCATCATCACCATCAGACATCACTCATATCATTTTAGCCTTTTCCTATTAACATTAAGAAACACGCATAGTCCCTCGAGATAAACACCGAGGAAAATAAATAAGTATAACAAATACAAAGTATCAACACCTCCCAACAACACAAATATTTAGAAAAGATAACACACGTCGCTTCGATTCGAAAAAGTATAGCACGAAAGCGGAGAAATCGCCGTTACGAAAATAACAGTGCGAGACACTTGAAAGAATTACGTTTAAATATTTCAAAGCATAAAGAGAACGGATAAAGTGATATAAAATGGAAGAAATCGTACCAAACGAGGTGTGAGAAACAACAGAAATAGAACGATAAGTTTTGTAGTAAGATTTATAGGCCCTAGCAAAAGTTTGCAGCACCGAAAGCTACGCGAAAATCAAATAGATCTACACATTGGAAATTCGGTATTACGACGAGATCCTTGAGATCGTCAATAAACGATACAAAACAAGGGAAATTAATTCACTTTGACCTGAAAATAGTTTGTTATAAGTATTCTGTTACATGAGATCTCCTTTTATAGGCCTAGAAATACATCGAGTTTCCACGATACTCGGGGAAAGAAAGTTCGAACGCTTTTCATCTGCACATACTGCAGTGCACATCATCAGTACACGAACAGAAACTCACCTCTTCCTTGCAGAAAAATGATGCAATAACGTTACAAAAAACACACACAACACTCTAAAAATCATTTCGTACTTGGGAGGCAAGGGAAAAACGGAAGAAGTAGAGAAAAAGAAGCAGACATTGCACAACGGAGCGCTTCTACCCCGACTGAAAACGAAATAGGGTACTGTCTAGAGTGGCAGCTGGCTACAGTGTGTAGCTAAGCTAAGTACTCGCGCTCCGGTCCCCAGCCGGCCGGCCACACATGGGGATCCCATGGCGATCGATGGAAACATCCAGGGTCCGTAGGCGACAGGGATTCACGCGCGCGAATTTCCGTTCGGTGTACACAGTACGCAAGCAGCGAATTGCGTGTGCGCACACTTTTCTATAATGGAAGCTACGAACACACACGTCGAGTACACAGACACCGACACACACAAATGCGGGCAACCAGGCAATGGAGAATGAATGAAACATGTACAGTGTGTAGTCTGCTAGTATATTGCAGTTGCTGCATAGGCGATAGGGCATTATCGGAATTTCCAAAAACCGTAATTTTGAGGCGACATTCCGTACTCCCGTAATCGTGATCATTTCCCGTAACAATTACGGGAAATCCATAATAGTTGGCAGCTCTGAAACACGCATCTCCCATAGATGCTTGCTCGCGTATACTCGGGACTTGTCCTCAATGGGTTAAAAGGCATTCCTACAAACCGTGCTTTATATCTGGCTTGATGAATATTCCACAGCTGTCTTGGATGAAAAATTGTACCAACAAACAAACAAACAAACAAACAAACAAACAAACAAACAAACATAAACATAAACACATTGCAAAACTACAACTACAAATCAAATCATAAACAGGATATCCAGGCGCATTTGTCTACTCTCTTGAATCCCACAGACAGGAAATAATAATAATAATGAGACTAAAAAAAAATCTAAACATTCAGTTTAATGGAGCAGGTAAACAGTGAAGTCTCCCTACATTTCAAACACTCCTTTTCCTTATTTTGCATGAATGAAGATAGCCTTTTCCATCATTCATGACATGATCAATTTTCCTGTATTTATGACGGATTTGCAGAAGCCGATTTCACTGACTTATGCTAATGCAATTCCCCAGGGTATGTATGTTATCATTTTGTCCATGGAGTTCACCCAGTTTTCCATTTCTTTTTCTTTTTTCCCCCAGACTTTTTATTTTCATCATTTTGTGAGAGGAAAAATAAGGATAGTGGCATACAAAATCTCTTAACTCCCAGCTTAAGCTATGAAGCATCTCACTAATGCAGGCAAATGTGCAGTTCTGATTCCAAAATCACTTCATATGCCATTTCACAATATGCTATTCTCATTAAAATTCATTACTCCACAATATGGCACACAGTCATATGTCTCCTTCTATGGACGTTCTTGATTATCTCTGCCAAGATATCTTTCCTACAAAGAAAAACGCTGATAAACTTTTTTAATCATTCTTTCAATTATCTTTCCTGTACAGAACACACGTCTTTCTACTCTCTTCCTCTACCGTATAAAATTCATGAATATGGTGTTATCAATTCTTAACTGAAAGTGTCTACAGGTTTTTGGTCAAATACTATCAAATACTGCAGCATACATTCCTACAAACACAATTGTCAATCTCATTTAAATTGAACACACACACACACACACACACAAACAAACAAACAAACACAATTACTGTCTTGGCAATATTTCTTGTCAAACTGATTTAAGTCAAAGTGTTGCATGTCCCTTACACTGAAATCTATGGTAGTGACTGACATTTCTACAGGAAACAGCCACGGTAAATCACAGTATAGCTTAGTTTGTTTACGCTTTTCTTGAAAGGAATATCTTGAGCCCAAATTCACTGAGGTTAGTTTAACTATATTCCATGAACTAGCCAAATTTCAATGACAAAAAAAAAAAGAAGAGTTTGACACCTCTACAGATATTCAATAATGGATGCATGCTCACATGTTGTGCATGTGCAAAGGTAGGTCCACTTCAAGCTTGTTTTAGTTGGAGGGCTGAATCTAAAAAATGGATTAAAGTAAAACTACTTTGTGAATTTAGGTCTTGGAGTTTGATAAACTACGTCCAAAAGTGGATGAGAAGCACACTGAACATGGCTTACTCTCAAGAGGCAATATCACAATTTATTGCTTCCTTCTGATTCCTTCCTCTCTCAAATCACTTTTGTTCTTTTGTTTTCAAATTTTGGTAGTAAATTCACCTTCATTATCATGAGCCAAACTTGATGTTGGTTAAGTTTTTTCCACATTTGTGACCCGCGACAACGGTTTCAGGCAAAAGTCGCAAGAGCAAATTCCCTCCAAGGCGGGTACAAAGATTTTGACCATTATTTTTGTCGATTTAGGTTTTTTGCAGAAATCAAATCTTTGATATGTTTTCTACATCTACACTAAATTTCATAGCATAAGACTAAGTTTTTCCTATCGAAAATGGAATTTTAAGCACCCTATGTTGGATCGCACTCGTCAGTTTCGAGCTTCTTTCGAACGCCGCGCCAATATCCTCAGCGTTGCTACGGCGCAGGGTCTCGCATGCGATTGGCTGGTGCGTCGCATACATTTACATAATTCGGCTTTCGGAGACACCAGTTGCAGCGTTTGGGGAATGCTTTGTCCACGCGTGCACGATTACATGCTCCATTGTTCTTGCTATAGTGGTTTATATACGCTCGCTCTGTAGTGCGTGCTCTACGCGTCTTGTACATGTAGTAAAAAATATGACAGCAGACTGACTCAATGGAAGGTAGATGAGAGGAAAGGAGCGGTCACATGTAACCAATTATATTCAAATACTACAAGTCAAGATCGCACCAAACTAACGAGTCGTGTTTGTTTGTTTGTTTGTTTGTTTGTTTTAATTTAAATAGCACCACCGAGCAAAGCAAGATATGCATGTCTTGTAAAAGCAAAACAAACAGGAAGCGTGACCCTTGCCAGCACTAGCAATTTTCTGCCTTCAAAAGGCACCACAATGAAAACGCGATTTGTAAATGTGTGGATTCGCCACCGCTCCTGTTACATGCACACGGCCATGGCATGTGGATGCCATTGCGTAATGCGTGCACCATAGACATGAACATTGTACATGTACACCATACGTGCAATTATCGTATTCGCCATCTTGAAAGACGTACTGGTAAACAAACCCGAGCAAAATGCATTGTTTTTCGGCTCCATACGCTGAGCTCCGAGGAAGGTGCCCGGGAAATTTGACTCTCTCAGTGAGCCAATCAAAAGGCGATGTGGTTGCTAGAGGCGGAGCTTAACATCGATTTGCACCATCGTACGGATGGGTAATTCTCCCCTCGCATCGCCGCTCGGATATTGTCTTTGAGAAAGAGGTGAATCTTCAAAGCCTGTTTTCTCGCAATTTTGTCAGGCTAACAACTTAAAAAGTGCATTTTATTTCTCTTTCTATGCCCACTTATGGTGCCGAAGAATACAAGTGTTTTATATCTATGCAAAGCTTAGGAAATGGGCAATGAGATTCCGTGAAAAAATGAATTTTCAAAATTCCCGACTTTTGCCTGAAACCGTTGTCGCTGGTCACATTTTCCTTCATGATGGGAGTAGAAAAGGAGTGGAGGAGTTTCCTTCCCAATACCTGCTACTCCTGACATCATCCCATTTTGTTGTACATGATGGAAAACATCTAACATTATAGTATTTTCATATTGCTGATTTTCTCTTTCGAAATTATGCTGCTGGATCCAGTGAAGTTACAGCACTAAATGACCGTCTTGCTCTTTGCAAAGTGCAGACATATTTCGTCTATAAATTAGGATTTTTTACATTTTTTTTTAAAGGTGAAGTAAACTGTCTATATCAAGAAAACACAATATTGTTTGTTACAGGAAACAGCACAATACACCGTCAGGCAACATCAAATGTTTTTCTCTTTATAAGTACATAACTCAACAACAAGCGGAAGAAGGTATAGGGGAATAACCTGGGAATGTAAGGCTATCAGGAAACAAGATAAATGGACTATAAGATTACTAGAATCGACTTTACTTAAAAAAAAAATGACGTACAAATATCACAATTTTGATGAAAATAGGCAACTAAAGAAATTCTTGGAAATCGATATGAGTAGGCCATTTTTCTCTCTCTTTTCTTGTCTAGGTCATTGTCAACCTTTTCCTCTCTTCCTGTGACTTCACCTCATAGACTCTGGAGAGCATGAGAATGGACACAAAGATGTCATTGAATGACGGAACCAGGTAGAATGATGTGTGGACGTAATATTTCTTCCTGTCTTGACTGTAACACACTAGACTCTTTCATCAGCTTTCTTTCATCACTCTCCACCCCCCCCCCTCCTGCAATTGGTATACTCCAGAGCATCAGCAGCCTATGTTTGAATACTGAGAACAAATGAAGACTGGATGGAAAAATATATCAAAGTTTAACAGCCTCTAACTCGAGTTCTTGCCATGGTTTTGTGAGAATAGCAACAGCATCCATCTGATTTTAGACCACACCTAAAATTGTATGAAGTATTTGCAACAAGAATCTAAAACATTTCTCTTTTTAATCTTTCAGTGGCATTTTGTTGGTGATGAGCAGTTCCTAAGTTGTACCAACATGCAACAGAATGACATGGTATACCATTATTGTAACAGATCACCTTATCGATGCATAGTCTTTGGATAAGACCGAAATAACTTGGTGAGGATAACTTCATTTCACAAAAAAAATGCAAAATGTTGGGATTCTTTTTCTTTTAGGGATAAATATTGTTGCTTTTATCTACAAAAATATCAGTTTGGCTGTGTGGGTGTAGTCATATGTGCCTGCTTTTGTCTCCTTGGGTGTGGGCGCTTTTTGAGATGAGACCATGGAAATGATGAAGATCATCAAAATTTTATAAAGAAATGAGACTTGAATGGTGGATCAAGTGTGATGCTTCACAGTTTTCTGGTGATCGCAAGTGATCTTGATATCAAACAAGAAGAAGAAGAAGAAGAAGCTACTGCAAGCATGACAAACAAGGGTGGAATGAACAATCGTTCGGAACATAATCAACACTAACAACATAGCCACATCTTGGGACTGAAAATTGTCAGTCAGCAATGCACAGGGCCATATATCATTTTGCATGGCAATGACTGATACAAAGTGATTTTTATCCAATGTTCACATGAATTGTTTTTAATAAATATGACAATGCCTTTCATTTTCACACTTACAATGACATGGCACGTAGAAAACAAAGAATGCTCTTCAGGAAAAAATGCCTCCTCACTTTATAACCAATACCTCTACATACAACATTTTGATTGCACTCAAGCCATTGCTGTTGAAAAAATCATCATGGGTTTAACCATTATACTTTTCAGTAGATCACTCTTTCAGTAGATTGTGACTCTTTTCCATAGTTACATTAATTTTGTTCTTGTTGTCATCATTGCAAAGTATGCATTTGTTCTCTCATCATATATTCATGTGTAAATATATTTTGTATTATACTCTATGACTTATGCTTCTAACATATTGTTAATTAAGACAATAGAATTTGTCAAAATCCAAAGATAAAAGCAAGACTGCGCTCTCTGGCAAGGACTCAGGGAACTACATGTGCAATTCATATCTGATATCATTAAACTGTTCTATCATGTTTGGAGTGTCATGAAACAAGCAGCATCAGAATGTTTCACTTTAATGCATTATATTATTATTGAAATACACATGAGCTTGAGAAATTCAAGTTACAAACAGATTCCAGAGACTTAATTTGGTCGTATGTTCCATATACAACTAACGCTTCTACAACCAAATCAGAATATAGATGGAAAAAAAAAAAAAGAAAGCCGGTGAACTGTATAAACCTGACACCGATTATGACAGAAAGTTGGGATAATAGTTTCGCTGAAGCTTTTTGAACAGTTTCTACTGATGCCATCATATCTGCACCACTGGTGGTAGGCCATGGAAATAGGCAAGGTCTGCTACTGTAAGCCCTCCCAGACTCGCCTGCTGACCCGTGCCACACTTCGACCACCAGCCGTGCACCTCCGCTCTTGCACTATGCAGAGGTGCATGACCTTAGCCACGACAGACCTAGCTTCCTCCCTCTTCCTCCCTCTCTCCCCCCTCTGCCACTTCTGGGCGAATTTCTTCACGCTCCCCTGGACAGTTTTGAAACAGATTTGGAGGCAAACTGTTTGGCTTTCTGCAACCGGAGGTACGAGGAAACGCATGCGTGTGCACAGGCGGGCAGGCAGGCAGACATACATGCGGACACATACTCAGATAAGCAAGCTCAAAAAAAGGAAGCGAATGAGGGAACGAAATAGCTTTGCCTGTGTGCAGTCACCATACAATCATAAAACCACAATCAGTTTTTCTTGGAGTATCAGGCATACATCTATTTATTCCCACAGTCCTTTGTCTGGACCTCTTGATTTTCATTTCTTTTCTCCCACTTCTCAAAACAGTGTTGATGTACTTTCATTTTTTCCCTCCCCCCATTCTTATTTATTTGTATACTGACTCGGTTTCTTTCCTTTTCACACTTGCTTATGTATACTGCTGAGTAACCAGGTTTATTCACATGGCTTGTTGGCTGAATTGAGAATGAGGCAAGGGTTCAAGAAGAATGTGGGTTGGCTAGCTGTCTGTCTGCTATGCCGCAGATATTCTCCCTTCAAGATCCCCTGCAATTCAGAGCTACAATTATCTTCATATCACATCACCTCTGCTCTTCCGTCTCACTTCCCTTTCACTAACATGTACAGCTTTGTGTTTGCGTATGAGTGTATGAGAGTGTGTGTGTGTGTGTGTGTGTGTGTGTGTGTGTGTTTGTTTGTCAGTGTCAGTGATTGTATAAAAAATAGCTTTTACTGATATAACTTGCTGACAAATTACTGCAACAAATGGTCTTCTGGTTTAAAATTTCTATTTACTATTTCTTCTTTTAAGAAATGAAAGTAGCAATTTTAGTCGACAAGATTGAGCTTACATGCAAAAAGTACTAGGCAATACAGCTCCTTCATATAACAGACAAGAAGAAAGATGGGGCAAGATCAGAAAAACTGAAGGATATGCAAATGTGATATTTACAGGCCATGCACAAAAAGGCAATTGTGCCATGGGCCAGAGATCCTGCCGCAGAAAATATGTATTCATGCCCTGGGCAACCTAGACATATTCTTTTCTCCTTTTGAATGTACCGCAGAAAAACAAAACTTGGCTAGCAAAGAGTTACTGAGCTTTAGATCGATACACTATGTTTTCTAAAAGATGTCACAGCAGCAACCGAGTGTGTGACAGCTGGTCATGTGACTTGGGGGAAGAGGATGAAAAACTCATGATCAACAACCAGTGAGTTCCTACGCCACAACAGGCTTCCTGCAATACTGTGACACATCAGCATCCCCTCAGTTCATATCTTCTCATGATGGTACTATTGTACATTATAAAATGGGTTTAAGAATGTAGCCAATAGGAAGCGCTGAAATGAGACACACCTCCTTCCTTTACTTCAGTACAATTGCACTGCCTGTAATCCTATGGTAGATTGCCGATCGTCTGTGCGCGCGGCGGCTCCTTTGATGAATTGCATGCATACGCGTACGCGCTGTCAATCCTGTAAACAACTTCTAGTTCGGGCTGCCGGCCGGCCGGCCTGTCTTCCCTTGTGCATAACATATGTGGCGTACGCTATACGTACGTATACTGTACCGTTCTACTATACGTACACTTTGTACAGTACAGTAGACCAAGCGTTATGGGACCGGACGCGTACATGGAGTCACTTTGAAGAGCAAATCCAACGATTTAGCAGGTTAATTCTCACGCCGTTTTCAGAGTATGTTGTCTAGTAGGCCTATATGAGGAGTCTATATCAAGTCTTTAAGGTAAAGGGTGCATATTCTATGTAAAATAAGTAAGTTTTCATGCGGGTGTCCGGAAACCCAACCCCCCATTATACTTATACTGTATGTGCGGGACTTCCGCGAGTGCGACGTGCGTAAAAGTTTGGGACGAACATCTTCGGACGTCTTGACCCACAAAGGTACGTGAAAAACGCTGAAAAATGATGTTAGTTTTCGAATTTTCGACCCATTTTATAAAACAAATGATGCACAGGATTATTTCGTGGCGTTAGTGTAGGCGTAGCTCACTCTCGGGTATTTACAATGTAGTGCAACATGCACTCGGCTTCGCCTCGTGCATGTTTCACAATTGTAAATACCCTCGAGTGCACTACGCCTACACTAACGCACTCTATCCTGTGCATCATTTGTATATTCATGAGTTTACACAACATGCCTTTTACATCTCCTCTCTGATGTATCATTTTACCAACCACAAGCAAAACAATTTTTTTCAAGGTCAATATTGATTTTACTTTGAAGTAACAAAACAATCACAGTTATAGCAAATGATTGACATTACACTGCTATGAATATCATCTCTACTATCAATGAGAAGACATATGAAGAATTAAGTTTCTAAAGTAGCTAAAGGATACTTTCCAATCTGTGCAAAGGCAAAGTCTTCAGTTGTGCCTTGCAACATTTTTGCATGTGGTAAGCAGGCTTTACACTGAGCATTCAAATCAGAGTAGAATATTGCAATACCTGCAAAAAGTCTGGAAAGAGACTACAGGTTCATCAAGATAGACACTTCTGGAACAACATCTGAAAGTCAAAGTGGGTGCAGATGCTTTTAACTTGAGGGGAATTGAAGCCCACTTTACCTTGAACAGGAAGCCCAAGTCTGTATGTGAGTGGCCTTGTTTCATGTTCATAACCAGTTTAATAAGCCTACGTAAACGGCATGCTTTAGGCGCACACGCACCTGTAATTCTTTTCTCTGCCCCCTCCCAGTGCCCATCTATGGGATCCATAAGCCTGCTCAGTCAAGCTCACACATGTTCATGTGGCTGACGAGGAGTCGATTTCTGCAAGCATGAGTGGCTTATGAATAAGGAATCAGTAATCGGGAGAGAGAAGTTCACATTTTTTTTCTTCTTCTTCTTCTTTCTCTCTATTCTATCTTCTTTCCCCGTTGGTCGTCATTTTCCTCATCTACCTTTTCTGGTTTGGGCAAGGTAACAGCAGGAGGCCACTCCTCAGTTCTTTCCAAGAGTGCATTTCTCTCCTAATCCTGGCGCCATAGTGAGTTGGGGGGGCGGGCACAAGCCCCAGTTCGTTCAACCCCTTCTGCCAGTAATCACCCTTCAGTGTAGGGGAGAGAACAGCGAAGGAGGGGGAAAAAAGCCAAACCCTCCATTCACGCCACATTTGGCGCACATCATAGCAATCGTATTTGCCGCGCATCAATCACGTTCCGCGAGAGAGCCACGAGCTCGCGAGTGGATGCAAACATGTACATATTTAAGCTCGAAACACAGTTATAGAAACTACCATTATTCAGTTAATAGGAGTATGCATATGACCACTGCCTGCCACCAACAAAAGCTCTCCAACATGGAGAGGGAAGGGCAATAGAAAAGTAAGAAGAAAATGTTTTAACGTACTTACACGTGATCGCACAATCTCTATTCCTCGTCTGGAGGGAAACGCTCACGAAATCGCACATGAATGACTTCTAGGGGAGACAAATTTGCCAGAGCATTCACCTCTGTGAGCAAATGTCACAAACAACAGTCACTGCACCTTGGCATAGCTAGCTAGCAGCGCAGTCCTAATGCATGCATTCAGTTCTTACCCACTGCTATACAGAGCATGTCTCTTCATGAGGCACATGGTCGAATGCAACATGAAATGCAGCTATTTTCTATTCTTCTTCCCTCGACCTTTTCATCGTCTCTATTCCCTTTCTTCACTTTCCCCGCTCTCTCCTTCTGCCCATTACTGTTCTTTTGATGACTACCAATGTCAGTGCCCTGCACAAGCAGTTAATGTACTTTCTCTAGTCCTTGTGCCTTTTGTAACGATTGTGGCAGCATATATATCGTGACTTGCATGCATTTACTCTCCCCCTGTCTCTCCTTCTTTCGATGCAAATTGCAGCGATCTTTTCTCACCCTTCAGGTGAGATCAAGCGGTAAGAATTCCGGAAACGGGAAATTGGCTAAGATGAACTAAAAATGTTTCATGCATTATTCACAATCGTGAGACAAAAAAGTCCAGCAAAGTTCACTTAGACCAAGCACGTGAGGACCAGCCACACACATCAGTTGAAACAGACATTATCAAATTTGACTGACAGCAGCTAGATCACAAAGACAACACCTTCTTCTCTGCTACCAAATTATGAATTATTCCACAACTCACACAATTGATTTCTTCCCTTTTCTTTCTAATTGCTGTTTTCTCACAAACTTGGATGCTGAAAATGTGGGGACTACCATTTTGCAGAAAGACAATACCATTATAGAGGATCAAAGTGAGGCAATCAGTGGATTAACACTCTGTAACATCTTAACCTTGACAAGGATATATGGCTGGACAAGAATATGTGGCTAAATGAACAATGGAATAGTTAGACAGTTCCATAAGTCAAGCACCTCACCATATCTCTGTGCGATTCTACAGCTGAATATCAACCATAGTTCTATCACAAGAAGCTTTAATAGTGGTCACTCTGAACTGGACTCACCTGACTGACCATCCTCTATGACCACACCTCACCTTCTGATTGTTCACACTCTAAATCCCATCAGTTTGAGGTTCCTTTCACATCCAAAATATCAGACAAACACATCATCTGACAACATTAATGATCCATGCATTCAGTTCCTACTTCTTCCATGACATGAACCCAGCATATATACATACAAGGGCTGTTATTTTTACAGGTAGAATTATCAAAAGATCTTGCAATTCTACACAAACACTTTGTGTTAACAAACATCAAAATGGATTATGAAATTGCTTCAAGCTACAAAGTGGAAAGTAACCAACAATTGTCAATGTTTTGTGTTGGCCTTCTATCACCAAGCCTACTACCTAGGATGGATATTATGTTTAAAACACTTTCTGAGCCATGGACTCTGAACACAGCATACAATGCTAAGGGGGTTTCTTTCCCAATTGATACTCAAAAGGCACACAAAAGGTTGAAGTGTTTTCATTCATATCAAGAGAAAGAGTACACCTGAGTGCAAAATATTGCGAACATGCTCATTAAAATGAAAAATCAGGTAAAGTCAAAATTATGACTAATGCTACTCATGTAAACAAGGGCACATCATATGTTTATATGGGTATGGTTGTACACATGCTTATAGTATTTATGATGTCCTCACCATTGCCATTTACATTATTATCACTTCATCATTAGTCTATTTTTTTTACTACCTATTAACACTGAGCACAATCGCAAAAAAAAAGAATATCATCCTTAAAGATTGCCATTAGAAAAATGATAGTTGGAATGAACTGTGTCTATTTGGTAGTCAAACAAATAACACAAACTGCTAATCCCTATGAATCAACTGAGATCTGTATCTCTGTGCACATCTGCAACTGGGAACTAAGTGACTAATGTGGAGGAGGTTCTTCACAGAATCTCATCAGTGTGAACGCATCCTCCTCTTTCACCCAATTTGCATCCACAAAAGCCACATCAATTTTGCTGATATGGATCTCAACCATTACTTCTTCTTTTTTTTTTTCCAGTGTGATGACTTAATTCAATGAAAATTAGAAGAGAGAAAAAAAAAGAGAAGAAGAGGAAAAAGCCATTCTCTTTGGGAAAAAGTGGGTCATTTCTTGGTTGGAATACTTGAAAAGACATTTATCATTTCTAGGGCAGTTTCTTTCTTCTTTTTTTTTTCCTCCTTCCATTTCTGCTCTCTCTATAATGCCAATCTGCAATTAAACGACTTGTTTTACCTGCGCAGAGCGGAGGCGGCTAAATGAGCATTTCTGTCTCGTGTTCCGCAAGGCTTCCAGCCATACACAGTGATTATAGGTCATTGTGAAACTTGAGTAAGCAACAGTCTGTTATCTTTCCCCTTTATGCTTCCCTCCATTTGAGAAATGAAGTCACAATACAACATGGATATTGTGCTCAGTTGGGATTGCATTTTATGCAGATAGGCAATATACGGCATACACTATTGTATTTCAGCACACAATGGCTCCTTTGTCCATGGCTAAATATGCAAGGTTACATCATAGTGTAGCTTCCTAGACATAGTAATATCTTTCTTTCAACTTTTTCTGAATTCATTCATGAACTTCAGTATGTAATGTACAGCTCATCTTGATGGCATTATGTTTCCTTGTAGAGTTTGACATGAATATGCAAACTTTTGATAATGTGGTCCATCAGGATTCTGTAATGCAATCATAATTGTATATAAACACATATCTGTGGGGGTGGGCTATCTTAACCCATCAAGCCCTGAGGTAATCTTCCGCTCTTCATCAAATTGGCAACTCTGAATGTTCATTGCATTCCATATACTATTAGAACTTTGTTGCAATAATTTTTGCATAATTCTGGATATGGTAGATAAATGAAATTAAATAAAAATATATCGGGGGAAAATTTGAACTTGCAAGTTTCATCAGAAATAAGTTTTTTGTTTGTTTGTTTGTTTTGACACAGAAACACTTGAATCTACTAACATTCAATGCTAATATAAGGATCACTTTCAAATTTAGCAATTTAGTGGCTTGTAATAACTCTGCAGCTGAAATAAACAGTAGACACACACATTTAAAAAAATGCTCACATAAAAGGGAAGTTTCTATCCTAACTAAAAGGGAAGTCATTATCCTACCTTATATTCAACCTATTATGATGAAAAGTTACAGCATGTAACCACAGAAATTTGTTGGGCTTTTTTTAAAGACTTGATGGGTTTGAAAATACATTTTTTTTTTTTAATGATGACGTTAACACCTATCTGCCATTATGTGTGATAATGTATTTCTTTGGGATATTCTCAATTTCATTTACCCTTAGATTTGACACTCTAATGTCTGTAACAAATTGTTGGTCAGTTGCACATTTGAACTTCCGTTTTTGAAAATGGTCGCGCTTGACGATATCGACAAGAGCAGTAGATACATCTTGCTTGTGTCAGGTTTTTATCTCTGACTTATTTCATATAGCATAATCCTCTCTGGTTTGCTTTGCTGTCACACTATTTCATACATTCTTTGCGTAGAGCTGCTATTGCATTACCATACTTTGTAGGACGATTTCACGTCTCATTTCAGAAGTTGACATGCCTCTTATAAAGCCTTTACCACCGATATACAATAATTTCCCCAGTTCACACACTGCTACATCCAGCTCCCACTGGCGATTTGTTTCAAACGGTAATGATGGGGAACCTATCTAGTCACTTGAATATACAGGAAGGGAAGGTTTAGGTCTGTGGCCTGGGATCTTCTGGTTCTTGAGGTGTTGTACCTCACATTTCTACTTCCACCTCCATCCAAACTCTTAGGTCCAAAAGAACCCTTTACAAATGGTAACATTGATGCCACACTTAAAACTGCAGGACTCCCTCCCCCCTATTTGTATAAACCTATCATCTCTGGTAGTTTGCCAGAGTCTTTCCATCTGTCAATCTCGATGGCCTGTTTCCATTTATTTCTCATTCTCTCGTCTCTGTCACTATCCCTCCTAAAACTTTTCCCTGCGTTTCTGCTAACACCTTCACATACAGTGATGTACGGCAGAATGAACTCGCAGTAATCATATGTGAGGAAAGTATCCTCTCATTTCAGCCTGGCTCAATCCACTCTAAATCAATTCTTTGTCAGTTTCATTACGGTCCTGGAGAGCACAAGTACCTCCCCTATGACTGCCACAACTGCTGAAGCTGAAAACTCAATCTTCTTTCGGAGAGCAAAGGAAATCAGTATCAGTTTTTTCCTTCCTTTTTCTTCTCCTCGCCCCCCCCCCTTCTTTTTCTCTTTCTCTCTTTTTTATTTCTTAATTTTGACTGTTGCAGTAGCTGGAAGTTGGGAGGAAACACATTTAATCTGCATGTATTGCACCTGCCCTATGTGGGGATAGAAGAAAATCAGGTTCTCTGGGCGTGAAATAGACACAGCCTCAAGGAGACACTTGAAATCCATGGGCACATGATCACACCCATCAGTGGCTGTGCACTCGGGGCTAACCCTGTCTTCACTGTGGAGAGAATTTTGCCTTGGTGTCAACTGAGAGCCACAAGGGCGTTACTCACAGGAAAATCGTTTTGAGGGGCACCCCATAAGCATATTTTACAAGCGCCTGTGCGGGGTATGTGCACGGGCCAAGTGGTAGATGAAACTATAGTGCCAGAAGAGCAGAGCTCCCAAGTTTTTTTCAAACTGCTGTCCAGTTTGAGTGAGAAAAAAGGGATAAATGGACACATTCCTTGATATGACATGACACCAGTATGATTGCAAAATATTGTTAGCTTTATTTTTAATTCTCTTTCTTGGTATTATTTCCCTTTAAAAAAAATCCCTATCCAATGTTGAGAAACATTTAAACAGACAGTAAAACTATACAAGAGTAACATTCCTTCAATACCATTTTGTTCTCAACAATATTGTCTGCCTTCTGAAATGTTTTCAATAAAAGTCTGGTTTCAGAGACTGCAGCATTCCTGACATTCTACTCTTTCACTTACCGGGATATAGATACTCTGATATGTCAGTAAACTTTGGAGGAAATACACAAATTTTATGGATTTTCACCTGATACTGTCCTCTACAGATTGCTGTCCCTTAGTCTTCCTGTAAAGTGAGCGTATTGTGTAATTTCTCTTTGTTTCAATTCTGAATTGATTACATCGTCTCTATGTTTGCTTGTCTTTGCTTGCACTACATTGTTTAAATAGGTGTCACTGGTCATAGCATATGCAGCACTTTATAAACAGCAAATCATCAAAATGGCAAAGAGGAAGTATGCATTGGATGTAAACAGTAGCAAAGAAGTGCACTGTGTAATGTCAACTTCTGCAAAAGATTTCCGACTGTAGGCTTACGTTTATTTTTATGTGATGTAGTTTTTCATATTTAGAAAGAAAAACAACCAATATTTGCAACGCTTTAAGTGTCAGGAAATCAATTAGATATCATCCGTGTCTTGACAAAAGATGGTTTCCATGAGATACATTTCAAGTGTCTACAAGTAGATTTCTTCAATGTTGCTATCACTTCCAATTTGACTGTAGAAGTAAGTCTTCATCTTACACAGGGGCAAAAGTACTGCCACTTTGAAAAAATAAAAATAAATCAATCAAGTCGGGGGTGCAGATACCAGGCTATCACTGTCAAACAATGTGCAAGAATATTAAATAAATATGTGAATCTCCGAACAAGGAATGATGACAATAAAAAAGAAGAGACTGACTTCTACCATCTGCATGTGAATTACAATGCATCATATAAATGACAACATACCCAAGACATTTTCCAAAGCAAAACACACAGGTACTTCTCAATGCCAGTTTGAAGTTTGAAATGGTTTAAGACCCTGTCTTCAAGTGCACGATAGAAGATAAGCATAACTTTTTATGTGGGAGTCAGATTACCATGCCAACTTTTGACACTTGCTGGTTTATTGACATCTTTAAACACCGACAACATATTCACACATTCAGTCAATTTTAGTGTAATTCTTAGAGGAGAATGTTGCTCACATCCACTTTTTTTACCAGCTTTTGTCATCTCATCTTTACAAAGGAAAGTTTTTATTTTCATATTTTTCTTTACGATCACATTTCCATTGCTGGATGGATTTAGAAACTATTGACACCAACCCAGCCTGCGAGGGTATAGGGCAGCACCACTCTCAGCGGAGGCTGTCCAAAAAGGGGATGATGTGAACGGCTCCCTCAAGCGCACTAAGCTTTGCAACTTGGTGCGAACACTCACTTCCTGCTGATATCCGTTGCTATGGCAACCCCATCCAGCTTGGAGTATTGCAACTCCTAAATCACTCTCCTCTGAGATGATAGGATACATTCTCCTCTCTCCCCCCCCCCCCCCACCTCCTCCCTCTACCCAAGAGAGGGGACCCCAGATGTCATAAGAACAGCTATCGAAATTGAATGTCATAGGGAGGACCAAACGGTGACTTACGATCACACTGAATGGGGAATGAAATTTACTGCCTTACACTTGGGAGAGGGAACAGGTGAACTGGGTGGTGCACCACAGGGGGTCGATTCTCAAGACTAGAATGGAGGGTGCAATTTACACCGCTGGTGACTTGAGACCGGTAGAAAGGAGGTGGCAGGGACTCAGCACAGTGGCAGGGATGCGTGACAGTGTGGGAGCCGGCAGTGACAACAAACACTGATTGGACCTAGCACACAGAAATAGGTTATAGGATTGACAAATCTTGAATGTTGTTCATTTGGTTGTAAGTGTAGCTTTCTGAATTGGGCCAAATACCATGTGGAGATTTTTTTTTTATTTTGTCATCTTTTTACTTTCTAGTTAGAGCAATAGAATACAAGCAACACAGTTGCAAACATTACAGTAGAAGTAGATTAAGTTGGGTAAATACTAAGATGATCATGAAACAGGAAATGTATGCCCCCCCCCCCCTCCCCCCTTCAGGATTCCAGACAACTTTGGTCAAAATCCACCATTTGACTCATGTGAGCAAGTATAAACAAGTGAACAGACAAAACTTTTTTTCCATGGCACAAATACCTGTAGGGGTGATGAGCATGCTGCAATTCTCCTCATATTGTGTAGCAAATCTAAATATTTCACAAAGCAGATGTCACACTCCTCCATGTTGCAACATGATTTCGACTTCATAACATCCTACCAAGCTTATTGCATCTTGAATGTTATAAAAGAGTCCCTTTTAAAAGTCTGAAGGAAGTGATTATCTTTGTTTGAAGTCCCCTTGGCACTGCTGAACAATGGACAACATGTTATCAAACATCCATTTTGTTGTAGGTGAAAGAGATAGACTTGACAATCACACATGGGAAAAACAACTGATGCTGATAGCAGAGACATACATATTACTGATTGAGGTGTGATATTGGCCTAACACACATGTCAAGGAATGTTCAGGTAAGATGGGTGAAAGAAAATAGCCAGGAGAAGGGGGGGGGGGGTGGGGGGATGACAAGCTCTTTGATTATGTGAGAGTATGGGGGAGTGGGGATGCAAGCTGGTCTCGGAGAGACTGTTGTAAAAATTTATACACAGGCTGACATCCCATCCCGATGAATGAGGGTAGTGATGGCCTTAACAAATATTAAAGGGAATGATGCCAGTGCTGACACCAGTCAATGCCCAAATGACAACACTGAAAAGTGAAATAATGTCATAGATGGCATGCGGTACGGACTCGGTTGAAGCAAGCAAAGTGACAGACAGAATGTTTCACAAGGATTTGACACAAATGGCTGAAGTTTAATAAGATTCTAACAGGGACCATGAAACTAATGCAGGACTTCAGCCTGATAAGATAGTGTTCAGTGAACCCTCAGACTCCTGGACCTTTGGGGCAGAAATCTCCATTAGAAACGAGTTTATCTGCTGGGTGAAAAAGTAGTTTTTATATTACAAGTAAGAGAATGAAAGAAAAAGATCGATGAAACTCTGGGCAAAATCAATCAATGAATAAGCTACAGTCATTTTAATGTCAATGAGTCATTTATCATAGCTTCCAAAGCAAAGAGCTGTATAGGTCATGAGACTATGCTACTGCTTGTATGTACAAAAAGTGTAACTGTGCATATGCTTTGAAGGCCCCATGTCACAATGGAAATTGACAAAAGTTGCCAAAAATTGACAAAATTGACAAAGATTGCGCAACATTATGCAAAGTTGACATGCAAGTTTAGGCAACTTTGCATTTGCTTGCGCAACTTTGCGCCATTTCCGGCAATTTTGCGCCCATTTCTGGCAATTTTCCGCAACTTCCGGCAATTTTGCGCAACCTTGCACCATTTCCGGCAATTTTGCGCAACCTTGCGCCATTTCCGGCAATTTTGCGCAACCTTGCGCCATTTCCGGCAATTTTGCACAACCTTGCGCCATTTCCGGCAATTTTGCGCCCATTTCTGGCAATTTTCCGCAACTTCCGGCAATTTTGTGCCCATTTCTGACAATTTTCCGCAACTTCCGGCAATTTTGCGCAACTTTGCGCCATGTCCAGCAATTTTACGCAACTTCGTGCCATTTTCCGGCATTTCTGTGCAATTTTGCGCCATTTCGGGCAATTTTGCGCAACTTTGCACCATTTCAGGCAATTTTGTACAACTTTGCGCCATTTTAGGCAATTTTGCCCAACTTTGCGCCATTTCCAGCAATTTTGTGCAACTTAGCACATTTTCAGGAAACTTTGGAAAAGTTTGCACAATTTAAGGGAACTTTGCACAATATCAAACATTTTTTAGCAATTTTTAGCACCTGCACACAATACAATGCCACTTTGAGCAGGTTTTCAAAATATATTGACTTTTGGTGCCTGCTCTCTTTCATTCGTCTCAAAATCTTATCTTGTATATGATTTCAAATATCAGGACTTTATAATAATACTATTGCATCTTTCCTGTGGTCATGCACTTCTGCCAAACAATCACATAGTTGAACATCATCTTTGAAACTCTGTATTCATACATGTACTTCAGTCACAGAGTATGAGGACACCAAGAATGGTGCAATGTCAGATGTGCATGTATATAAAAGATTTCTTTATTAATTTTTTAATCCTCTAGCCCTCTATAATATTTTGTTCATATCTAAAGGGATCATGGAGAAAATATTAACATTCATGTGGTTCCAAAATCTCCATATATGCAATACGGTAAAGTGGGGGATGATGCTGTGGAACGGATCACCCACCTTTTAAATTCTTTGGGAGATAATTACATGGAACTCTAGCATTAACTAATTAAATATACTATCGCAAATCTAACGATGACATGCAATGCCTGGAGTATTTTATGTGGTACTAGTGAACAAAATAAAAAGACCTGCTTGCAAAAATATTTTGTAATGGAAGAAACAATTTATTATACTTAAAAATGTGATACATGTGATATGACTGCTGGATTTTGTTTACCACCCTTCCTCTAACTGTATTGAACAGTTCGTCGGCATTGTCTCTTAATGACATAAACCAGTTTTGGCAAAATTGATCATGAAGTATAGTAGGGGGGGGGGTCAGGAAAAAGCATTTATTATAGTGAGATATAACTTCCATAATTACACACATTAAGAAGATTTTTGTGGCACTGAAAATGGAGAATTAAATATTGCTGACTTAGAAGGAACTTTTGTCCTGTGGCCATTTTCACCATTAACACTTGTGTAATAAAACACTCGCCATGAGTCCCTTAAACTATGTGCTTCCTTTAACTTAATCATGGTTAAGAGATTCCCTTAACCCTATGTCCACTGGGGGGGTCAAATTGACCCCCCCCCCCCCCGTACAAAAATTTTCTGCTGCCGCGCGACCGCCGCTGATCGCGTGATAATTTTTGGTGACTTTTTTTTTCTTTTGAAATAAATTTTGCGAAAATCCGACCACCGGTCGCGAGGTCACGTGACATTTCGTAAGTGCATGTCTGCCCAAAATTTGGCAAAAACCTGCTTTTCCCATACGTTTGTGTGCAAAGCAGCATATTTCATAAATTGCTCTAAAACACAGCTTTTTCAATCTTCTAGGCCATTTAAAAGATGTTATGTGACTTCACATCAACTAATTTTAGATTAGAAAACAAAAAAAAATCTTAAAAACAAGGAAATACATAAGAAATAAAAACAATAGAATACATAAGAAATTCGGAAAACAATACAATACAAAGAAAATGTTTTGAAATTTGAAAATATTACCATATAATCTTGTTGACAATGCTTCTGGGATACTTTCTGCAAAGAATTAGAATCCAATTATAATTTTTGAAGGAAATATTGATATATTTGTGAATTTTATGAAATTTGATGCACCTCATTTGCATAAATTATAATAATTAAAAAAATTAAGAACTTTTGCGAAAAAAATAATGCAGCGACGTTCTTTTCACGTGTCTTCAGGCTTACTTGAATACTTCCAAACTGAAGTTAAATTACATTCAATTAAAACAGAAAACTAAACATTTCAGGTAATAAAGGAAACATTAAACACAATGATAATGTATACATGTACGTAGACTCCATTTGCTTATGAAGAGAGACATTTGTTTAGCCCTTTTGATTGGGGTGCAATAGGTATACATATACAAATCATCAGAAATCTGCAGTTTTGACAGAAACAAAATGCTTCCTACATGTAGTCAGCTCTACTGTCCCAAACTGGATACATCCTTGAGATCTTTGAAGCATCAGCAACAGATATGGAATACATTATTGCATTTGATTGTAATGTTACTTTAGTTTGAAAGTATTCATTTATAATGGAGTCTTGTACACACATTACCAACAAAATATCAGTATGTGGGGGTAACAGTAACTTTGTAAATTGCATTAAAAAGAGTTTTTAAAGGTGAAGAAATAAAATATCATCCTAGATATTTACATGTTATGTTAATACTATACTGACAATTAACATACATAAAAATCAAGTAAAAATATTATTCGTCTGGGGGGCAAAAGCAAGGTTAAAGGAAAGGTCAAAGGTCATAGCACTTTAACTTTCTCCAATAATATGTTTGATACCATTTTTGAATTCCTCTTTGAATTTCATTTTGAATGGTACCAGTTTCACAAAAATTGGTCAACCAGTTCAGACGCATTGTGCCGTTGAAATGGAAGGTCACAACCATTTTTGCCAAAACGAATCAAATAGGGCGGGCCATAGCTCGGAATGGCTTTTTTTTTGTTTCATGGGAAGGTAATGTTAAACTTTATGTGTACCAAATTTGAGCAAATTCTGAGACGGAAGGGTGCAAAATTGCACTTTCATTGGGTGAATTGGCATGGAATGACCCTAGAGCTCCATTATAGATAATTGTATCATACCTTTCTTTGATTTACAGTCCATCACTGGACACCAGAACATAACTGGATTTATTGTCAGTACTTCATAGGTCTTATCGCCATAAACTTTGCCAGTCATGCTCCTGAATCGGTCAAACTCATAAAGGAGAAACGAAGCATCTGTGCTGCAGAGGAGCTTGTTACAATTTTCTGACCATTTTCCATCAGACTTAAGTTCTCTTACTAGTTCTTGGTGGATTTTAGAAGCTGTCACAAGAAAATAAAAATTAGATAAAGGAGTAAGTGAACAGGCTTTGAGCCAGTTTTGTCATTTCGATATCTTTAAAAAATAAACAAAACAAACAAACAAACAAAAAGAAACTAAGGAATATAGGGATTCTTAAATATAAGAAATATACTTTTACACAATACACACACCACTGCTTGTGATACATGTACAGCAGGGACATTGTTTATAAACAGTTTTCCAAATGTAAATCCAGGGGACAATAATTTGATTTGGGCTGGTGTAACTGGGAATTCTGACTCACTTTCATTTGCAAATGCAATAGACCCTATGCATAGAATTTCTGCCCCTACAAGATGCCAGAAAACAATGGTTATATTGAAATGTTGCCTGGTCAACCGATTCCCGGTATCAATGGGTTGTCAACTCTGATGCAAACCAGCGAAATGGTGTACATGACAAGCCATGTCCTCCACGATGGCGGCAATTTCAATTGTAATGCTGTTCCGCATGGTGGAATGCATATAGGGTCTGTAGCGGATACTCCCATAAAAAAAGTCCAATAAAAATTCTGTTAAAAATGAATGGGTCGGCTCATATGGCCTAATATAAATAACAATAGTGGTATATCTATGTGCAATGGCTACCTGATACTGATTTTGGTTGATATGCACAAGCACACTTTACATAGTAGTAAAAACACATGAAATACTGTGGTTACCAGTAGTTTTCTCAAGCCATCACTTCATATGCAAAGGAAGACCCTATGAACAAATCTACTAGACCTTCGTTATCTCATTAAGGCATCAGCATATTTGTGACCATCCACCACAAATCGCTTGTAAAGTCGGCACCGACTTGAGACTAGTTTCTGTTTGTTTTCAGTAGAAGAATTGATTAGGTGTTCTGTACCATAGTGCAATCCCTGGGCATTGTTGATTACGAAGAACGATAAAAGGCAATGGGTGGTAACTGGGTCGGTCATGTATAACATACTTCATTCAATCAATGCAAACAAACGCCCATGGATCACATTATCGTAGAGAACACCTGTTCAATTCTTCCACTGGAAACGAACAGAACCCAGAAACCAGACTCACCTTGGTACCAACTTAACGAGTGATTCGTTGTGGACGGTCACATTTTTGCCATGATCCTCAATAAGGGGCTTTCCCCCTGGAACCCCTGCCAAGTAGCTTTGCCTCCTGGAATGCATAACATTGGACAGAAATTTCATTGCATCTCAGTCCCAACCCCCCCCCCCCCCCCCCACCAATCAAAATCATCATGTCCTAAGCCTATGTACTTCTCATCATGACTAACACTTTTCACAGTTTATATGAAGCGTGTAATTCTAACAATGTTTTATAAAGGTGAAATATTTGTCTCACAAACATTATCACTAAACTTTATCAACCATTCTTAAACACTTTAGTCAGTTCTTGAAATTTCATTGGTTCCTGGCCGTGTTACATACACATGGCTGCAGCATGTGCACGTCTACGCAATGCGCACACGCGCTGCTCGAACCAATTGGAGCCGCATAGTAATAACGGGACTGATCGATTCTAAAGCCCAGGTAATATTTTGTGTAAAAAATGTAAAAATTGCCTAGTCTAAAAGTTAGTCTATTTTTAAAATTAAAACCAATCTTGAATTGAAGTGTTTAAGAATGAGAATAAAGGTATTGTTTTTAGCTGCTGACTTGCATCTATATATCATATAACAAGCGATCGGATTCCATTATTTTTAGCATAGAACAGAGACTCCAACTCTCCCGTTTTCGACGGGAGATCTCCCGCCGAAAGCCCATTTTTGCACAATCTCCCGTTCTCCCGTTTGAGATTTGATTTCTCCCGCCCTGGCTCTGTGTCTCCCGGTGGAAAGGATTTCTTACTTATTTCTATCGTATGTTGAAAAAACAAGCCTTTGATAGCACCAGAGAACATCTAGAATCCTAGGAACTTCGCGCTTCTCACACATCAACTTGGAGTCTCCCGTTTGCTAGGGGTTTCAGGCGGGAGAATCTCCAGATCAGAAGGCGCTTGGGTTGGAGTCTCTGATAGAACCGTTCGGCTACGCCTCACAGTTCTTGATATCGCCTGTGTTATATGAGACGACAGATGCACGTCAGCAACTAAAAACAATACCTTCATTCTCTAATTGACAATAAGCAGCAACAGTTTTTCAGAAGTAACATTATTAGGCCTACTATTTGGATGTCATTACTCATTAGCAACACCTCTTTTGGCACCTACTATTTAGAGCAAACATGATGCAAACTTAACCCGTTTGAAATCTAAACTAATAAAATCAGAGACTCTCTCTTTGTCTGTTCACGAATAGGCTCCTAAACGATGTACTTTCATACTGAACTGACCCCGTACAATGATAGAACAGGTATCTAAGATGTGCAATGGGTAGGTTAGAGTAGGGGGTCAATCGTTTACTATGCAAATAACAAAAAAAAAATGAATAATAAACAGCTTGGTTGCTATGGCTTGTGCCGAAAGGGTGGGTTGGGTGGTGGCGCGTCGCGTTAATGGGAACACCACCCTTCGTCCAAAGCCCCCCCGGTTTTGCCGAAAGGGTGCGTTGGGAGCGTTGGGTCGCGTCGCGTTGACTGGAACCCCACCCTTCGTCCAAAGCCCCCCCCCCCCCCCCGGTTTTGCCGAAAGGGTGCGTTGGTACTTTTTCTTACGTAATATCAAAAGAATTGAATTTATATTTAACCTTCAAACAACCATTTCAAAGAGGCTATCGTCCGGATCGGTTTACACTCTATTACAACTTGGTCTACAGCCAGTTGGTCTAATAGACTGTTTAATATCAGTTGGTCTAATATATACCAGTTGGTCTAGTCATCATTTCGTCCAATTACTGTTTGGTCTAATTGCTATTTGTTGTTTAATATCAGTTGGTTAGATATGAATTCAAAACTCGTCTTTTAACCCTATAAAGCCCAAGGGGGGGGCACATTGTGCCCCCTACCCGATTTTCATTCGCCACTACTTCGCCCTTAATTCAGTTTTAACCAAATTTGGTGACTTTTCTAAAAATCTTATTCCAAACATTTTGACATATGATTAAGCTATATTTGATATTGCTGGTTGCCATGGCAACAATAAAACTGACAACCATGTCAGTCAGATTTTGCATATTTTTCTGTTCCAATTCCAATTACCCATATTATAATGTATAAAATGGGCGTTTCTTGGCTGAAATTTGCTGAAGGAGCAAAATGTGAAGTAATTATGGCCCTGAAATGTTCTTCCTATTATTTCCTTTGTTTTTCTGTGACAATGCCATAAAACAGTAGATATAATAGAGGTACTTGAAAATAACAGTATTTTCCAAAGATTGCCATTCTATTTTGTGTCATTTTGATTCCTCCACCCAAGTTATACCTCTAATATCATTTGTTTATCACATTATCAATCTGCAAACTTAAAATTCCGATATTATTGGTATATGAAATATGATAACTATATGCATGTACCTATTCCTAACAATACATCACAGGTCTCATAATGTATTTCTTTATTTTGTTATGAATAGCGCCCCCATGTAGTGACCTTGAGAAATTTCGACCATAAAAAATAATGAGCTTTGACTTGCAAATCATTTGTGGCAAATATGAAAAATATTGGTCTATGATAACACATAGTGGGGATAAAGAAATTATACAGAAAAATCATGTTTTTAGCATATTTCCTATGTATTTCTTTATATTTTGGTGAATAGCGCCCTCTATGTGTCACCATGAAAAAAAAAAATCAAGTATGCGGTCATGTAGACTATGAGTTGCTCTACCCATGTGCCGAATGTGACGATGAAACATCAAACAATAACATCAAGATAGCTTGGGCTTTATAGGGTTACATGAGAAAAAGAGAAAAAGTACCAACGCACCCTTTCGGCAAAACCGGGGGGGGGGGGGGGGTTTGGACGAAGGGTGGGGTTCCAGTCAACGCGACGCGATCCAACGCTCCCAACGCACCCTTTCGGCAAAACCGGGGGGGGGGGGGGGGCTTTGGACGAAGGGTGGTGTTCCCATTAACGCGACGCGCCACCACCCAACCCACCCTTTCGGCACAAGCCGGTTGCTATGCGGTCCTACACATGGATTACGCGTTGCAACATCAGGGTCATGTTATACGCGCGATGACGGTGATGCTCGCGTCAGACGCGAATGCACGGTAACTGCGGCGACGCGTTCACTGTGCACAGTGGCCATGGCCACTGCGAAGCACGGGTACCCGCTAGTTATAATAAAATTGTACATCATGACTTGTTATGTGGAGCAACACTACGGATAATATTTCTTGTTAGGAACGCAAACTAGAGCAACTGTTCTCCAAGCAGAAGTGTCTGAGCATTGAACCAGATAGCCACGAGTGTATATGTTTATGCAGCTGTCATTTGTATGACGCACCTCTTGACCCCCGGGAAAAGTGCGTCATGGTCGCGTCAAGTACCACCAATTTGATGATGCGTGGTACCGTCACGGGAGCAAAATGTCCGTCACATACTGACCCATTATGTGCGTCATAGTCGGTCATTTAACCAGAGTGTGTCAAAAGGTTCGTTAATATACTAATGATGCACAGGATAGAGTGCGTTAGTGTAGGCGTAGTGCACTCGAGGGTATTTACAATTGGGAAACATGCACTACATTGTAAATACCCGAGAGTGAGCTACGCCTACACTAACGCCACGAAATAATCCTGTGCATCATTTGTTTTATAAAATGGGTCGAAAATTCGAAAACTAACATCATTTTTCAGCGTTTTTCACGTACCTTTGTGGATCAAGACGTCCGAAGATGTTCGTCCCAAACTTTTACGCACGTCGCACTCGCGGAAGTCCCGCACATACAGTATAAGTATAATGGGGGGTTGGGTTTCCGGACACCCGCATGAAAACTTACTTATTTTACATAGAATATGCACCCTTTACCTTAAAGACTTGATATAGACTTCTCATATAGGCCTACTAGACAACATACTCTGAAAACGGCGTGAGAATTAACCTGCTAAATCGTTGGATTTGCTCTTCAAAGTGACTCCATGTACGTGTCCGGTCCCATAACGCTTGGTCTACTGTACTGTACAAAGTGTACGTATAGTACAGTATACGTACGTACGCCACATATGTTATGCACAAGGGAAGACAGGCCGGCCGGCCGGCAGCCCGAACTAGAAGTTGTTTACAGGATTGACGGCGCGTACGCGTATGCACGCAATTCATCAAAGGAGCCGCCGCGCGCACAGACGATCGGCAATCTACCATAGGATTACAGGCAGTGCAGTTGTACTGAAGTAAAGGAAGGAGGTGTGTCTCATTTCAGCGCTTCCTATTGGCTACATTCTTGAACCCATTTTATAATAGGACCGTCATGTAATTTTGCGAGGCTTCTTGCATGGTATCCCTCCGTAACAGAATAAAACAAACTCGCGATCGCGAGCCGGGCAAATTCACCGGCTCCTGAAAACGCGAAACTGACACAATTTTCATTCAGTTTTATTATAACATACTGATACTCACTTCATTCTCGTATGTCTTCTTTTTCTATCTGATGTCAGACTAAAGGTCTTTTCAGAAGGTTTGAGCACAAATTTGCTCAAAAAACCACACTACCAAACACGATTTGTGATTAAAATCATCACATACAGCCCGCGGCATCGCGAAGCTCGCTATCCTTCAATCGCATTCACTGCTGTAGTGTAGCATCGACCGACCGTCGACCGTGAAATCTGCTGCAAAACCATGTGCGTGATGTGGACCGTGTTGTACATGTATACAGTACAGGCGTACAGTACAGGCGTACATACACGTGTACAGAAGACGAGGCATGGCAGAGCAGAGGCCAGGCCGCGATTATTTTTTCCGTAACCCTAACCTGCCGATCGACACACAAACGATTATGGAACTACTGAGAGTCTTATTCATATTTATGAACAAAATATTTACGTCGATGTAGGGCAATTTGTTAATCAGTTGCAATACTGACAGTCTATTATTAACTTAAAATAGTAAATTCTATTCAAACACTAGCCATATAAACCATGTACCTAACTTAGGGTTTAATAAGGTTCGTGTTTAAATATAGGCAGGGGCTTCAATCAAGCTGTTTTCGAATCGGGGAAGGGGAGGCGGGAGGTTACGGAAAAAAATTACTGTGGCCATGCCAGGCCGTAGTTTCGCGAAACTAGATATAATAGTTCGAGGACATGCCATAGCAACGTGTAGGCCTATATATCAAAACACGCGTTTCTATGGGATGTCCATGAACTAGGGAACGGTTTTGAGAAATTCGAAGTCATTCGAAGTTGAAGTGGTCTTTTCCTATGCATTTTTAGGTGATCCGAGTATCCTCTCGAATCACCTTCTGTATCTGTACGGATTCTTTCTTTCTTTCTTTCTTCTTCTTCTTCTTCTTCTTCTTTCTTTCTTTCTTTATTTCTCCCCAAAAGTTGTGCAGAGGTTAGCTCAGAAAGTGATATGCCTATCAAGTTCATACTTATACCATGTATGTATCGTGTCCCAAAGACGACAGATCTAGTTATTTTTTGTTGTTGTTCATATCTCAAAAATTCGATTTCTTATTTTTTTTTCAACTGGTATTTGGGAGTCTTGTAATATATTTAAAATGTTGATAGAAATTTCTGAATATATTCAGAAAGTACGCCTAGGCGCCTACTGTTTGGATAAACGGTAAACATAGTCTACGTTCGATACGAAGAAATCATTACGTCTTTCACTTGAGGAAAAACATACAAAACAAACAAACAAACAAAAAACACGTACGAACGAATGTTGATAGCCAAAACCAGGGAGGTGGAAGAAAGACCTCCCTGGCCAAAACTTTGATAAGTAATAAGCAGTTATGATGAGCGTGAACTGAAATTAATTGTCACGATTTTGCTGTCTAACCAGGTGATGACTGCATCTCATTGAACCTACTCGTAGTGAATTTCTCTGGGCATACGAGACCTTTTTATTTCTGTGATTGCATTTTTAATTGACTGATTAATCGATCTTTTTTTTTTTTAGTGTTCAGGGAACATAAGATATTCGATCAAGTACACTATATTCGACTGTTTGATGTTTCCTACTATGCGCCAAAAGAAAGGCTATAGAATCACGATATTTTTGCAATGATTCCTTTAATTCAACTAATGAGCTGGTTCTTCGATCGATATTTCCAGGATATTTACACGCTGTTTATTCCAGCGCGCGCATTCTTTCGTCTGGCACGCACCTGGGTGTGGCACCTGCTTTTGTGGAAATTTCCACAAGGGGAGAGAGGTGGGGTGTCAAGTTTCTTATCGAGCCGAAGAGACTGCATGTAACACAATCTCTTCGCTCTGATTTATTGTCATTCGTGCTTTCCCCTTATTCTTTGCTGATGTTGGTAAAATCAGACAACTTGTCTAAAATTTGTCACAAATTTTCTTTAGGTATGGAAGAAGAGAAAGGGGAAAGGAAAAGAGAAAAAAAGAGGAAAGAAGAAGAAGGCCAAGGGGAAGGAAGAACCTGGGGTGTTAAGTTGGATTGACATTTTCGGGGGAATTGGCGACTGTGACCTCTAAAGTCTCTAACAACATGTTAGAGGTCATTTTTAGTGTTTGGGTTAACTGGGGGGGGGGGGGGGGGAACATTTCTGATGGGGGAAATGCCTCATAACCCCCCCCCCCCCCCCCACCCTCTCACTCTCTCTCTCTCTTTAACTTATGTGAATTTTAACACTTCAATCTATCTTTTAGGCCCGTGAAGATTAAACCTAGCAGAATTAGATTATTATCCATAATCATATAGATCTAGGCCTTACAAAGAAATACAGTGTCACTCACGTCGTTACAAGTCGCGACGACGTGGAATCGGGGAAATCTCCACCGACTCCCGTCCTCAGATTTAGAAGACGACCCGAGGGTAAGAATTTGAGACGTCACCTCGTACTAAGCTTGACGTTCGGTCTGGCGTTAGAAAGCTGCCTAATGCAATGAAAAACCCCCACCCCATTCCTAAATAATCCAAACTGCCTTTAGAGCCACGTTCTATTACAACCACAACACACAAAAAAATGTAAATAAAAACAAACACAAAACAATAAATAAATATATATTTTTTTAAATTGTTCCAAATTCGAATAGACTAATAGTAATATAAATCTTAGGGCTTACCTTTATATCAGATGCCATGTACATGGCTTCCTGTGTTATCTTGTTCCGGTAACATGTGGGTTATGAAATTATAATCATCATGATTTAAAAAAAAAAAAATTGATCAAATGGAATTATAAACACTTTAAAATTAAAGAAATCGCGTAAATCAGAAATAATTTGTTTTATGTGTTTATCATTAATAATGATCAAGTCACTTGGTCTAATATCTAAATGAGACTCCATGAGTTTCTTCAGCAGTGGGCTCGCTTTTGACGACATATTTTTGTATCTTGACTCGACTCGACTATACAGTATTCGACTTGAGAAAAAGAATGAAGATGGCGTATCGATATCTCTTGTGAATATCGATACAGACCTCATTTTAACTTTCAACCAATGAAACAGCCGCAAATTTGCAAAGAATCGTTTTTCAAGTAGTTCAAGTTTTGACACGTCCGGCGCACCATGAATCGAAATGACGTCATCTCTTAGTTTGTTTGGGTTTTATCCTTCGATCTCTAACCACTGGATATAGCATAGTACCAAAGACGCTTAATTGAAAAGACTGGGAACTGCGCGATTTTCATGTACAAAACAAATGGACAGCGCGCGGTCATCAAGCGTGCTAATTAATTCATACGCGGGTATACTCAGTCGCACTTGGTGGGTAGTTTCTCAGTTATAGTGGTACGCAATTATACTAATGATGCACAGGATAGAGTGTGTTAGTGAAGGTGTGGCGCGCTCGAGAGTATTGACAATGGTGCGACATGCACGAGGCGCAGCCGAGTGCATGTTTGCAACCGTTGTCAATACTCGAGAGTGAGCCGCACCTTCACTAACGCCACGAAATAATCCTGTGCATCATTAGATTTATAAAATGGGTCGAAAACTAACAGCATTATTCACGTACCTTTGTGGGTCAATACCAGTCAGCTACATGTAGCACTCGCTCAAAAGTCAAGGTGTCCGAAGATGTTCGTCCCAAACATTTACGCACGTCGCACTCGGAAATCCCGCACACTATAAGTACTGTACGTACGTATAAGAGTATACGTACGCCACGTACTGTTATGCACAAGAAAGGCCGCCGGCTGTTGTGGCAGCCCGCGGCCCGAACTAGAAGTTGTTTACAGGATTGACAGCGCGTATAGTAGCGCGTGACGCACTTGTAACAACTGATTGAGTGCGCACTGCTAGTGTAAAACATTGTGACGTACATCAGGCCAGGGAGGTGGAAGAGAGACTCTTCTTAGTGCTTACCTGAAGAAAATAATGCACGCACACGTGACTCATTTCAGCGCTTCCACTTGGCTACATTCTTGAACCCATTTTATAATATACTAATGATGCACAGGATAGAGTGTGTTAGTGAAGGTGCGGCGCGCTCGAGAGTGTTGACAATGGTGCGACATGCACGAGGCGCAGCCGAGTGCATGTTTGCAACCGTTGTCAATACTCGAGAGTGAGCCGCACCTTCACTAACGCCACGAAATAATCCTGTGCATCATTAGTTTTATAAAATGGGTCGAAAACTAACAGCATTATTCACGTACCTTTGTGGGTCAATACCAGTCAGCTACATGTAGCACTCGCTCAAACGGTGTCCGAAGATGTTCGTCCCAAACATTTACGCACGTCGCACTCGGAAATCCCGCACACTATAAGTACTGTACGTTCGTATAAGAGTATACGTACGCCACGTACTGTTATGCACAAGAAAGGCCGCCGGCTGTTGTGGCAGCCCGCGGCCCGAACTAGAAGTTGTTTACAGGATTGACAGCGCGTATAGTAGCGCGTGACGCACTTGTAACAACTGATTGAGTGCGCACTGCTAGTGTAAAACATTGTGACGTACGTCAGGCCAGGGAGGTGGAAGAGAGACTCTTCTTAGTGCTTACCTGAAGAAAATAATGCACGCACACGTGACTTATTTCAGCGCTTCCACTTGGCTACATTCTTGAACCCATTTTATAATATACTAATGATGCACAGGATAGAGTGTGTTAGTGAAGGTGCGGCGCGCTCGAGAGTATTGACAATGGTGCGACATGCACGAGGCGCAGCCGAGTGCATGTTTGCAACCGTTGTCAATACTCGAGAGTGAGCCGCACCTTCACTAACGCCACGAAATAATCCTGTGCATCATTAGTTTTATAAAATGGGTCGAAAACTAACAGCATTATTCACGTACCTTTGTGGGTCAATACCAGTCAGCTACATGTAGCACTCGCTCAAAAGTCAAGATGTCCGAAGATGTTCGTCCCAAACATTTACGCACGTCGCACTCGGAAATCCCGCACACTGAAGTACTGTACGTACGTATAAGAGTATACGTACGCCACGTACTGTTATGCACAAGAAAGGCCGCCGGTGTAGCGGCAGATAGCGTTCCGCGGCGTTTTTTGTTCTAGAACAGTATCCGCCGGCAGTTATCGTTTCAATCGGCAGTTATCGTTCCGACATGGGCTGAAATCTGCCGCGATTAGTGACGGCAGATACTGTACAGCGGCGGATTTTGTACGTACAGGCTACTACGTTGTAATAGCGTTGCTTAACCTGCCGCGTGCACGTGATCTTCGTCAGGGACTGTGTCGAAAGAGTTCCGCGCTGCGCGGATTAGGTTCCAAGTGGCTACTGCAGCCATTTTAGTAAGCAAAATGCTGCATGAATCGTCACGAGATGGAGTGAATTCTGCCTCCCTATGAATACACAACAGGGCGGACTTATTCCTCTCTTTGAATACGTTACAGGGACTCACGGTTGACATTTTTATAATCTGTTGATATTTTTATAATCTGCGGACATTTTAGTAGGCAAAGTGCTGCATTCACCTAGGCATGATACCTGCACCATGTGCACTGGAGTGAATTCTGCCTCCCTTTCATTTTCTCGTTTGAGGGGGAGCCGAGGGGAGGGGGTGGGGGAGGGAGGGGGAGGGATCATAATGCTATTCAAAAGCATATATCTATAAGATAATTTCTCGCATGGCTACGAAAAAAAAAGATACGTGCGGACCAGAGCTAGCTGTTGTAACCTCGGAATACCGGTCTGGAGTGTAAGTGGAGGCAGCGAAACAGCAGCAGCGAGGGGCGGAAGCAGCAAATATAGAGTTATTGTACGTGAAACTCGAAATGGAAGCAGCGAACAAGCAGGGGCGCATTGGCAGAATCAGCGAAAAGAAGAAACCACAGTGAGAAGCAACGATAGTAACGATACCTGCGCTTCAGAACAGTATCCGCCAGTGTTAGGACACGATCTGCCGGCGGATACTGTTTTAGAACAAAAAAAACGCCGCGGAACGCTATCTGCCGCTACACCGGCTGTTGTGGCAGTCCGCGGCCCGAACTAGAAGTTGTTTACAGGATTGACAGCGCGTATAGTAGCGCGTGACGCACTTGTAACAACTGAGTGCGCACTGCTAGTGTAAAACAATAGCCGGGTTCACACGTACAAATTAGCGGGATGACGATCGCGATGCTCATCCCGAGTTTTTTGGCGAGCGTCCACACGTACCAAATTAGCGGGATGGCGATCGCGATCGGTAGGCCTATCCCGCTAATTTGGCGAGCGTCCACACGTACCGAATTATCCCGCTAATTGCCGATAGAGACAACAACAAAGCCTGCAAACTGGGTCACACAGCGCCCTTCTCTAGCCGGGTTCACACGTACAAATTAGCGGGATGACGATCGCGATGCTCATCCCGAGTTTTTTGGCGAGCGTCCACACGTACCAAATTAGCGGGATGGCGATCGCGATCGGTATCCCGCTAATTTGGCGAGCGTCCACACGTACCGAATTATCCCGCTAAGTGCCGATAGAGACAACAACAAAGCCTGCAAACTGGGTCACGCAGCGCCCTTCTCTATCACTGCTTGCGCGCACTTACCTTTGTCCATTGTCTTTTACGCGTCAGTGGTGTGGTTCGCGCGCTGTTGTTATTGTTCTCCAAAGAGGTGAAGGACCTCTTCGCAGAGGCCTCGCTGTTGTGATGTGCGCATTGCATGATGGGATGTAAAAACTCGAGATTGTAATCCCGACCGTTCACACGTACCAGCGCGCGGCCAATTATCCCGCTAATTGACGAACCAGCGCAAGATTTCTTGGGATTAGCATCGCGATGCTTATCCCGCTAATTTTCGGGTTTTTTCTGTCCACACGTGCAAAAAACTAGGGATGACGATCGCGATGCAAATCTCGAGATTTGTATCCCGCTAATTGGTGTACGTGTGAACCCGGCTTCTGTCACTGCTTGCGCGCACTTACCTTTGTCCATTGTCTTTTACGCGTCAGTGGTGTGGTTCGCGCGCTGTTGTTGTTGTGCTCCAAAGAGGTGAAGGACCTCTTCGCAGAGGCCTCGCTGTTGTGATGTGCGCATTGCATGATGGGATATAAAAACTCGAGATTGTAATCCCGACCGTTCACACGTACCAGCGCGCGGCCAATTATCCCGCTAATTGACGAACCAGCGCAAGATTTCTTGGGATTAGCATCGCGATGCTTATCCCGCTAATTTTCGGGTTTTTTCTGTCCACACGTGCAAAAAACTCGGGATGACGATCGCGATGCAAATCTCGAGATTTGTATCCCGCTAATTGGTGTACGTGTGAACCCGGCTATTGTGACGTACGTCAGGCCAGGGAGGTGGAAGAGAGACTCTTCTTAGTGCTTACCTGAAGAAAATAATGCACGCACACGTGACTCATTTCAGCGCTTCCAATTGGCTACATTCTTGAACCCATTTTATAAATCCAATTAATGTACAATACAAATGGACGCGTGCGCAATCACCCATATATTGCGCAGTGAAACTTAATCATGGCAAGGCGCGTGATCAATAAATTCGACGCAACTGATTGGTGATTGATGCGCTTATTTCTTTTGTCACTGATTGTGTTTTGGCGTATTGTGGCATTGCCTATTTTTCATGTACACGAATTAATCCTTATTTTTCTAAAATATTTTGTTACGATTCAAGCACTTTATATCACAAAAATCGTGTATAATTTTAAAATCTTTTAAAGATAATATTAACACCATTTATCTTATAAATAATCAATGCTTGCGGGCGGACTGAGTTGTGTTCTTAGCTCTGTGATTATAGTTCTGCCCGATCAGTCAGGCGCAAGATCGATTTACCGATCTTATGGAAAAGAATGGTTTTTGGCTGTTTTCAATCACCCGCCGCGTGATGGCGTAGAGATCGTGCTACATAGACTCTACGCAGTCGTTTATTCAAAACAACCAAAAACATCAAAATTATTAATCGATCTGCACGCAAGAATGATAGGAGTTGCGTATACGTGAACGGGTGACATGGTAACTTCATTCTCACACACACACACACACACACACACACACAAACACACACACATGCACAGAATATTTCTCAGTATAGTTTCTTTTTGAAGGTATTGCAGTTTTGTTACGTTATTAGTAGTATACACACACGCACACACACACACATACATACATACATACATACACACAAACACACATATTTTTAGTGTCTCAATATGTAGCGCTTTTATTCTAAGACAATGCAGTTCCATTTCGCGATTACTATGGTCCAAAAACTACCTGGCCTGATGTGCATGCTTGGTGGGGGGGGGGGGGGGGGGGGGGTCAAGCAGGAGAAGCAAACCCCATAATTTGAAAACCAAACAGGGTGTTGACCCATACGCAGAGCGGGAGATGTTTTTAGTACCGTTTTAGAATGTTTTCCCCTGCTCGTTTGTCATAATTCAATTGCATATCTTGGTATATAAGAAATCAAAACAAGAACAATTACATAATCTTACCCCCCGGTTCAATAGAGGGGTTTCGTAATGTCAAATTTTATGCACACACCTTTGTTAAATTTCGATAAGCAAACATTTGTTCACCTGATAACAAACAATAACATTGTAATGGATGGAATGATCGTCACCCGCTGTGAATGTTGCTATAGGTTTGACAAGCTACAATGTTTGTCCGACTTGGCAATACTAATGTATGCAGTTCGCCTTCTGACTATTGTGATGTGGTTGTATTTGACAGGTGAATACATAGTTTGTCTACATTACCAAATCATCTATTCTGCTCCACCCCCCCCCCCTTCTACTCTATGTCTCTGAGCTTCACGATAAGATGTTACATTGATAAACATTAGCGAGTTGCAACCCAACTGATAACAAACAATACCCTTACCAGATTGCGTTATTTGACAAAGCGCCTGTTCGAACACGTCTATAAGGAACGGTTCGTTCAAATCTTCAAAAATATCGAGCCTAATTACGTATTCCAGTGGAAATTCTCAAAAATGTCATGGCTCATTTTCTTTTATATTAACAGAGAAGTATCATTATGTATTCTTCATGATTCATGCGCTTTGTAAAAAATATTGAGCCATGACATTTTCCGTAAATATTTTTTGAAAAACGGTACTGCAAACCAAACATTTGTTGGCCATAGGTATAACACGCAACGCATCGCAAAGCATGACGGGACTAAGGTTTATGTATTATTCATCAGGCCCCAAAACAACCATAAACCGTTCTTTTGGGGAAGAACGGTATTTCGATCTTGTGCCTGACTGCCGATTGCGGTCCAAATGTGCTTGCTCCATGCATACTGCACGCTTTCCTATCTTGTTAACTCTTTGATAGTACCAAAGATATTAGAGTTAACAAGATAGGAAAACGCACAGAATGTACGGAGCAAGCACATTTGGACCTCATTTGGGGAAGGGAGAAGAATTAAAGTGGAATTTTGTGAGAAGTTAACCCGTTGAAGACGAGTCCCGGGTATAATCGGGCTGGGGTCATAAGAATTGCGTGTAATAGCAAAATCAGCTCGTCTTCAACGGGTTAATGGAACTTAGTAGGGTGGAACATCCTATTACCGGACGCTTTTCTTTGTGGCTTTGAATTCCGTACTCATAGAGTGAAATTTCGGCTAAAAACAACACCACTTATTCACAGACTCATGGAAATTACGAATTCAGCCAACTTACGTCATTTCTTCGTTCCAGTTTTTAGAAAATATGCTTCAAACATACCCCTCTAAAAATAGTGGTTTTTTGCGCGGTGCAAAATCGCATTGTATTACCGGACGCTATTTTCGTAATCGAATAATCGAGGTCTTTCGCACCTAATCCTTGCACCAGAATCACAATTCATCCCACAAATCACCATACACATTCTCACCGAGCGGATGACACACAAAAAAATCTGCAAATGAAGCTCAAATTTCGTATTTTACAGTAAAATGTCTGTCTTGACCATTTCGAACAGTTCACGCAATAAAACCTTGTGAGAAATCGACAACTGGTTAGAGTATACGTGCTTTGTCTATGGGAGCTGCACGCGCGGGTGATGAGTTGCGTGCCCCTTAGCGCACAACTATTCCGCATCGTTCGCGTTTGAGGACGATAGCTACAATTTTTCCGATATTGATCAGTGAACTTTTGGTTCTAATAGAATCTTCAGCATTTTTCCTGTATGTGAGTGGGATTTCATAGAATTTCAGTCGCGAAATGTGATTCAAACATGCATAAATATTAACTATAAACAAGGTACGGGTCACTCAACTATAAATTTGAGGTAAAATGTGAATTTTTTCGTTTTTTTTTACATTTTTATGTGGCGTTTTTTGCGATTTCGGTCCACACAAAGTTCTGTGAGGCTAATCTACGAAGTCTCGCGCGTACAGAATGTCATTAGTACGCAAAAATGTGCGTGTCCGGTAATACCATGGTGTCCGGTGACACCATGCTTGCCCCTACAATTTTATGTGACTTTGTGAACCTTTGCGCAATTTTGCATAACTTTGTGAAAAGTTAATGTAACTTTGTACAACTTTGCGCAATTTTTTGCAACTTTGTGAGAAGGTCATGCAACTTTGTACAACTTTGCACATTTTTGTGCAACTTCGTGAGAAGTTTATGCAATTTAGTGCAACTTTGTACAATTTTGCGCAATTTAGTGCAACTTTGTACAATTTTGCGCAATTTTTAGTGCAACTTTGTACAATTTTGCGCAATTTAGTGCAACTTTGTACAATTTTGCGCAATTTAGTGCAACTTTGTACAATTTTGCGCAATTTAGTGCAACTTTGTACAATTTTGCGCAATTTAGTGCAACTTTGAGAAAAGTTTGTGCAACTTTGTACAATTTTGCGCAATTTAGTGCAACTTTGAGAAAAGTTTGTGCAACTTAGTACAATTTTGCGCAATTTAGTGCAACTTTGAGAAAAGTTTGTGCAACTTTGTACAATTTTGCGCAATTTTGTGCAACTTTGTGAAAAGTTTATGCAACTTTGTACAACTTTGCGCAATTTTGAGCAACTTTGTGAAAAGTTTATGCAATTTTGTACAATTTTGTGCAACTTTGGTCAATTTTGTCAATTTTTGGCAACTTTTGTCAATTTCCACTGTGACATGGGGCCTGAAGAGGGGAGGAGGGCTGGGAATCTAGTTCTATCAATAAGATGATGGTGACTTGTATAAAATCTTAGCTTACTGTATGTTTTTGTGTATTGCCATCTTTCACGTAAGGTGCATGCATGTGTATCATTATTGTAATAAATTACTCTTTATTAATCTGACCAAGTTTTCAATTTGTATGGGGTTTCTTTTTATGTGTATATGTTTTTTTTTGGTATGATTTTGATACTATCAAATAAAATTCAAATATTTGATTTGATTTGATTTATTGGTTCCAGCATTATATCATTACTCATGCATATACATACACATATATCATATACATTGATGGTACCATACATATAAATGGATATACATAAAAATTGATTGCTAACAAGGTAAGTTTCTCCATTACCTTTAGAATATACAGCAATACAGTTTCTTCATTGCCTTTACAATGTACAACAGAACATATCAGTGATGCAATGAATAACGCAGAAGGACTACAGCTTAAGCATTGCTTGATTTGCATGCACATGCAGCCCTCGTACATAATACATAACATCAAGGGAAATAGGGTGCGGGGCTTGCATAGAGATAGGATAGGAAAAAGAAGAGAGGAGAGAAAATAGAATACAAAAGGAGACAATGAGTGTACGTGTGGGTTTATATATACGTGTGATGTTCTTTTTGTTCCACAAAATAATGAAATTGCATAGACGAAATGACCCTAAGTCCGTCAATTAACATTTTCGGAAGCATCAGTCTATTTCGCTATTTCGCCATGAGTGTATAAGCAATCATTTTCTATTGGTAGGCCTATAACCAAATACCACTTTTGTTGTCATGGGGATATGCCGACAAGGAACTTTATGAAGATCACGCCTACTTTAATTATTACGTCACAGATGCATATCTAATTGAAATTAAAAACCAACATGCTCTGTAGCTACAAGCGTTTTGTCTTATTTTGTTTTTCTGAGTATGCACAAAGTGGAACTCCAAACTGGCTTATCATGCGATGTCGGGTCTCGAATATGTGATGAACGCTTTTTGGAAAGGCCAAACGCTTGCGTGTTTTGTAGTGTTTTTACAATCACTTAAAAAATCTTTAAACGGTCGTTACTTACATAGGCCTAATATGAAATCATAGATTTTTTTTTTTGTTCTATGATAATGTCCTATTTTTGTTGATTACTTCCTCATCAAAGTAACGTGCGCGTTTTTGTCCCTGGAAAAACTGATAGTCGTCGATTGCCCGCAAAATCCTGTTTGTACGATTTTAGTTGTGGCATCGAGTTTCCTTTTAGGGACGATTTGATGACACTTTTTGGTACTCTGGTAAATCATAGCGATGCACTTCCCTTGACTGGAAAATCAAACTATCACTCACAAAGTGATAGTGATTTAGCACTTTGTCTGTATAGAGGAGGTAATCCTGGGAACGATGAAAGAAACGAAAGCGGAACTCGGGTCAACGGGGTCATGGATTGGACCCTCGAGGTCTCGTCTAAAATGACAACAGAAGAAAGGAAACTGAAACAGAGGGAAGTGAAAATGAGCCAATTTGATGGAAACAGAATCCTTTGCAGTATGATACAAAGTGAAGGATTCCTGGCAATGAAATTAATGCTGCTCACCGAGAAACAAAAATACACTGAAAGTGATAGATGTTAATGAAAACAAAATAAGTTAAAGACTAATGATATCAACAATAATGCGAAACACAAAGCTAGAAGACACCTGACAGGCCCAAGTAAGAAAACAAGCAAAAAAGAAAAAACAAGGAAGAAAAAGGCCAACAATCGTCGTCGTCGTTGTTGTCGCCGTCACGTCGTAGTCGTAGTCGTAGTCGTCATCTTCCACTGGAAGAGTCTAATGCGACGCAACACCCCATTATCATCAAATAAATTCAAATCGTTCCCAAATAAGGCGAGAGACCATAGGTGACATTTATGTGCATATTCATCTCGCAGTGACCTCGAGGCCAACAATTAGAAAAGAATTTCTATTAAAAAACAAAAACAAAACACGGGAACGAAAACAAAATCGGAGACAACAATAAAGCTGTAGCTGAATGTTTTCGATACTGCAGGATAGGTATACATGCAAAGCTGGCAGGATTACAAATAAAGCGCAGAATGAACATAAGAACTGATCTCGACCCTCCATCCTCCAAATTTATGTATTTTTTATATTATCACGTCCGTCACAATAAAGAACGAATAAAATGAGCTGATTGTACAAGTTTTCAATTGGGGTTTCTTTTTATGTGTATATGTTTTTTTTTTTGTATGATTTTGATACTATCAAATAAAATTCAAATATTTGATTTGATTTGATTTATTGGTTCCAGCATTATATCATTACTCATGCATATACATACACATATATCATATACATTGATGGTACCATACATATAAATGGATATACATAAAAATTGATTGCTAACAAGGTAAGTTTCTCCATTACCTTTAGAATATACAGCAATACAGTTTCTTCATTGCCTTTACAATGTACAACAGAACATATCAGTGATGCAATGAATAACGCAGAAGGACTACAGCTTAAGCATTGCTTGATTTGCATGCACATGCAGCCCTCGTACATAATACATAACATCAAGGGAAATAGGGTGCGGGGCTTGCATAGAGATAGGATAGGAAAAAGAAGAGAGGAGAGAAAATAGAATACAAAAGGAGACAATGAGTGTACGTGTGGGTTTATATACGTGTGATGTTCTTTTTGTTCCACAAAATAATGAAATTGCATAGACGAAATGACCCTAAGTCCGTCAATTAACATTTTCGGAAGCATCAGTCTATTTCGCTATTTCGCCATGAGTGTATAAGCAATCATTTTCTATTGGTAGGCCTATAACCAAATACCACTTTTGTTGTCATGGGGATATGCCGACAAGGAACTTTATGAAGATCACGCCTACTTTAATTATTACGTCACAGATGCATATCTAATTGAAATTAAAAACCAACATGCTCTGTACACACTAAGAAAAAAAGGTTCAATAAGGGAGCTAGAAGGGTTCGAAGTCGCGAAAATGGGTGCAAACTACACGATTTGAGAAAATGGTGGAACTTTGCTTCTTATATGGTTCATTTTGGGTTCGATCTTGCCACGGTCATTGACGGTGCAATATTACGCCCCAAACTAGTCTCAAAACAAAGGCCATCCTATGGTGTTGCTCGGCACTAAAATGCAATATTACATATCCTTGTGCTGATATTATGAACATATATTTTTTGATATCAGGAAACTTAAGTTTCTTTCATATTCTTTAATCATTCATCGAGAGTATATGTTCAAATTAAGTTGAGTCCATGATGAAAGGGGTCTACTAAAAAAACAAACGTAGAATACCTGATTGCTTGTCTGGTATTGACCAATCACATTGTACACATAACCTAGGAGGTTTAACAGATGAAGTTCCAACTGGATGTAATTATTCAAATAGTCGTCAGATTTCTGTTGCTGTACAAAACAATTCCACAGGTGCATTTGTGCCTTCGCTGATCGGGATTCGATGCCGCCGTCTCGCTGAGCAATCTGAAGATTCATTTTGGACGTTTACATAATTTTGGCTATATTTTGCTTCAAATGCAATCCTATACTTTAAGATAAAAACATATAACACAAAAGTCAATTCTGAACAGAAATATTATTGTGCAAAAGTGTTAATCAGAGCTGTTTCATGTGAAAATGTTTAAACTGTACCCTGGATAGCCGGTTTATTTTATTACTTTTCGTCATGATTCTGACAAAGCAAACTGATATGAATCTTCAAATAGAATTCTTTATCAATAGAAACATTAGATTACTGCCCAGGCATGCCTATTACAATAATGTTCGTTTTATTTCATTTTTTTTTGAGCAATTTCTATTCGTGTATCCCCGTGTCTTTAATATTCACCTAACCTATCTCTTATTGGTTGGGATGTCGAAACGTAATTACCATTACAAAGACATATCTTCCTGTTTGTGGTTCATTCTTGCTAAGGTGCAATATTGAGCCCACAACAAGTCTCAAAGAAAGACCCATATGGTGTTGATCGACACTTGAATACAATATTGCATACCGTCGTGGTGCTACTATGTACATGTTTTTTTAAAGACATCATAAAACTTGATGTTCTCTTATAATTTCATAATCATTCATCGGAGCATTTTTAAATGAAATTGAGTCTTTGATGAAAGGGTCTGCGAACAAGCTAACGAAGAATACTTGACTGCTCGTCTGGTCTTGACCAATCGAAATGGAATATGTCACAGCATTCCCTGCATGCTTACTGTGCGATGATGGAGTCAAACCCTACTACACGCTAAAGATTTTCGTTGCGACTCGATCTCGGGACAGAAAAAAAAAGTCAATATTTTTTCAAGGCCCTCAAATTTGGAATTCCATCCACTCTGATGTGAAATGTAAGAAAACGGTACAAAGTTTTAAGAAAGCTTTCAAACGTATTTTACTTGAAAGGTTTTCTGGAAGTTACCAATATCATTTTACGAATTTATAAGAGACTAGCAAGATAGGGTGTGTTTGTGAAAATGACATCTTGTGTATTGCTAATATGCGCTGGTCAATGTTTTTGTCTGTGAATGCATGTGTGTGTATGTGTGAGTGTGTGTGTGTGTGTGTGTGTGTGTGTGTGTGTGTGTGTGTCAATGTTTTTCTCTGTATATACAATGTATTTACTTTTCCGGGATTAGTTTTAAATAAGGCCAATTGCCTTCTCACTCACCCCTTCACTTGATATCTTTTGCTGTTTGTTTGCTTTGTTTGTTTGTTTGTCACATTGTCATTTTATTCATACCATTGTCACATTTTATGTATGCATATTCTATTAAGTGAAAGTAAAGGAAATGATAAACTAAAATCATTTAGAGAGCAAACTCGCGGATATATAAGGGTGCAAACTACACGATTTATTTGTAAGGGTTGATTTTTCCCCCTTTTTTTCATGGATTCATGCACGGTAAAGCCTAAGGGTAAAATGCATGCACATGAAATGTAAGCACATGTTTCCGTGTGCTTGCAAACACCACATTTTAGAATGAATAAAGACTAGCTGTGATAGTGGAATTTCTCATGAATAAATGATAAAGCATTCAAACTCTGGCCATTGTTCAACACCATTGTCAGGGTGTTAACCACATACTCCCATACACACCCATTGACCCCTGTGCAAAGTGAAAATTTTGTACAGAGGGTTGGAAATAGAGCAAAATCTGTAACCTAACTGTGAAATTGATCATTGATTTCATGAAACTTATTTGTGTTTTAAACCACCTCCAACGAAATTGTACACTATACAACTATCTCCCATATCAATGATAGTGTTATCTGATATATACAACAGTAGTAACTGAATTATTAAGAATCAAAAGTGGAAAATGTTTTTTTTTAAACGCCTATTAATCCATAGAATACATTCGATGCAAAATAATGACATGGATGTTTCCTAAAGTGTCAATTCACGGACCCAGTAGTTTGGTCACCTGGTGTGGGCATGTTCATTCTTTTCTTGAACATGATCTATGAATTCAATGAATTGTTGAGTCGTGCAAACTTATGTGCACATAAGTTGACTCCCAGATGGCTCATTGTACAGCTCGTTCATGCGTGTTTGAGCTGAGCATCTAGCGCAAATTCCATTTCCACAGCAGATCAGCTCTTCTGAGGCTTTTCGTAGCGGCTTACTGCAACTCTGACTTCAAAATTATTTTGTCCACTTCATAATATCAAGACCCCGCAGATTCCTGCTACGTGGAAAATGGTGAGTTGAAACATCATCGTAAAGCATGATTTGAAATATCCACAATGTTCTCGACCAAGGCCTTACTCTCGATATTACCCTTCATCAAATTTCTTGTATCTGTTATTTTTTTGGTTGTATAGCCATGTCTTATAATGTAGGCTTGCAGGCAGTAATATTAAAATGTTCATTTTAGAGTTCTGTTAAAACTGGCTAGTTTTATGCGTGCTGTTTTCTGTTCTATTTTGTTTTGTTTCGCAACCATTCTGTGGAATTAGAGCAGCTTTAGCGATAAAATGTCTTGCTAAAGACGTCATGGCATTCCCATTTCAGATTTCAGATTCATTTATTGTTCATTTAGGAAATTCTTTTTGTTGGTACATGGGCGTGCACATAGGAATATCTACATACATGCATAAACTCACATATATTCATGTACATGTACACATTATAAATGATACAATTTTCACTACATACACAATTATACAAGCATAATTTATACTCACAATACAGTGAACACATACATAATCACAAATGTCAAGTAATTTTTTATATTTACCGATCAACAACAAAACAAAATAGTTAGGAAAACGTGGAATCGGATATTCCTATAGGAAGTGTATCCTTAACATAACCTTTACGCCACCTCCCCCCCCCCCCCCCCCCCCACACACACACACATCCCCAAGGATAATACATCGCGTCGTGCCATACCACATTTGATTAATAACGAATAAAAGGAACGGAAGTTGATGAATAATTGTTGATAAACTTATGGATAAATAGACCAGTGTACTAACTAAACTTATAATGGCAAACATTGCACGCTTATCTTTATGCTGGGATAATTCTCTGTATAGTCAGGTAGTGTTAGTGGTGGACTTAAGTTCACCCTGTATGCAGCAAGGCAGTGCATAAGAATTGAACTATACATTAAGCTGCCATGGAGAGAGCTATGTAGTCACATTTACATAAGTTAGCTCTTCTGCAAAATTATTACACACGCATGAACAGTGGCCTTGAACTCATGACACTTGATTTTCCATTTCAGGTATTCAAGCAAGATACAATATGATGAAGTTGCGCGCATTCTCCTGATCACGTAAACTTATATGCAATTCTGATGGACAGAGTGATTCCTCAACAGAATATGTAAGTTTCATTCATGGATTAATCCGTAATACATGTATATGTATTGTCAGGTTATTCATTCATCTAGATTTTCAGCATGTGATATCCGTGAGGTATATTATATTAAAGCTTATTATTACACATGAACGCAGTTTTATCAGTTACTATAACGTAGCCACCGTTTAGTGGGTTGCAGAAAATTTGATAAGACTATAGTGCAATTTTTGATACCATCTATAATCGAGAGATATGTTACTCAAGTGGACCATTGCGATCATTCATTCTTGCCTTTTCCGTTCTACGTCTTCTCAGTTTTTTTGGACTTTTTCCTGAAAAGTCCATGATGGATTATGTCCATGTCAAATTATGTCCATGTCAAAGGACTATGTCAAATTGTCTTGTTACATTATTACTATAATTTTCACGACTCACGAGGGGACTGCATTCTACAAGCTTGGCTTTTTAGCAGTCCCCTCCATTTCCGACCTCTTCTTTCTTATGATTCAGTCACATTTTGCCCATGTATTTTTTCAGCTAGTATGTTTATTGAGTCATGTAAACAAATGACGTGCATCTAAATTTCATTTGGAAATGTAATAGTTACATTGTACTTAATTTGTTTATATGAAATTGTCATATTATATGTTTTGGCCGGAAATGAAATAAAAATGAAATGAAAAATGAAATGAAATGATTGTAACTCATACAGGCAGCATCTCTACCCCGCAAGAATCTTCATTTTTTTTCCTTTTTTATTTATTTATTTATCTATTTATTTATTTATCATTTATTTTATTTCATTTTATTTTATTTATTTATATATTATTATTATTTTTTTTCCGGGGGGGGGGGGGGGGGGGTAATCTTCTTTTCTGTAACCAGCATTATCAAAGTAAATCAAATCAATGTTATGAATAAGTAGAGGGGGCTATATTTTCACTTTTTTGTGTGTGTGGTAGGAGGATTAGAGGTGTCAACCATAATGGGCATCATTACACCCATTGCCATGGCCAGCACCCGGACCATCATCTGTGGCAAGCTCAGCAACGGCTGAATGGCTGAGGTCTAATAAGTCTTACTCCTTTCCTAACTGTGTAAAATATACAGCAAACTGATGTTAAATTGGCATGTAATTTGATGTTGTCTTACTTTGTTATTTTATGTTATGAAGACTTTGAGTTGGTCAGGAAAAATGTGGGAATATTTGAATATGCCCTATGTCATAAATGTATGCAGGCCTACATAAAAGGTGTGTATTTTCATCTCAGTCCAAATTCGCAACATTTTTCTTTTCAACATGACTTTACTTAGGCTATTCCACATCTATTCTTTTTTTTTCAGCTCTAACTTAGTGATGTCGGCATGCTGTCTCCTAATTCCCCGTCTTCCTGGAGAGGACATGCTGTATGTCTGTGACAAAGTAAGTGCTGCACTTTTATATTTTTATGGGAGACGGGAATTCCATCTGCTTTGTGACTAGAAATATAAGAGGAATATTTCTTTGCAACATTATCATGTTTTACTTATATGACGAAGAGCTGAAATAAATCTATCCGACCGGATTTGTTTAGAAACCAATATCAAAGCTTAAAGGGATGGTATAGTATTGGTGGAGGTGAGGATTTGGGCTTTTCACTTTTTGTGATATACCAAGAACCTACTTATGAAATAATAGAGAGTATGCCATTCTAAGAGGAATTCTAAAGATTATTTGATGAAAATTGGTTTTGAAATGGATGAGCCATCCAAAAACAAAATAAAACGCAGCGATCGTGATAAAAAGTGAGTCCTATATTATATTATTATTGCTCTGTTTTGGATATCGCAGCTATTTCAAAACCATTTCTCATTATTTCAGCAAAGGACGTTAGAAACCTGAAGTAGATCTATGCAATCAATTTAATTTTCCATTTTCTGGTCAATGGTCATAGTTGCAACCTGTTAGTTTATGTAAGCAACACAACTGCGTAGTGTAAACGACCTATTTCCTTCGAAATTGTATTCAGTCATTATTTATTCATGCCAAAATCTCTTTCAGAACCTGACAGGACTAAATCCCACAATCTCCACTGTGAATGCTGCGCACTAGTGACATCACTATTTGGCTGGATGGTTGTGAAATCTGCCCGAATTCCTGTATACAATCGTGTCTTCCTTCGCTACAATGTTTCCGGCCTTCTGTGCTCTGTGGCTTTCAGTATCCCAGACAAGGCAGAAACACCCGATGCATACTTCAGCAGTACATTGCAAGCCTTGATCTGAACAGGCAACTATCACGAAGAAAAACCTACGGCATTTCATTAACAATATTGTTCAATAATTGTCTTGATATAGTTTACCAGCCTAAAGTTTTCATGGTGTATACTTTTACAAGGAATTGTCACCAGAGAAATGATGTTGTTCAGCTTGTCCCTCCGTTCGTACATCAGTCTGTTATCGATTATGGCAACGTTGTATCACGAAGGGAAATGAAACGAAAAGTACAAGTGGACAAGTTAATGCAGGGAGATTACTTTAGCAGTTGAACACATCGTCACAAATTGCGGAATATCGGAAAATCCGTTGAAGAGCTATATATACACATATATTTAGAGTTTCAGTGCCGCCATTACGAGATGAGAAAGCTACATCTTTGACGTCAACCATGGAAAATTATATAAAGAAATGTAAAGAAAATAGGCATAGTTCCACGTTTCTAGCATTACAAAAGGAGCACTTGATTTCCTTCATCCAGAAAGGGGGGGGGGGGGGGGGGGGGGGGGGGGGGGGGTAATATTACCCTTAACATTATGGCAACGACAAATAAGTGGAGGCAATTTGTACTTTTCATTTAGAATCAGATTTTATGGAATTCCCTTGATATTTTCTTCATATACGTTTCCATACATGAAAGTGACACTGAAACTTTAAAAAATGCATAACTTCCACTGGATCATACGATTTTCCATGTTCACTTATGTGTTCTTATGATATTGCTCCAATCCACGGGTACATTTGGGTTTCATTCCCCTTTAAGTACTGTTTGAGGTATCCAAATGAAACTTTGCATATGTATGTACGATTGGACGAAGTTACTTCTACCACCTTGTGGGTGCCAGCGTTCAAGGTCAAATATTGTAGGTCATTGTCAAATTCTACAATGTCATTTCGTGCTCTTTCTTTGTATCTCACCTTGTAAGCACTGTCGACATAGTACTGTGGTGTTCTTTTAATAACTTTCCACACTTTTGAGCTATATGACCACCAAATTCACTCCTCAGATCATCTAAAGATGGCTGTCAAGTGTTGATATTGGTGAAGTCCGACTCCGTCAACAGTCAAAAAGTCAATGAGCTTACATTTGAAAATCAGTGTAATCACAAATTCGATATGTGGGCAAGACATCACTTCGCTTTTACCTTGTTAGATGGTGAATATTTGTGAAGCTTCCGTTTCTAATTCATACAGCATCAGCATACCTTATGTCTGAGAATAGTGGTAAAGAAGATTAGATACTTTGGCAACAGGGTGTAAAATTCGCAAAATTTTATTTTGTGCCTTATTTGCTGAACAAACGTCGTAGGAGGACTACAACCTGCCAGGCAGTATGGCGGAACAATTACTCTATTATTAGCGTCATAGAATAAATGACAATGATGTAGTTCTGAAGCATGCTATTCATTAGATACTTTTGCAATGACTCCATGTATACTTTTAATCGAACTAGGTATGTAATCATCAATGTCTTGTACTTGAATAACGACAGAATGATTTCGGTGAGGAAAGTTTTCTGTCACGTCATTTAGGAATAAGGGAACGTGTCAATATTATGCTATTTGTTCCATAGTTATTTCTGAAGTGGTTAAATGTATTTTCCTTAAAAAAAAAAACATTTTATATATACCTACGTTGCATCCAGATGCCTATTCGTTGAAAAATATGGGCAATGTATTCAAAGGTCAAAGATCATACACTAATGGGCCTAGGGTATACAACATTTCACTATTTGTTGTTGTTTTGTTTTGTTTTGTTTTGTGTGTTTTTTTTTTTTTTGGGGGGGGGGGGGACACGGTTCAAAGTGTCCTGAAACCTTGGTTAATGCTTGCATTTAGTCATGTATGATGCCAAACTGTTCCCGCTCATACAAATGCAGTCGTTTCAAGGAAATAACATAAGATTATTCTTATACTCCATGATTTGGTAATGCTTAAGTGGTTCATAAGAGTCCAGTGAAACTGTGTACAGAACAAAAAGTGGATTTGACAATGGTATACGATATCCGCAATTTACTCTTTGACAGGGTCTATCATCCGATTAATATGTATAAGCACGGTAGTCCCCTATTCGGAAACTACAAGTTAGATAAGCTGCAATCATTTTGCACGCGACCATGGTGTTATAGCCAAAGGTGATCTGCAAATCCCTGTGTGCCTACAGAGGATTGGAAAACGTAACAACTTTCTATGTATTAAAATAGAACAACGAAACAGAAACTGGTGCATGTATTATTCTCAGTCACTTTGTTAGTCATTATGATGATTTGCTCATTGCAGTTCCGGAATCTCAGCTCGAGGGACTCGAATTGATCCCAAATCTGTCGGAATGCGTGTATCACCCAAAACAAAATCTGAATACATAACCATGATAACTGCGATTCTGCCTAGTCTCCATTGGTAGCCCATAAGGGCTGGTATCAAGTTCGATTTTCATATTATAATTATACCTTGTATTTAGATGTTTTCATCGAAATGCCCGTATACCTGTATATGGTATGCGTATGTCATATAAGTATCTAAACCATAATAGATTGTAGTCGTAATCTAAGTGCCAAGAATCTCATGATTTGAATAAGTGTGAACACCAAGACATGTCGTGATAAGGACTTTAAGACAATTGGCATCGTCATTATAAAACAAACACCTAATTGTAAGACATGTTTTAAATGTTAGATAAATTCATGTCTATGCTGGAAACATATCTTTTTGATGATTCATGATGACGTCACTGTTACATGAATATTGTACGCATGAAAATATGTAGGCCTATTCGTTTAAATGCATACAAACAACTTGTTAAATCCTCTTACTTTTTTTTTTTAAAGATATGGTGCATACTTTAGAAATGTACGTAGCATGCTCTTGTTTTTAAGGCTTTGTGTACTGGTAAGAAGCATATCTTATTCTTATAGATTATGTGAATAAGTACGTATTCAAGTACGTTTTGAATAAAACGTATCCAGACAAATGTATATCATATTTTTACCTCTTCCTTCATGCAGATGTATACTCTTGCCTAGAGGGTTTGTTTGATAGATAGTGATAGTGCTCACCTCATTGGAAAGGTAATTGGGTAAATATTTGGTTTTAGTATGTCATTCAAACACAACTATAAGTTAACTTCTATATTAACATTTCAAAACTCACAAATTCCACACACACATTTCATGATTCACAGGATCCAAATTACACCAATCTTATTTACTTTGCAGAGTGCAACAACAGCATAAGTTTGATATACTGAGCAAACAGGCTTGCATTAGTTCGCACTATTCAAGGTTTAAAGTAGTTAAGTAACCAAATTGTACCTTGTTATGTGATGCTAAGTATATTTACCTTATAGGTATAATGTTGCAAATATGTGGTGCTTATTTCATCCATAACTGCTGCAAAATTGCTTCTTTAAAGGAGCCAATCAGTGTCACTGCCTGTTCCTCTAGAGACGCAATATTGCCCAGTAATCTCAAGGTGCACTTGAGGTTATACTGGGCAACATTGCGCCTCTAAAGGCGTAGACAGTGACACTGACTGGCTCCTTTAAAGAAGCAATTTTGCTGCAGTCATGGATCAAATAAGCACCACATAGGTGCAACATTATACCTATATAATATGGCACAAAATCGCACCCTCAAGAGAGGCTACAATCTTGGAACTTAGGGTGCTTCTTTGCACCCTCACGAAAGGTGTAAAGTTGCACCAAAAGTAGAGGCAAGAGAGGGTGCAAAGTTGCGCCGAAAATTAAAGGGAGAAAGATCGCACCCTCAAGAAAGGTGCAACTCGGCACCAATTAGTGTGGGTGGAAAGATGCACCCTCAAGAAAAGGGTGAAACTTAGCACCACTTAGTGTGGGTGGAAATATGCACCCAAGGGAAGAACTTCGCACCCTCAATAAAGTGTGCAATGTTGCACCCTCTATGGAGGGGCAAAGGTGCACCCACAGGGTGCAAAATTATACCATTGCACCATGGTGCTACTTTTGCACCAATTTCTTGAGGGTGCAAGATAACACCCATAGGGAGCCACCAGTGTGACATCACTTTGCACCCTTAAAAGGTGCAAGAATGAATCATTTTTTCTTAGTGTGTAGCTACAAGCGTTTTGTCTTATCTTGTTTTTCTGAGTATGCACAAAGTGGAACTCCAAACTGGCTTATCATGCGATGTCGGGTCTCGAATATGTGATGAACGCTTTTTGGAAAGGCCAAACGCTTGCGTGTTTTGTAGTGTTTTTACAATCACTTAAAAAATCTTTAAACGGTCGTTACTTACATAGGCCTAATATGAAATCATAGATTTTTTTTTTTGTTCTATGATAATGTCCTATTTTTGTTGATTACTTCCTCATCAAAGTAACCGTGCGCGTTTTTGTCCCTGGAAAAACTGATAGTCGTCGATTGCCCGCAAAATCCTGTTTGTACAATTTTAGTTGTGGCATCGAGTTTCCTTTTAGGGACGATTTGATGACACTTTTTGGTACTCTGGTAAATCATAGCGATGCACTTCCCTTGACTGGAAAATCAAACTATCACTCACAAAGTGATAGTGATTTAGCACTTTGTCTGTATAGAGGAGGTAATCCTGGGAACGATGAAAGAAACGAAAGCGGAACTCGGGTCAACGGGGTCATGGATTGGACCCTCGAGGTCCCGTCTAAAATGACAACAGAAGAAAGGAAACTGAAACAGAGGGAAGTGAAAATGAGCCAATTTGATGGAAACAGAATCCTTTGCAGTATGATACAAAGTGAAGGATTCCTGGCAATGAAATTAATGCTGCTCACCGAGAAACAAAAATACACTGAAAGTGATAGATGTTAATGAAAACAAAATAAGTTAAAGACTAATGATATCAACAATAATGCGAAACACAAAGCTAGAAGACACCTGACAGGCCCAAGTAAGAAAACAAGCAAAAAAGAAAAAACAAGGAAGAAAAAGGCCAACAATCGTCGTCGTCGTTGTTGTCGCCGTCACGTCGTAGTCGTAGTCGTAGTCGTCATCTTCCACTGGAAGAGACTAATGCGACGCAACACCCCATTATCATCAAATAAATTCAAATCGTTCCCAAATAAGGCGAGAGACCATAGGTGACATTTATGTGCATATTCATCTCGCAGTGACCTCGAGGCCAACAATTAGAAAAGAATTTCTATTAAAAAACAAAAACAAAACACGGGAACGAAAACAAAATCGGAGACAACAATAAAGCTGTAGCTGAATGTTTTCGATACTGCAGGAAAGGTATACATGCAAAGCTGGCAGGATTACAAATAAAGCGCAGAATGAACATAAGAACTGATCTCGACCCTCCATCCTCCAAATTTATGTATTTTTTTATATTATCACGTCCGTCACAATAAAGAACGAATAAAATGAGCTGATTGTACAAACCAGAATGTATTAAATGTTATATTTCTATCTTTGCTACATTATGAAGTGATGATTATCATAAGTACGTGAGAATTCGTCTGTGTTGTGTTATTAGGTGAAAAAGTCAATAGAGAGACTTGGATGCTTCCTAACAGATTACACTGTTGCGTACGGTTCGATTGATGTGGTGCACACAAGTACGTAATCAGTTATGTTGTTGTAAATCAACGACCAAGCAGAACAGTGGTGAATCCGGGAGAAACGGATATGCCCATCTGTTGGAATGATCAGCCAATACATCGGCTGAACAATCAGGATAAAAATCCGACTCAGGAGATTTCCTCAAAGGAATTGAATCTTAAAGTGTAGGCCTATAGGTTGAGTTTCTCAAGCTTTTGAATTAAATCTTATCAGTTTACTAATTGCATTTCTTATCATTAAACAAAAATTTATACAGTTAGGTTGTAAAGAAATGGTTACTTTGCATATACCTCATTGACTTTTTCTATGCCAATGAGTCAATAATGTGCACAAATTTCACACACAAACATATGGAGAAGTAATTATTGTGACATTCAGAGGGTTAAAGAAAAGAGGGTCATACGTATCCCTTTGATTGTTTCAGATCTAATCAAAAGGAAGTCAAACAAATATTCTCTCTCACTTGTAGAGGAGCTTGGCCAAGTGCTCATCCGATGTCTTGGAAAAGGAAAGCCAAGGGCGCACGCAGGTAAACAAAAGATTTTTGTTTTGTTTTTATGTGCACAATCATCATTACAATGTATGTCATTATGATAAGAGTTCAGGCAAGCTTCATAGATTAGTAGTGTCAGGTGGCGCATATAATATGGCGGAAAGCGCTAGCGATTGTGGTCTCAATTGGGAACTTCCCTAAAAAGACCAAGTCTTCAAAACAACAGCTGCAGTAGCGGAGGCAAACACTCTCTGCTGGGGCAGCGGAACTCTTTTTTTTCATTGTGTGTGTGTGTGTGTGTGTGTGTGTGCGTGTGTGTGTGTGTGTGTGTGCGTGTGTGTGTGTGTGTGTGTGTGTGTGTGTGTGTGTGTGTGTGCGTGTGTATGTGTGTGTGTAGATGTATGTGCGTTGTTGTGCGTATCATCGTTGTTGTTGGTGGTGCTGTTATTACTATTATTATTATTGTCATCATTATTTTCCGTTGTTTCTCCTTTTTGTTTGTTTGCTCGAAGAACATTAAACAAAAAGAGAGAGAGAGAAAAAAAAGAAGACAAAATTGTGGTGGTGGTAGTGCAGCCCCTTAAAGGACAAGTTCACCTTCATAGACATGTGGATTGAGTGAATGCAGCAATATTTGTAGAACACATCAGTGAGAGTTTGAGCAAAATTGGACAATCCGTTAAAAAGTTATGAATTTTTGAAGTTTCTGCTCAGTCACGGCTGGATGAAAAGACTATTATAGCTTGTGATGTCACATGAGTACAACGACATAAAGAAAGAATAAAGAAAATTCAACATATTTCCATTTTTCTCGCACAACAAAAGAACACTCGACTTCCCTCTTTCAGCAGGCAGGGGGAATAATATCACCCTTAACATACGTCAGTAGCAAGTCGAAGAACTGTGCACTTTATTCAAAAAGTAAAGTTTTGTGAAATTCTCTTTTTATTTTCCTTATATAGTTGTACGCATGTGACATCATACACTGTAGTAGTCTTCTCTTCCAGCAGTGACTGCGCAGATACTTAAAATATTCGTAACTTTTGAACGGATTGTCCAATTTTCCTCAAACTTTCACTGATGTGTTCTACTAATATTGCTGCATTCTCTCAGTCCTTATGTCTATGAAGGTGGACTTGTCCTTTAATTTTCCAAACCGGTTCGCGGTCCCTGCATAGAGCGTACTAATGTGGATTCCTTCCCTCTCTACATCTCGCCGAGGATAGGAATGAAATCAAACGTTCTTGTAAAACTGATTCTCGTGAATGCACGCACATACACACACACACACACACACACACACACACAATCCGGTTTGTAGTAGGCCCACACATTTGTGATGTTTGACAAAACAGGACTGTCCGTTATTTATCAATCAAGGCACGTAAGTGTTAAAGGACAAGTTCACCTTCATAAACATAAGGATCGAGAACATGCAACAATATCAGTAGAACACATCAGTGAAAGTTTGAGGAAAATTGGACAATCGATGCAAAAGTTATGAATTTTTTTAATTTTTGTGTTGGAACCGCTGGATGAGGAGACTACTACAGCTTGTGAGTCATATGCGTACAACAGTATAAAGAAAATGTAAAAGAAAATTCAACATATTTTCACTTTTTTTCGCATAATAAAAGAGCACTTGACTTGCCTCTTTCTAAAGGCAGGGGGAATGATATTACCCATAACATTTGTCGGTAATGATTCAGGGGAATGTGTACTTTTTTCAAAAGATGGAATTTTGTGAAATTCTCTTTATATTTTCCTTATATTGTTGTACGCATGTGACATCTAAGTTGTTCATACACTGCAGTAGTCTTCTCATCCAGCGGGTACTGCACAAAAACTTCAAAAATGCATAACTTTTGAACGGATTGTCTGATTTTCCTCAAACTTTCAATGATGCGTTCTACTAATATTGCTACATTCTCTCAATCCTTATGTTTATGAAGGTGAACTTGTCCTTTAATTTTAAAGTTTGTTTTCATCGCAGTATTGAGAAGACTACACCAATTCTTGATGTAACAACAGTGCACGATAACCATGACGTCTGATTTTTCTCAAAGATCATTAAAGGGATGGTACAGTATTGGTGGAGATGAGAATTAGGCTTTTAACTTTTTGCAAGGTACCAAGAAAACGCTTATGAAGTAGTACATGGCATTCCATTTTAAGAGGAATTCAAAGTTTGTTTGATGAAAATCGTGCTTGGAATGACTGAAACATCCAAAAACAAAGTAAAACAAAGCGATCGTATCAAAAGGTGGGTTCCACACCTTATTAGAATGCTCTGTTTTGGATATCTCAGCTCTTTCAAAACCAATTTTTATCCAATAAATGTTGAATTCCTCATGGAATTACATGCTCTTTCATGTTTCATAAGAGGTTCTCACTTTCTCACCAAAAAATGTTAGAAAACTGAAATTAGGTCTAAACTAAAACTATACGATCCCTTTAACTGTGCATTTCCGATATGTCTGCATTAACTGAATCTACATGGCATTGCATCGTTTTGGGGTAAATTCCCCTTTCAGTTCCTGTGATTACAATCCGGACCTCGTCACTCCGCAGATAGTTAACTGGCACCAGTAAAATCTATCGCAGGGTTCGTAGGGTCACTCGTCGCGTGATCGCCATGGAGCTTAAAGGTATCATTTGCCATTTGCAGTTGAAACATAAACTCAGCTTAAGAGCTCAAAACTGGTTCTAAACTGTAAGGTGGGGATAAAAACAACCAATGTGAAAATGTTCATCAGTATATATAGCAAATGTTAAGTATTGTTAAATATATAAAATGTGAACAATACTTATACGTATAATTAAAAAGCGTTTCTAGAACAAACCATCTTCAATTTTGGTTTATTAAAAAAAAATAGTGATATATCCTCATCCTTTAGGCTTTATCGTGAAATTTTCATATGGTAGGATGTTTTGTTATACACCTGACCTGCACATATGCATCAAATGTGGTAACTCAAACTTTCTTTTTTTTAATCAATGCTCCCAATAGTATATCATTACCTTTAAGGGAGACGTCCCTATGATTTTTAGACTTAAGTTTTTGAACTTGTATAAATTGGTTAAATTGGGAACAGAGTTTCAGAATCCAAAGTGATTGGGATGAGGGAAAAGAATGTTTTAAAAATGCATTACAAATCACAATGGATGGTGATGACATAGCTTCACATTAGAATGCATGATTGGGTGCTCGAGGAACTTTAAAGAGGTATGTGATGTGCATTAACAATTGTTAAGTAGAAAATCATGTATGCAAATGAACGTGTCAAATGTGAAAAGAAACACAACGGCCCCACCGAAAATTAAAAAAACAAATATGAATACGAAAACATCACATACCATGCTAATCAGTCCCGCTAAAGCCAAAACCCCTGAAACAATAACAATTCAATTAAGAAAGATATACATGGACACAGTAAATACACGTCCATATTCTGATCTGATTTATTGCTTGTGTTTTTTAGCCCAGTACTTTCACTTTCATTAAAACACAAAAACCACATAGAATGTGCAGTTGACGTTTCCACTCAAAGAGTAAAAAGTTATAGAAAGTTCTTCTCTATCTCTTTCTTTCTTCAGTTCTTTGTCTATATATTTATTTCCTCCTCTCCATCTCTCTCCCTCTCCCCCCTCTCTCCAAAAAGTGAGGGGTCCTGCTCATTACCACAGCTGCCTAGCTAGTTTGTTTTTTTCCCCTCACTTTCCCAGGCCAAGGATCAGGATTTCTAAGAACACAAGATAAAATCACAGTTTACTGCGCTGAACCACAGAACTCTTACACAAAGTTCTGTGCGCTGAACCCTTGTACAGATCCGGGAGCAGTAACCGCACATTTTCCGGAGTGACAGTGGAGCTTGAATGGGCTCTTATGAAAGCTTTTATACTGGCTAGCACTGGCTAACAGAGATCACTTCTCTTAGGAACCACTAAGAGAACAGGAGGCAAAGTTTTGACAGGTTGGGGCTCTCCACTGAGCCAAGTTTTTTCGACTGCTTTCTGAGGGTTGACGGTTCATCGTCATCTTCCCATACCACCGAAACCGATAGATCATCACCCCGCGGATCAGGATGGGGTGCTGGCAGCTTGGCCTAGCTCTGGCTGCTGTAGCCGCGATGATATCAGGAGGAGCTGCAGAACCGTAAGTACTTAGTACCATTTTTTAGTAACCAATTCATGAATATCGACCTATGAATCTGCCCTGCTGGAAAGAGCACAGTGTTCCACAGTGTATCAACAATGTGTTCACACGGTCAGCTTTATAAAAACGCTCGAATTTAATAATGTAAAGATGATTTCACACTGTGGTGTCGTTTTTCACAGAGAGTTCACGTAGAATGTCACACTCTAAATTGATGCTTCACAATGTGCTCTCAATCGTAAAGTGCTCGAATTTAACAGTGTGATGAAATTTCACACTGTGTTCACAATGTGTACAGGTTATATATGTGACCCTGCACCTCAAAACAAACAAAAAGTCGCCCCTAGACATGAATTTTTAGTTAAGACCATAATTTGTATGCTGAAAGAACAGACTTTAAGCTTTAAAATGATGTATAACTGAAATCAAATGGACTCTCCTAACCTATCTAAATATTGGAAAGCAAGCACAAACTCAGGAAAAGTGTGAACTGAGAAAAGAGGCTCTGAGGTACAGTGTCTATTCAAGCGCTTAATCTTTACCAAACCGTGCTGGCTGTGCGATGAATGAGACAAAAAACAGGAAGTAAGACACCAGAGTAACAACAATGAAGAGATTATCAGATTAAACTGAAATTAGGCATGCCTCATTATCACATCTGTCCATAACCAATGTCAACTTTCAAAGCAGTAGCACTATCCTTTCAAAAGTTATTAGAGTTGAAAGTGAAGAGTGTGGACTAGGTTTTTCAGAAATGAAAAAGGGATTCTAAAGACACACCTAATTACACTATTCTACCAAAAATGTTCGAGATAAACTGCTAAAAAACATACTTTCCTGCCCGTTTTATGATACCAAATTTTAGCATAATGTAAAAGAAGGCCCGCTTTTTCAGAAAATATAAAAAAAGTCAAGTTCGGCTAGGTTGACCCATTTCACTTATTTTCAGTCCTCACGCAAAATCAGTGTGTGTGACTTTATGTTCGTTTTGAGGTGCACGGTCACATCTATTATGTTTCTTTTCGTTTTATGGATTTCTTATGTTTCCTCTTGGAACCAATTTTATCGTAGATTATTAAAAGGTGCGTGAATGTGACATATGCATCCACAAGTGCCAACAGAAAAATCATTACAGCTAGCTTTCAGCTTCTATTGGTATCAGCAGAACGTTCGAACTGTCAGGTTGTATTCTATTGCTGGTAACGATTTCTACTGGAATCCGATATAACCATTATGACCAATAGGATCCTCTGTTGGGGTAATTTTTTCTTTTTTTAATTAAAATCCGATAAAAACCCATTTCCATAGGCTCTATTTGTTTGATATTATTTTTCAGTTTCACTTATGTTCTCATAGCACTTTATTGATTGTGATCTCTGCTGGAAACTGTGCTATGCATATCTCCAATACGAGATCCAATTGGTTCTGCTAGTTTTTATTGGATTCTTTCATTATAGAAACTAATTTGCATATTTTGTGAAAATGTCATTATATTTCAGGTCTTTACAAAGATAGTTACAGGGCATTTTTTGTTTTAATAAAAGTTGCTGCCCAAAATGGATGTCATTGGACAGGATTCTTTCAAAAAAGATATCACACTTTAATACATGTATCTAAGAAATGATGAAAAGGAAAGTGATTTCTTCACCGGGAAGGCAGTGTACAGACATTGTTTATAAGTGGTATATAGATAGCAGAAATAGAAAGGGTTTTGGTGTCTCTACAAATATTCTAACCATACCTATGGGCCGATAACATCTTAATACCCCCCTCCCCCTCCCCCTCCTCCCTCCCCCCTCCCCTTTCCGGGACCATACATAAAGCGTCGGACGGGAGGGTCTTGAACTAGAGGTGGAAGAGAACCCTCAGTTTGCAAAAAAACAAAACAAAAAAAAAACAAAAAAAAACAAAAAAACAAAAAAAAAAAACACGGACAGAGGGCTCAACCAAAGAAGTTCGCAGTTCTGCTGCCTTTAAGCCTATCCATGTTAATTTTCGAAGCCACTCGGTTTCAAACAATAAATCAAAATGTAGATAACATCATTTGCAGTCAATTTAGCACACATGTTTATGCTTTGGTTCTTTCTTCATTCTTCTTCGTCATAAATATTTTTTGTAAGCATCATTACACTTCATATTTTCGTATTCATTTTAGAGATTATGGCAACAACTTTTTGTTTTTGTTTTCATTCAATGTGCTTATTGAGTCTCCCAGTCCGTAGATAGTGCATGTGGCCACAACTTATCTGGCCGTTGAGCGCTTTTATTCCGAGTATGTCGGCCAGTTCTATAGGACTCTGAGTCAAGGTTATGATTATCATTAATGTTCCTATAACTCTTTCTCTGTCTTCTTGAAATATACGTCTGTATCTAACATGTGCTGTCATGACTGTGAGAAGATGAAGTTAATCTGTAGTATTGGTACATGACAAGGCCTATATGTAGGGCCTATGAAAGAAACGGGGAGTCACAGAACAAAAAACAACAAAAAGTTATATCGGGTCAAAAAGTGATACTTTTACTGCTTAACAGTGTGTTGATGAAACAATAAGTCACATACAAATGCACACACTTAAATGTTCTCACCTATTCAAGAAAAAATAACATGACCTTAATTTGAATCAAAATGTTCGGAACTTGACTGCCCATGCGCGAAATTGAATGTCTCAAGTACCCTGTTCGGGGAGTGGTGGCGAGTTTGAATGAACGTAGGTACCAGCCAATTTGAATGCCCTTTTTACGAATTTGATAGCCACATGTCCGAATTTCATTGATCGAAATGCTAAATTGAACGCACAAGTGGCAAATTTTGAATGACAGACTGTGCGATAACGTGAGGTTTTTGCTGAATTGAATGAACGTTCTATCAAATGGACTGACCAAAAGTTCGAAATTGGTCGGGAAAACCTATAATATAGGTACAAAATACAAAATCAGAAAGATATCTCAACGTATAATATTATTATACATTGAGATATCTTTGTGATTTTGTATTTGTTCAACAGGATTTGAGGGTAAAGGGGTCTATATTGATTAGCAAAAGTTTTTAATGTAGATTCTACAGACCTAAAGCATTGCTATTGGTTTCCTATGTCTTATTTTCCTTTAATATAGATTTTCCTGGCCAATTTCGCACTTTTGCCAGTCCAATTTCTTAATGCTGCTTTCAGTTTAGCAAAATTTAGCGTACATGACATGTGCGGTATTTTAATCTTATGTTTTTTTCATTCAAATTTATTTTGGAGCATTCAAATTACCTTTCCTTTTTTTCCTTTTTCCCGTTTTTTTCCTGTTATTTTATTTTTATGTCAGTTGGCATTGGTTTCTTTGATTTTGTTTCATATGTTTGTTTGTAGTTTCATGAAGTCATTATTCGTTTTCTTATGTATTTTTGAGGGTCCCGTATCGTACAAGCTTGGCTTTTTAGTGGGACCCTCCATTTCCATTCCCATCCGTGTAATATGCATATGTATATACCTTATAATGCAATTATGTTGTTACTCACGATTACATGATTGTATTTTGTTAATGTACGTTGTTGAAATTACTACAAATATGTTTTGTTAATGCATTGTATATGATCTTCCCTGTTTATTTCATGGAAATGAAAATAAAAGTTGAATTGAATGAAATTGAATTGAATTTAACCTCATTCTAATTAACACTTTCAATTCAAATAAAAAAAGCACTATTTCGTTATTCGTTAATTCAATTTAGAAAGATATGATCACGTGATCACTTATCTCGTTCATTCGAATTCATTTTTGGGCATCCAATTTAACATCTTTTACATTCAATTTAGCACATACATTTATGCTTTGGTTCATTCTTCATTCTTCTTCGACATAGTTATTGTTTAGTAAGCATCATTACACTTCATATTTTCGTATTCATTTTAGAGATTTTGGCACCAACTTTTTTTTTTAATGTGCTTATTGAGTCGGAATATATTGACATCCATATCCTTATCGGAATATATTGACATCCATGAAACGTATAGCCAAGCGAAATTATTTTTCCCGACAGTTTGTTAAATATAAATCTGATGTGAAGAGTACGTGGAAGGTGATTAATGAGGCGCTCAAACATAAAAATAATACTGATCCTCCTAAATATATTTCAGTGGACGGCCGCCAGATTAACGACCCGGTCAATATGGCGGAATCTTTCAATGATTATTTTGAAACTCTTGGTCCACATCTTGCCAGTAAAATCCCGAAATCATCAACCCCCGAATTCTATAGATACTTAGGTAATAGGAATTCTCAATCAATATTTTTTGAACCTATAGCTGGAGAAGAAATTATAGATATTATTAAGAATTTGAACGATAAAAAAAGTTCAGGATATGATGGAATTACAAATTTTCTTTTAAAAAATGTTTTAAACGAAATCATTACTCCTCTTACATACATTTTCAATCAATCCTTATTTAATGGCAAAGTCCCCAATAAGATGAAGGTCGCAAAAGTTGTCCCTATCTTTAAGAAGGGATAGAAAGATTTGGTGAATACTTACCGACCAATTTCTTTGTTGACTTCAATCTCTAAAATTCTTGAAAGGGTGGTTTACACACGATTATCAAAATTTCTCACAAATCATAACATTCTGTCGGACTCTCAGTTTGGTTTTAGAAAACAATACAACACAACCCATGCTTTACTTACTTTTATAGACAAGGTAGCTCATGCTATAGATAGTTTTGAACATACAATTGGAGTTTTTCTTGATTTTTTTAAAGCTTTCGACACGATAGATCATGAAATCTTGTTTTATAAATTGTGCCACTATGGAATCCGCGGTACCCCCTTAGAATGGTTTAAGAGTTATTTAACAGAAAGAAAGCAATTTGTTAATATCAATAGCCATGATTCGCAATTAAAGCCTATGTCATTTGGAGTCCCGCAGGGCTCCCTCTTGGGCCCACTTTTATTTATCGTATACATAAACGATCTTCCAAAATCATCGCAAATTTTGTCATTCATTTGTTTCGCCGATGACACAAGCTTGTTTTTTTTTTTTCACATCGAGACCCTAATGCATTAATAAATATGATGAATACTGAGCTCAGGTCCGTGCAATCCTGGATTTATGCGAACAAATTATCCTTGAACATAGAAAAAACTCATTATATGTGACCGTGCACCTCAAAACGAACATAAAGTCGCACACACTGATTTTGCGTGAGGACTGAAAATAAATGAAATGGGTCAACCTAGCCGAACTTGACTTTTTCATATTTTCTGAAAGAGCGGGTCTTTTTTTACATTATGCTAAAATTTGGTATCATAAAACGGGCAGGAAAGTGTGTTTTTATAGCAGTTTGTCTCGAACATTTTCGGTAGAATAGTGTGATTAGATGTGTCTTTAGAATCCCGTTTTCATTTCTGAAAAACCTTGTCCACTCTCTTCACTTTCAACTCTAATAACTTTTGAAAGGATATTGCTACTGCTTTGAAAGTTGGCATTGATAATGGACAGAATGTGTTAATGAGGCATGCTTAATTTCACTTTAATCTAATGATCCCTTCTTTGTTGTTACTCTGGTGGTTTACTTCCTGTTTTTTGTCCCATTCATCGCACAGCCAGCACGGTTTGGTAAAGATTAAGCGCTTGAATAGACACTGTACTTCAGAGCCTGTTTTCTCAGCTCACACTTTTCCTGAGTTTGTGCTTTCTTTCCAATATTTCGATAGGTTAGGAGAGTCCATTTGATTTGAGTAATACATCATTTTAAAGCTTAAAGTCTGTTCTTTCAGAATGTGGTCTTAACTAAAAATTCATGTCTGGCGACTTTTTGTTTGTTTTGAGGTGCAGAGTCACATATGGTATTTAGTAATTCTTTGAATGTTGTTCCATATGATATCAAAATAAATGATTTATGTTTAAAGCAGGTTAGTAACACAAAGTTTTTAGGGCTTTGGATTGACCAAGAATTATCCTGGAAAACTCATGTTAATTTTGTAAGTAAAATTTTGTCTAGAAATATTGGGATTTTGAATAAGCTCAAACATTTCTTTCCTGTTCATATTTTGCAGAGTATATATTCTTGTTTAATATCTCCACACTTCAATTATGGAATTTTGGCGTGGGGAAATGCAATTCACTCATTACTAGATTCCCTTCTCCGTATTCAAAAGCGTGCAAAAAGAATCATAAACCACGCCGGGTATTTTGCCCATACCAATTGTTTTTTCCATCAAAACAGAATTCTGAAAATTTCAGACTTATTTTATTATAATCTCGGAATTTTCATGTATAAACTAACAACTAATGAATTGCCATCTGTTTTTATCCACATGTTCAAAAGGAATCGTTCTATCCACTGTTATCCCACTCGCCAGAGTGACGCCTATCACCTTCCCCGTACTCGCACTATTTTTGCAAAGAAGACAATTATATTTACTGGACCCAGATATTGGAATGATCTCCCTCTAGATATCACTTCTTCCTTATCTTTATTCACCCTCAAACGCAAATTAAAACAGTTATTACTTAGTGGATACACACTACCAAGCTTTTAGCAACCTTTTTATGCTCCCAGTCTTTTGTCCTTGTCCGCAGCACCAAGTTATTCAAGTGATTTCATGGTACCGATACATCTTTTAATAATATAGCATTTTTGTTATTCAAACACTGCGAGATTTGTATGCAGTCTGGTTTGTGCGATATCTATGTGGTTCATTAGTTTATTACTCATCGATTTTTTTGTACTGGTGTAATTTTAGTTGGTCAAGACAAACATATCCGTTCTCCGTGTAAAATTATATGCTTATGAACTCGGGAACCTACAGTTTTACTAGCTTTAAAGCTTTTATGTAGGCCCCATCATATTTCTTATACTTACTAGTGACATTTTCATACGATGTGACCATGTACATTTGTGTCAAGTATATTTTCTTTTTCTTTTTCATGTACAATCAAAAGACATGATTGTATATATTTTTTACTCTTGTTTTGTTGTCAATAATTTTGTAATGTCATCATTGAGAAAATATATGAAATAAATTTGAACTGAAATTTGAACTGAGTCTTTCAGTCCGAAGATAGAGCATGTGGCCACAACTTATCTGGCCGTTGAGCCCTTTATTCCGAATGTGTCGGCCATTCTAGGAAGTCAAGGTTATGATCATTGATGTTCCTATAATTCTTTTTCTGTCTTCTTGAGATATACGTCTGTATTTAACTTGTGCTGTCATGACTGTAAGAAGATGAAGTTAATCTGTAGTATTGGTACATGTAGGCCTATATGTATGAAAGAAAAGGGGAGTCATAGAACAACAAACTCGAGTTATATCGGGTAAAAAAAAAATTATACTTGTACTGCTTAAAAGTGTGTGGATGAAAAAAAAGTCACATACAAATGCACACGTTTAAATGTTCTCACCATTACAAAAAAGAAATAACATGGCGTTAATTTGAAAAAAAAAAATGTTTGGAATTTGACCGCCCATTCGCGAAATTGAAAGACTCAAATACCCTTTTCTATTTCGGCTAGTGGTGGCGAATTTGAATGAACGTAGAGTACCAGGCAATTTGAATGCTCTCTTTAGAAATTCGAATGCCAAATGTGCATTGATCGAATGTTGAATTGAACGCACAAGTTTCAGTTTTGAAAGACAAACTGTGCGATAACGAGTGTTTTTGCTAAATTGAATGAACCTTCTATCAAATGGACCGACAAAAGTGCGAAATTAGCCTATGATACAGTTTTATCTTGATTATGGGCTTTTCGACCTGGGAAGGCGATTATTAATGTTTTTAAGTTTCCTTGACAAGAAAAAGAAGTTATGCAAAAATAAAGATAGAACAGGGAAACTGTCATCACTGATTCGTTTACAATCGTAATGGAAGGTAACAGTTTTACATCTTGGAGTCAAAGGGGGCCTAAGCTTCCGATCCTAGCAGAATCCTCGCCAGAGGCAAAATGACATCAGACAGGGAAAGCAATCACATAAAAGGACTACATACAACAGGAACGGTCATGGGAGGGCTGGGGACACAGAACAAAGAAAACAAAAGGGAAGGGTCTGAGGTCATGGGCAAGGAGCGAAACAGATAAAGGGAGGGGGTTAAAAGCGGGAGGGTGGACAGACAAAAGGCTGAGGATGGTCAGTGATGACCAACGTGACCAAGGGGACAACCTGTGATCAAACAAGATAAGGAACAATAGAGGGATAAAGAAAGGAAAAGAGTGAAATAGGAATAGCAAGAGTGTGGGGTGGGGAGGGGGAGCAAGCAGCGAGCCCAATTAACAAATTTAATGAGAGTCAATCAACAAATGCAAGTTACCAAACAGATCAAAGTATATAAATATGATAATGATAATACTTTGATCTTTAATAAACAATATATACAGGGCTCGCCACTATCGGATAAGCAGTTATCACCAGGTTTTTTCTTTTTTTTTTTTGCTCCTGCTAGTTTTATATCTTTTCAAAGAAGGAACCCAGCACGAAATATCATTCATAAGTGAAGCCACAAAAAAAAAGGAAAAAAAAAACATATTTGTTTAGCATACCCCATTTAAACTTTTTTTGTTGTTGAAACTACTAGACTTGGAATTTGTCAACACTGACAAATTAGGTGATCCGATCTATTCGGAAATCAATGATTTGAGTCCTGATCCCATAGGCATGAACATACAGGTTTCATCTGTGTTTAGGGACATTTGCCGTGTGATGTTTAGATTCTCATTTAGAAAAGGGAGTCAAGATCTGCCATCTTTGGTACCAAATTCCGTATACACTATAACGAAGATACAGAATGAAGTATATTTGACCTTTGACCCCACTTTGCACACCCAAGATGGCATTTGAGCAAAAAGTGATTATTTTGTAAAATGATTCTTGCGACACCGTCTATACGTTTGCAAAACATGGCAAATATGGGACAGGTATTCACCAAGATACAGGATGAAACGTTTATGACCTTTGACCCCAATTTACCTACACAATACAGTGTCTGATGAAGTAGTTTTTTTATTTTATGAAATGGGGTACTTGACATGGACTAAACATGTGCAAAATATGGGGGTTAAAGGGCATATTTGTCTTGAGCTATTGCAAAGAAAGTCACAGAAAAAAAAGACATATCTCCCGACATTGAAGCTAAGCGTCAATTTCAACCAGGTCTTTGGACGCAATGCCGACTTTAAATAAGAATATGGATCACATGAATGATAGCCCAAAGTTTCATCTACAATATTTTAAAATCTGGGAGAAATTCACGTAAGGATAAATTAGCTAGTGCTCGATAAAGACAGTCATGTCATTTTTCATTTCCAGAAAAAAATGTACTCCCAAAGCGATAATAGCTCATTTGCACAGCCAAAATGGCGTCCGACCAAAACGTCGTTATTTTAATACAAAATGATTCATCTATTGAGGTCCATGTGTGTATGACGGTGATATACACTAATGAGATTACAGAATGAAGTATATTTGACCTTTGACCCCACTTTACACAGCCAAGATGGTATCTGAGCAAAAAGTTGTTATTTTGTGAAATGATTCTTGCGACACCGTCTATACGTTAGCAAAACATGGCAAAGATCGGACAACATCTTGCAACATGGTCCTTACGTGTGCAAAATGTGGGAAAGATAGGATGTGTATTTACCAAGATACAGGATTAAACAGTTTTGAACTTTGACCCTAATTTACCTACCCAAGATGGTGTCGGAGGAGGAAGTTGTCATTTATGAAATGATGTTCGTGACATGACCTAAACATGTGCAAAATATGGGGTTGATAGCAGTTGTTGTTGTTGATCTACTGCACAGAAAGTGGAAGAAAGAAAGAAAAATAAAGAAAAAAGTTAAGGTATTGTATAGAAATTTGAAGGAGAAGCATAAAAGAATAAAAAAAAGATAACGTTAGGAAGGAGAATAAGTATAACTTAAGAAAAAGAAGAAAAAAAGTGTAAAAAAAGAGAGCAAAAAGCAGGGGTGAGGCTCGGACCTGAGACCTTGAGATTAGAAGTCCGATGCGCTATGCACTGACCTATTTCATCCCACATAGGCTCTGTGTATTAAGCAAAATGACGCTACGTCGAAGCCAAGTGCCAATTTCAACCAAGTTTTTCGGCGTGATCCCAACGTCGCATGAAAAATAAAAAATATTACTACGATAGCCCAAAGTCTCAGCTCCAACATATTAAAATCTTGGAGAAATTCACCGAAGGATAAATGAGCTAGTGCTCGAAACAGTCATGTCAATTTTCATTTCCAGAAAAACTGCACTCCCGTAGAGATAACACGTAAACTGGTCAAATTTGACAAGTTCACTTTCAATCCATTTTACGAGGTGATGACGACATCCAATCAAAATTTTGATATACATTTATAAAAGAGCATTTAATAAGCTACAACATACTGAAATCTGGGTGAAAATCGGCAAAGGATAAGTGAGATACGCTCGAGTAAACTTGAAATTTGATGATGTCATTTTGAAAATTTACTTTTTTATTTCATTAAGAAATTTTATATCTTTTAATCATTTTTCCAGCATTGCCATGTACAACTCATCAGCTTTCAGAATATGTAATAAAAATTGGGGATCACCGTCCATCCTGACGAGTAAAATCGGATTTAAAATTGGCGGTTTTTCAACTTTGACGGCCCCGTATGACATCATATTAGGTCGGATTGACTTGAAACTTGGTAGAATCATTTTTTTCAATTTTTCAAAAAAATGCTCCAAATGATCTGAAACGTGTGCCAAAAAATTTTGAACTCGATTGGAGCATGTAAATATTTCAACGCGCACGTATACGCATACGTTTTAAGTGTAGAGATGAATTTTGAGAATATGAGTAGAAAGAGCTTGACTTGAACTATATGAGACGTAAATTTCATTGAGAAATTCCATTTCATTAATGAGATATGAGTGAAAATGTGATTTCATATAATGACGTCATAGTGACGCCACGGTCGACTGATTACAATGATTTTACTAGAATCGTCGTCTTTGGGACATGATACATATATGGTATAAGTTTGAAATTGATAGGCAGAGGACTTTCTGATCTAATCTCTACACAAATTTTGAGGAGAAAAACAAAATCGAATTTCGTATCAAATTTTTCGAAAGATTGCATTAAATATTGTACACTTTCTCAGCAAAGCTTTCCATAATGTAGAGCCCATTTTTTTTAAAGATATTTTTTTAAGGCGGTTATCCTGATAAGAGTTCAGCCAGTTGTCTTGAAAAATTATTAAGGGGCCATTTGAACAAATAAAGGGCACCTCTTTTTCTTTATTTAGGCAGGATTGAGGAAGCTATGACATATTTGTTTTGTCTTTTAGTTTAATAGCCTTTTGTATAGACGTAGATAATGCGGTGATATCATCTTCCAGCAAGTGAATCGTGCAAAATAATTCCCCCCCCCAAAAAAAAACAAAAAAAAAAACTTCTTTTTGTTAAAGACCAATGAACGTTATTGCCTTTATTCATTGTTGCTGTGAGTCGATACAACTCTATGATGTTGCCAAATGTCAAAGGTTAATATCATCATTAATGATGTCACGTCCCCGTGCCATTTTCAGGATTTTCTTCGTCACTGCACCCGAAGTGCTTCGGGTAGGAGTTGACGAAAATGTCTTCCTGAGTATGTCTGGAGACGTGGCTCAACATGTTTCCATGTTGGTGTATCTGACTCTGCCGAATTCAGACGAGAAATTTATCCGCACTGCGGTTACCATTCCTAATTCAGGTAAGACGTTGTTTCGATGTTTCGGGATGCCCAGTTATGGGCCTGTGTATTTTGTTATAGGTGATACATAAAACTGTCGGTTTTTCTTTATGTCAGCTGGAGATACATGCATAGCGCAACTGTGAAATAATGTTGTAGTAACACAATGTCAGTTTGGTAACGACGAAAACTTGAAATTTAACCATAAAACTACGCTAGAGTTATTGCAATCGCAGGGCATACCCGGAACCCATCGCTTTTGCTACGTGTTTTTTTTTTTTATTAACCCCATATTTTCAAAACCTGTACCCTTCCGTGTGATTAACTTTGCGCTTAAGCCAATTTTAACTTGCTGTTCTTTTGCTAACTTATGTCAATGCGCGAGAAATCAACTTCATGTTTCACGAATATGAATCCAAGAAATGAAGTTAAGGTGAAATAACATGAGCCTTTTATTCGAAACTCTCGCCATCGCCTCTGTTGACCAGGTCCAAGGTCAGTGACAACGACCATTAGGATTGAGCCCAGGCACCTACCAGCTCGTGTGTCCCAGCACCACGTGAAGCTGGGCGTTACGTCTCAGAATCCAAACTACCCATTTCAAGACGAGCAGAGAGTGCCAGTCACCTTCCAGTCTGGATTCGTGTTCATCCAGACAGACAAGCCCATCTACGTACCGAACTCAGAAGGTACGCTTGAACCTTTATAATACGACGCCGAAAGTACCTCTGACGTGTCATGATTTCTTTTTTAGAAGTAAGATTAGGCCTCGAAACAAAGAAAGGAAGAAAGAAACAAAACATAACAACAACAACAGAACTACAAGGATGCTGTTAACTTTAAAGATAGATAGCTAATACGGGTCTTAACTGAGTTAAGATAATGAAGATAATGATAATTACGGCTTTACTTACAATTGTACTCTAGGATACTCCAGAACTTTTATTTCTGTGTTTTCTATTGATGTTCTTTTCCAGAGGGGCCAACATTCCACCTGCTCTGTCATTTCACTGGGTCCCTCCATCTTTCGAATTTTGTGTATAGTTTACTTCTCCCTGATCACTCAGTATTCATGGCAATGTATAATTATCATAAGGTTCCACAACTATCATATTCTCTTTATGTCACATGGTTTTACTTACTTTATTCTCGGTTACCAAAGATAGTGATATGTATAATGTTTTTGTCTAAAAATGAAATAAACATTTGAATTGAATTGTAAACTGCTTGGTCAATGGCAACTCTTGCCAGAAAACTGCTTCTATATTATAAAAAATTATTTTTCTACGAAAGCAGTTTATACAAAAAAGAAAGGCACTTTATATCTGTAATGGAACATTCTGCGAGAGCAGAATCGAAAGATCTTTCCTTTATTTTATTTCATTTTTGTAATTGTGCAAAGACATTACAAAAATGTGTTGCCCCTTCGATACAAGATTTTGACGCAAGATACCATTCCTCCATTTATTCCCAGTAAAAACCAATGTGATTTCCCTGGATCAGAATATGCGGCCGTCCACCCGAACGGTAAGTGGTCTTTCACCAGATATGAAATTCTAGCTCTGACAGAACAATAATATACATTATACATTAAACACGCATGATGCACTATAGGGAGGCTGATATTTCCTAATAATGTAGTTATGAATATAATTTCATTTGAAAGCCACTTGCTGCACAACTTTACTTGTGTAAATTATATAACAAGTTCTTTCTTTGTTGTGCTTCCTTGACTCATAGACATGCCAACATGCCATTAATAATAGCCTATTTGTTTATAGATTCAAATGCAAGCGTCTGAAAGTCATTCGGAAGTGGTTATTTTTTTGTGAGTAACAAGAAATGGTTGAATGCTATAGATCTTCTGGTTTTCTTTGTATTCTATTCATGGGGGTTTAAAAAGGGATTAAACGTGTTAAACAGACCCAAGCAAACTTACCATTATAATTTTTCTAATGAAAAATGCCGTATGACGTCAACGCATAATGTCATCTTGTGATGTATTATCTCTTCTGGGTAAAGCTTCACGTTGAAGTAAAAAATCCGGATGGGATCAGTGTGAAGCGATTCATGGAAACAGAAGCCGGGCCCAATGGGTTTATCCAAGATCTATTCGAAATTCCGTCGAGGCCAATGTTCGGCATCTGGACTATCGTGGCTTCTTACGGACATAAGGTAAGTAAATGTTTCCTGATATCCCGAGGAATCAAATGTCAGAATGCAAGTCGGCTGGACTGTAATTTCAATATCGACAGTGATTTATTGTTGATTTGTGTCATGCAATAAGAGTAGATGACATTATGCGAATCTGTTTGATTGGCATTGATTTTATTTATTTTTTAATTCTATTTTGATATGCTATTTTTTGAGGGGAGGGGCAATAGTTTGAAATTGATATTGTCATTTTTCCAATTTTAGACTGTTCAAGTGGATGCCATTGTGGGAATTAGTTTGTGCAGTCCTTATTACTTATATCACTTTAGGCCAGTAAAATACAGGTTTTGCTGAAAATCATTGTTACAATAATGCATGTTTACAATATTGATGAATCAATGTGCTAGAAAACTATTTTCCCCAACCAGAAGGATTACGGTATAATTTCCCTTTTTTGTGTGTGTGTGCTTACAGTACGTACCGTAATAGCCAGCACTATTTTCATCACGCTCTTATACCAAAATAATAACAACACATTTAATAACATTTTGCTCTCAGTTTCAGCTGACGACTAACGTGACTTTTGAAGTCAGAGAGTATGGTAAGTTTGCAGAAGTCCTGCAATATCATTGTCTCGATCCGTATATTCACTGGAATAAAAAATAGATCAACTAGCGGTTAATAACATTAGAAGAAGAGTGACAAAACGTAGTAGTTCGTTCTTTGTTCCTTTTTGTGACTGCAATGAATACTCTATGATTAAAAAAAAAAAAAAAACCCTTTTGATCTTAGGGATCACTCCAAAATCTTCGAGTGATACCTGAGATCACTCCAAAATGAGTGAAAATGAACATTTTCACTCAAAATTTACTCCAATTTCACTCTAAATTTACTCTATTTTTTGGTATTCATTCCTTCAAGAGTGAATATTTTCATTCGAGTACGTCTTACAAGCCATAATCTTTAGAAATACCCATTGATCTTTATGTTGAGAAAAAAAAATCAAATATTGGCCAGTTTACTGAGCTAGGGTGCTTTACTTTAACGCAGTATTGCCGACTTTCTCCGTGACGGTACATCCTCGAACCGGATACATTCTGCAGGGAACCCAAAGTCTGGAAGTAGACATTACGGCCAGGTAAGTATTTTTTTCCGTTTCACATTTCTATATAGCTGCGTATTATGCATTTTCAGGTGATTTTGCATGCACCGCATCCTTCGTTTTGATGGTATCCATGGAAACTAGGTCATGCGACTCTGCTTCTGTAAAATAAGAAATATTAAACACTGTTAAACTTACCGGTGACTGGACATAATCTTGCTTCTGCGACAATTGCTCCGGTCTTATTTATGATGAAGTAGCTCTCTACGTCGTGATTTGAATGAAAAACTCAGACGACGCAAGCTTTAAATAGATCGACTTGAGTTTTGCGCATGCTCAGACAATTTTTCCCCTCTGAACGTCCCGTCGGGAAAATCTTTTGTAAGCTCCCTATTACCAGCACATGTATATATCCCCAGAATCCGAATTTGTCAAAACCTCTTTTTTCAGACCCCTAAAGTCTTTTGAAAAGTGATCATTATTTTTGTCTTCAGTGTCTGCGCACTCAGGCACGACTCAACCGGCCACTCATACATTCTCAGAGAAGTTAGTCAATTAATTTTGATTAATGTGAATTAATGTTAGTCAATTAATCTCGGGCCGGCCATCTTTTCAAGCAAAGCTTACAATGGAGGCCCTCTGCATAATCGCTTCTCAAGTACAATATTGTTATTGTAATCCCTGCATACTGTATTATTATGTCATTAATTTCCTTTTATATCGTTGTTTATGCAAGTAAAACGACTCTGTTTTAAATATACTTTGTATGTTTCCCACATGTTCATGATCATGTAACTTATGTATATTGATTTGCAGAAAATAAAGTATCTTTCAAACACACACAATGTTGCAGCACCTCTTTGAAATCATTAAATTTGCTGAGTTTTTTTTTCATAAAGAACTTGTACCTGTACGTTGTTTTGATTTTATAATAGTGGGTTGTTACTTTATCTTGTATATGTGCGATATAGGGCTCACACCCGTAAATACAAGGGAGTGTCCCAGGCCCCTTCACAAATTCGTACCAAAGATACCAAAATAAATGAAGAAAAAAATAATTAAAAATCAATGATGTAGTTTGGCAAAAAACTGAATAGCTGTAGATATTGAGTATAAATTCCTCTACAAATTGCATTTTGGTTGGAAGATGAAAGCTTTTCTGGTGGAATTTGAGGGGACTATATTTCATTGCGTACGTGTACGGAAAATGGGTGATTTTTCGAGTGACAAGAACTCGTAGTCTGGCTTTTCGGACCCCTGGACAGAATTTGAACTGAAATATCCACCCTGAGAATTTGATGGATGAAAGGGTATATCTAACTTATCCAGGTTAGTGAAGCTGAAACACCTCATTTCTCCCAGCTGTTTTACAGAATTTTTTGAAATTTGATTTTTAACACACATCCCTATGGGGAAATATTTATGGGTGTGAGCCCTATAGAGGATGCATGCAATGCACACAAGTCTATGGGAAGTATTCATCCCATACAAACTCTGCTGGTTTATGTTGATCTATTGTGTCATATCTCTTCCTCCCTCCCCCCTTCCCCTTCCTACCCCCCCCCCCCCCCACCTCTCTCCTCTACCCCCCCCCCCCCAACTCTGTTTGGCTACAATTTGTTTTCTCATTATGTTGTTGTGGTATAGATAGATCTTTGTACATAGCAGGCATCAGTATCACACAACTTTGAATGACTGTGTTATTTTAATGTATTTCTTTGTTTGGCTACCACTGAAACAGGTCAAACTTCATAAAGTTAGTCTGTTTGACAAAACAAAGTCTTTTCAAGTATTTTGTAGGCAATAATGTGATGATGACACCCCCATAATCAAAGATTACTGCCTGCCTCTGGGTATTCATCTTATGAAGAACTGATCCACACTACATTTTCATTTTTTTTTAAAACCTCAAAGGGCATGAGTTTCAAAAATGTCCCTTTGAGAAGCTTTATAACCCTTGAATGTGTAATTTCCCATATGATGTAGGTGCAAATCTCATCAAAAACACATTTATGATGTTTAAAAGTCAAATGAGAAATATGACCTCCACTATAGAGGATGCAAGCAATGCACACAAGTCTATGGGAAGTATTCATCCCATACAAACTCTGCTGGTTTATGTTGAGCTATGGTGTCATATCTCTTCCTCCCTCCCCCTTCCCCTTCCTACCCCCCCACCTCTCTCCTCTACCCCCCCGCCCAACTCTGTTTGGCTACAATTTGTTTTCTTATTATGTTGTTGTGGTATAGATAGATCTTTGTACATAGCAGGCATCAGTATCACACAACTTTGAATGACTGTGTTATTTTAATGTATTTCTTTGTTTGGCTACCACTGAAACAGGTCAAACTTCATAAAGTTAGTCTGTTTGACAAAACAAAGTCTTTTCAAGTATTTTGTAGGCAATAATGTGATGATGACACCCCCATAATCAAAGATTACTGCCTGCCTCTGGGTATTCATCTTATGAAGAACTGATCCACACTACATTTTTATTTCTTTTTTAAAAACCTCAAAGGGCATGAGTTTCAAAAATGTCCCTTTGAGAAGCTTTATAACCCTTGAATGTGTAATTTCCCATATGATGTAGGTGCAAATCTCATCAAAAACACATTTATGATGTTTAAAAGTCAAATGAGAAATATGACCTCCACTATAGGGCTCACACCCGTAAATACAAGGGAATGTCCCAGGCCCCTTCACAAATTCGTACCAACGATACCAAAATAAATGAAGAAAAAAAATAATTAAAAATCAATGATGTAGTTTGGCAAAAAACTGAATAGCTGTAGATATTGAGTATAAATTCCTCTACAAATTGCATTTTGGTTGGAAGATGAAAGCTTTTCTGGTGGAATTTGAGGGGACTATATTTCATTGCGTACGTGTACGGAAAATGGGTGATTTTTCGAGTGACAAGAACTCGTAGTCTGGCTTTTCGGACCCCTGGACAGAATTTGAACTGAAATATCCACCCTGAGAATTTGATGGATGAAAGGGTATATCTAACTTATCCAGGTTAGTGAAGCTGAAACACCTCATTTCTCCCAGCTGTTTTACAGAATTTTTTGAAATTTGATTTTTAACACACATCCCTATGGGGAAATATTTATGGGTGTGAGCCCTATACAGTATGTATATGATTGTAAATATATATATATAATGTAAAGAGCTTGCTTCCAGAGGGCGCTAAATCTATTAAAAAAAATGATAGATTTAGCGCCTGTTGGAAACAAGGTCTTTATGTACATCACCATACATTTTTACTTGTATAGTGAGGTTTCGGATGAGAAACGCACACATATCATGCGTGTGTTTGATTGCATGATAACACTGTCGAAGATTATACTCTACGTCTTTAACGTACAAGGACGGAAAATTATTGAAATGATTCAGCTGCATTAATGCCCATCTCTCCCCAAGCCCCGAACTTAACACACCGCCAATAGTAACAACATTAAAAGTTGGGTCCAGTTCAATGTTTTCCATGTGTGATCAACATAGAACCGTTATGTTTCAGTTACGTGTATGGAAAACCAGTTAACGGGCGATACCTCTTGAAGTACGGCTTCGTTAGAAGAGACGGGACGGTCGAAATGATGACGGAAATGAAGCGGGGACAGGTAAGTAGATACTACACATCAAACCTTCATTCTTATTATTTGGAGTCAGCTATTCCTGCTTAACTTTGTTGCATGGAACTGATTACAAAGACTGCAATTAAAAATAAAAACCGAACATTTTATGTAACTAAAACAATAACTATAATAATACAAATGATGCACAGAACAGCAGAGTGGATCGGTGAGAATTGGTCTAGCTTTGGAACTGCTCCAAAGTTAAACGAGAGCATCCAATTCTCACTGCTCCACGAAATAGGCCTGTGCATCATTTGTGTAGTAAAATGGGCCCGTAAATTCATGAAATGCAGCAATTTTCCTTATCATGCTTCCGGTACACCTACAACACTGTACAAGACTTGAGCCATGCATTCGGATTTTACCGGACGCATGGCTCAGTGTGGATCAGTAAAAATTACTGCCTGACGATTTACCAACCAGATTGCAGAGATGAAAAAGTCATTTTATAACATACTACAACTATAGCTTTATCTAACATATAACGTACTCTACTTAAAAGAAAATGAATTTGATTCATCTCGATGGAGAGATGGCATTTGTTGAACAGCCAGCTACTATTCCTTGGGAATGAATATGACAACTTAAAAAAAAAAGATTAGAGGCCTTTAAGAACTTTAAATTAATCATTTTGAACTGGAGGGATTACGAAATGAATAACTTTGATGCTTCAGTTACAAGCAGGAGATGCAACAGTAACAATAGATTCCCTGGATACTGCCTTCGGCGAGGAATGGTTTGAGGACTTCGAGGATTGCCGCTGGCACGTCGAGGCTATTGTGGAAGAGAGAACGACGGGCCACACTGAAGCAGCTATCGACACTTCAACCATGGTTGTGTCCACGCCGTACAAGCTGTCCCACAAACACACCGTGCAGTACTTCAAAAAAGGTCTCAACGTTCACGTCAAGGTACAATACTCTTTCGATCGCCACTTACACTCCCTGTATACCAGCAGTGGAAATAAAAAAAAAAAATCACGAAGAGATCTTAGATTTTAACGTTTGTTATCTTCGGCCGCCAATATTGTTCCTTAAACTATCATAATGAGCTCTGATGTAAATAATTTTTAAGCTATGGACCCCCACGCACAAACACACGCACACGAACACACACACACATTCACCCACACCCACACACATCGCACACTCTCTCTATCACACACACACACACACACACACACATAGCACTGACACACATCCCCATAACTCGACATTAAATGGAAGCCCCATGTGCCATTTGTTTTGTTTTGTTTGTTTTTCATTGTTCCATATTCCACATTTCAACAAATACATAAAACATAAACATCACAATACAAAAGCATGGATGAATTGTCAAGTACAGCTTATAAGACAGTAACACATGTGAAATATGAGGAATCTACATACAAGCATTGCTTGTAGGGTGTAGATTCCCAGGTGCGGAGGTGAGGTTATTTCTTACTTGGTATATGGAATTAAAGGAATGACAATTTGTGAATTATAGAGAGGAGAAATATAAGCGCCGAAAAGTAAAAAAGAAAAAGAAAAAAACAAAGAAAACAATGTCCGCGGCACAAGACTTCTTGAGAGTTGCGTGATCGCCCGAGCGAGGTACAAGTCAGATGCAGTGTACAATAGCAGAGATACCAAATGTGTATACAAAGGAAGTTCAGGGGATGATACAGAAATCACGAGCGAGGCACTTGTTACATAATCGATAATGTCAGTAATGTGAAGTATGAATAGAGAATGTCGAGGAGGATTGAAGAATAGCTATAGATATGAATTCAGAAAAACTAGTTTAAGTTTATGCTTAAATGGATAAAGAGACTGAGATTGGATTATTTCTCTATCCAACTCATTCCAAAATTTAGGTCCTGTAGTGGTTATTGTTTTTAAAGCAGATACGGTCCGTACAGGAGAACTATGATAAGAATCTTTTTGTCTAGTTGGGTAAGAATGAACTTCAGTATTTTTGACAAACATCGAAGAAAACACATCAGGGAGACCACCTGAGTTTAATTGATACATAAATGACCCGATATTGAAATGATATAAATCCTGGATCTTAAGTGTTCTACTGGAAAAGAATAAGACATTAGTGTGTTCCAAAATTGTGGTGAAGTTGATTATCCGTATAGCCCTTTTCTGTATCAATAATAAAGAATTAAGTCTAGTTGTACAGCAGATTCCCCATGCTAGGATTCCATAACCTATTTAAGGCAAAACAAAAAAGAGTAGAATACAATGAATGCAGAACATGTTTAGGAAAATACTGTTTTAAGTTATACATAACACCTACATTTTTTATAGTAATGTAAGCAAAGAATCAACATGAACTTTCCATGCCAACTTACGATCAATATAAAGACCAAGGAATTTTATATATTCCACCTGGTTCAATTCCACGTCGTTTACGACCAACTTACCCGGTAAAATATTGATTATGTTGCTAAAGACCATAAATTTTGTCTTGGTCGAATTCAGTGACAATTCATTAGCCTGAATCCACTTAGATACTGATTTTAATTCAGTATTAATTGTATTCCAGTCTAAACTTGAGGGTTTCGATTTGAATAAAAAATGCTGGTGTCATCGGCAAAAAGTAGAAAGTAGAACAGAGAGGACGAACTGCGAAAGTCATTCATATAAAGAATAAACAATAAAGGACCTAGAAGGGATCCTTGCGGTACCCCACAAGTTATTGGCTGTGAGCTGGACACATGTTCATTCAAACCAACAAAATGAGTTCTTCCAGTAAGGTAACTTCTAAACCACTCCAGACCCTTCCACGAATCCCATAGTGTTGTAATTTGTATAATAATATTTCATGGTTGATTGTGTCAAAGGCCTTGGAGTAGTCAAGACAGATACCTACTGTGTGACACTTGGCATGGATCGCTTTAATAATTTTCTCTATCATTAGTAAAATAGCATGAATTGTGGAATGCTTTTTGCGAAATTTAAATTAATTATCATCTATTACATTACAGTCGTTTAAGAATCGGAATACACGTGTGTACGCAATTTTTTCAAGTAAATTAGAAAAAGAGGTTAATAACGATATTGGTCGATAATTTCCCAGTTCGTCCTCTCGGCCCGTTTTATATATCGGGATAACTTCAGTGATTTTCGTCCTAGTAGGCACTACACTATCCAGTAATGACAAATTACATATATGGGCGAAAAGTACAACAATCTCATGTACAACACATTTCAGAAGATAATTAGAAATTCCATTATAACCAGTACTTTTTTGGCTTTAAGATTATTTACAATGTCAACAATTTCAGATTCTAATACAGGCATAAAAACAAAGACTGATTATTGCGATGACTTAAATACGTAGAAACGGTATATCCGTTTCCGGAATAGCATCAGCTAAATTAGATCCAACATTCACAAAATATGAGTTAAACGCTTCAGAGATTTCATTATCATCTCTTAACACGATGTCATTTAAACAAATCTTATGGATATCCGATTTATTTCGTTTCTTCTGAAGAACATTATTAATAACTTTCCACGTGGATTTAATGTCCTTCTCATGAAGAAGAAACAGTGAAGAAAATATTTCTTTTTTGCCTCATGCAACACAGAAGTAATAAATATATTTACTTTGGCGCAATACACCTATGTCAGCTTTGATGGCCTGCAATCTTGAATTTTTTGAGTGATTGATCCTAATTTTGTTTTAAACTTTCTATAGCAAGGTTGTTTCAAGCTTCTACCTCTACCTGAAAGATATTTTTGCTTCATCTCATCTGCTTCCGAACAATCTACTTTGAAATAATAGCGATCAGCGTCACCTGAGCTACCACTTGGTATGAGAAGTTAGTTTGCAGGCACAAACCCTTGTTTGTCAAAGAAAAAGTCTGCGTTTGCCAAAACTACTACACGCACCACTAGCACTGCTTCAAGCGCCAGTGCCAGTGGTGCGTGTAGTAGTCTTGACGCGCGCAGACTTTTTTTATGACCAACAAGGTCTTAGTGAGTTTTCAAGTTTGAGACATTATAACTCCTGAACCAAAAATGTTACTGACCCTTAATTTTCTCCAAATATTAATCATATGTCAAACAAAATTTTTGAAACGTTTCAAGATAATCCTTCAGTCTTTCTCTGATTTATGCTGAATCAAGCATTTTCATGATTTTTCCTTTTTCAGAAAAATATCAAAAAATTAGTGTTTTATCCTTAAAATCTCAATCCAGTTGTCACGACAACCCCAAAATATAGTATCAACTTGTAGAAAATTTTATTTTCTTTCATATGACGTCATATTCGTTGAAATCTGAGGTTTCTATCAAATTCTATCATTCAAATAACAAATTCAGTAAATATGGCGGTCATCTTGGACGCAATGTTGGATTTGGAGGCTTTCGCAACAAATTTTTTGAGGTAGACCAGTGGAATGTTTTTTGTTACAATAAAAACTTGAAAATAAGCATGGTCTACTTAGATTGTAGAGAGAGTGGAACTCGACCTCTGTTTTTAGCTTTTGGCCCCCCGGTTATAAGAACATTACGATAACTAGTATATTTGCTTTTAGCAGCATCTGGTTTTTTAGACTTGAATATATAAAAGAGCTTATTTTTTCCTATTAAAAAAGAGCTTATTTTTCCCATTTAATGTTGAAGTGGTTACTAGCTAACGATGAGTTTCCCAAGTGCAGTCCTTAAAATTGCCTAAGATCAAATGGTCACTTCTATGATTGTTCTTAAGCCTGATGGACGTAACAAGAGAGTTGTGACCCTGGCCCTCGTTTGTTCACATAGGTATTATACATGTATATTACACATATACATATATAAAGTCACAACAGAGGAATGCAGAGGAATGCAGGGAATGCATTAATAGCCAATCTTGATTTAATTAATAATCCGAATTTTCGAGGATCCTTCCTCTTCATCAGGGATGACAGTGCCAAATTTGGCTATTAATGCATTCCCTGCATTCCTCTGTTGTGACTTTATTATTGCTATTTCTAGTACTGCCAATACGCGGAACAACTACAATGTTTGGAACATATACATATATATATATATTTTTTTTTTTTTTCAGACCAAACGGTTTTGACTCCCGAAGGAAAATATTTATCGAATGTGCTGTTCCGCGGCGAAATTTGCTCTGCCAACTGCTATTCATAATTAACATCATAGATTGATTTACGTCATAGATTGTCATAGGTTTTCAAACCAAACTCTCATTACATTCGCAGATGACTCAAACCCTTTCTATTTTCATCCTTAACCCAATATTTTGAAGAGAGCGTGAATGACGAATAAAAAAAGTCACATGATCTATTTACGTAAACACGTTGTGTTTGAAAGTTGAAAAAAAAAACAACATTTGACACATGTATGTAGGCCCATAATTATGTTTTTACCACCAAAACCATTTTTTAAACAATAGATAGGCTAACAGGCAATATTGCATTACATATTTTTTTTTCTGTAAAAGCTATTTCTATTGCATTCTTTAATGAATTTGCGTTGATAATAAGCATTCGTGAAACTGTTGTATAATTCTGTATGATCCATTAGCGTGATAAAGGTGCAATGAATAGGGGAAAGTATATACTATTTTTACATTATGTGCATGAATAACACTTTAATCAAGTTATACATTGCCTTTTATAGGCAACACATTTTATGTTGTCAGGCAATCCTGGATGAACCCCTTTTATTGCAAAACTTGACTCTCAGAATAGTCTTCAACCACCATACCAGAGCACATACTCATGCTTGATTAGGATTACTGACGATACATTTTTCAAGTGAAATACTTGTACCTATTGAAACTTGTTCAGTTCTTAATCATCACTTCAATCATCTTTCCAAGGTATTTCACGATTTATGTCACCGCATTAGTCACGTTTAACCAGGGGCGGGTCTAGGAATTCCAGAAGTAACTGATTGTTTCTTTTGATTTTCAACTAAGGAAATGATAAATGAATTACATTAAAAAGGATGAAGATTTCTGAGTTTTCCAAACCTGAAAACGTGAAAATGAATGAATAAAGAAAGCTATCAAATTTTTAACATTAGACGGGATTGAGATGTTATTTTTAAGTTTTCCTTTTCCCAATCAAGACGAACATGATAGCAATATTTACATATTTACTTATTTGCATACTAACACATTGATGTTATGTCCCTCACAAAATTTAAAATCATTTTTTTTTATTGCCCTGCCATTGTAATTGTTTTTGAAATATTTTCATGCGTAAGTGCTGAATTCGGGAGGAAGGGACTCATGAAATGCATTTCAAAGATCGAATTTTTCCATGACCACTGAACCAAATTGAATGGGTTCTTCTGCAAGATGTTCATGTTAAGTTATAGTTTCACAGCCAGGATTAGGACTCATATAGATTGCTTAATCATTTTGAAAGTAATAAATTCGAAAATCCGATATTTTTTTTTTTTTTGGGGGGGGGGAGGGGGACGTATTGTGTCATAAATGTCTGTATCATAAATTTGAAACTTGCATTTTATTTTACAAACTGTTAAACAATACAATGAGCAAAATGTATTGTTTGCACTTTGTACCACCTTTTGTTAACTTCGTTTGTTTGTTGGAAATAAAGTTTGAATTTAATTGAAACAGATTGATGTACAATACGCGAATGGAAACATTGCATCGGAAGTGCCCGTCCAAATTGTGTTGGAGGCAACATTAAGCGACCGATCGACACAAGTTTTATACGACAGGGAGCAGGAGACTGACGCCAAAGGTCGGGTGGCGGTGGTCGAAGACACTCCTCCAAATGCAGTGTCAATATCAGTTCTGGTAAGTCCATCGCACAGTCATCAAATCAAGAGCCCGACGAACGAAGGGTGTTCTTTCCTTTTTTAAAAAATATGTTTAAAACCACAACGAACCTTCAAACATAATTATGTGCAGCAAATTCTCGTTGTAAAGTTGTTTTGATATCACCTGTCCGCAGTTATGGTTGTTTGTTTGTTTTGTTTTTATCCTTTCAAGGAACGGCAGCAATTATTGACTTGTTTATTTAAATGTTTTCAGTAGTTTTTTGCACAACTTCCGTTATAGAAGATATTGCGTGCTAATAAATGTAATTTACATCTGTTTGTTGTAGGGAAATTTGAAAAAAAAAATCGGTGTTGAATTATTCATTCGTTGTGTCTCCAAACCGACAGTGTCAAACAACCACAGCGGAGTTCATTGGGAGCCAGGCTGTGCTGCGATTCGAACTGATTCCCTACGAACCAAGCGTTGGAAACGAAGTGGTTACCATCATCATAAGCGACTTGGAACCTTTGCAAGTGTGTACTACTATATCAAAAATATAATGCTAATGAAACCTTATGAAGAGCAATGTTTACAATTCATTGTAATTGCATGTATGCATCTAACTCCTCTGTAGAGGTGGTCATTGCAAGAAATGGTGTATACTGCATGTGGTTGCCCGAAAGTTGACTACAATATGGAGATGAAAGTTTATGATCTATACAAGTTTATATTTTCACCTTGGTACTGTTTACCATTGGGAGCATTGATAATAAAAAAATGAGCTATCACATTTTGATGCATTAATATGTGTAGGTCCGTTGTATCAGAAACATCCCACCATACATTTTGCAATAAAGCCCCAAATATAAAGAAATATCACTATTTTTCTCTATAAACCACAATGGCAGTGGCGGATCCAGAGGGGAGGGGGGGGGGGGAGTGGCGGGGCTCACCCGGCGCACCCCCTCTTCATTTTGTTTTGTTAAAACAAAAGAAATAAAAAAGAAAGGAAGGCACGTGCAACCCCTTTAATTTTGTAAAGGCGCATACCCTTTGCGGAATTTCTGGATCCACCCCTGTAATTGTATACAGTTTATTAAGGATATGAAAATTCTTAGAATCTTTCTTCTCATTTTGTATATCTAAGTCTACTTAACATTGAATACACAATGTAGTAATTATTTTGACATTTGTGGTTTCTATTCCCAACTCACATTTTACAACTACTCTGAAGCCGTAAAGCAAGGTTTTGTTTCATCTGCAAAATGATTAATAAATCCTTTAAAGTCATGATTTACCATTTGCTGATGAAACAAAAACCCAGCATTAGTACTTTAAGAAGAGTTAGTTAAAATAAATAGATGAATAGTTTAACAGCCAATGTAAAAAATGGAATCCGTATAATCGATATTAAGTATTGTCAAATACACAAAATGCAAACGAAAGTTATAATAAAAAATGTTCCCAGACTGGAGCGTCTACAGTTATGATTTACTGAGATAAATAATGTTTCCTTGTATTTTAGGCTTTGTTGCAAAAATGTTATATGTATGATGTTTTGTGATACAACAGACCTACACGTATGCAATCAAAGTAATATATAGAATTTGCTTTATATATTACTGCTCCCAAAGGTAAACATGACCGTTAACAAGATTTTGTAATGGTGCGTCTCTTGACCTCCTCATAACTATTTAGGATTAGCGCTGCGGTAACAATTTTTGGATGAAGCGTAAGATATATCTTTAATACATAATGTGTGTTGGTCTGTGTATGTGTGTATTACAATGTGCAGACAGGATGGAAGCAGAGTTTGACTCTAAAAGTCGTAACATGTAATGTAAGGTATACCTTAATGGGTGTTACATTATCTTAAGTAATGCAGTATTAAAGAGATCTCCTACACCTCTTCCGAAAGGGAAGTCTTGTTGGCTGCATTTTTCATACAATAATCATGTTACCATAGATGGCAAAAAATACCTATCGGCAACGATCGGAACTGGGTATTCAATTAGTATCAATTCAATTGAATTCAATTCAAATGAGATTTTATTTCCAATAGCACAATGCAATATAAATTCATGGAAAAAGTACAATGTATACACATATATGTATATTATACATATACATGTCTCGATTAAGATACTAATTATCAAAATAATTGTGTTATTGGAAATGAATGCTTCAGTGGTGAGAGAGAAATGTAAAGCCTGTCAGAAGTCCCTTCCGTCCATGTTTTGTGGGGAGAGTTATCCATTGTGTTTACAACTTACAAATATAGCAAGTTGTTCATTTTGTTCTTGGAAAAAATATCTTTAAAAAGTAACTGCTTCTTTATTTTGATATTTAACTAAAAACATAAAAAAAAACGAATTACGTTAAAAGGATGCAGATTTCTGAGTTTTGCAAACATAGGGTAAAAATGAATAAATAAAGAAAGATATTTACATTATTCAATTTAATTCAACTCTAAATTCAACTTCAAATTGAATTGATATTCAATTGGAGGTGTTGGAAAAATTGGAAGCAATGGTATTAGAAATATTGGAAGTAATGGTATTGGAAGTTCGAAGCTGTCCAAGTGCTATTGAATTATATCTTTCGTGACTCAGGTTGATGAAATAAAACAGGTGAACGTGTACAGATCAGGGTCAGGAAATGCCCAGTTGCATTACATGGTAAGTACTTCACTTTAAATTGCACACACAATTATGAGAAACAAACTATGTTGGCCTGAATAATCCCGATCAGAATCGGGATACTTGTACGGCGTTTCATAACGGCAGTAGGAAAACATTCTGACACAATTAACAAAATATGATGCAGAAGAGGATATATATATATATATATATATATATATATATATATATAATATATCTTTGAATTTTCAATGGTGACCTACTCCTAAAATTCAAATATTATGTTATTCAGTAAAAGTGAGTGCATATACGGTTTAATGAAAATGCTGCACAGTGTAGGGGACTTGCCAAACATTCGAAATGCTGATATTGTAGTTTCCGATGTTTTTTAAAGGGGAAATCAAGTCCAAATATAGCTAATCTGATAAGATCGAGTAAAATATTATGAGTTCAAAGGTAAAATTTTGATCGAAATCGGATGAAAGATAAAGGAGTTATGACATTTTGAAGTGTCGCTAATTTTTCAGGAAACAGTTCTTGAACGGTCAATATGAATATGCATATGGCAATGTGAGCATGTCCTCTCCTTACAACTTGCCAGATAGTTTGTACATAAAATTTTGAAATTTCCGCTTTTCATTCAAATACAACTAAATCCCGAGGCTCAATTCCCTGTACATCTATCTGATCACTATTCTGAATTTATTCAACCTGGAATAACATCACGTTTCAGACTTTAATGACAGAAACAAGGAATTTTCATCATTTTTTGTTGTACATGATCATGATGATCAATGGTTAGCTCACTCCTTTGCATAGTCATATCCACTGTACAGGAACTTTGTGCAGAAATTAGCAGAAGTTCAAAATGTCATAATTTCCTTATTTTTCATTCGATTTCAGTCAAATGTTTACCGTTGAACAGACTAACTTATATTCGACCTGGATTTGCCCTTTAAAAGGCCGTGAGACCACGTAGCAATTAACCTCTCAATTTATAACTGAATACGCAAGATAAAAGGTTAATTCAAACATTTTTTTCCCAAAGTTTCAGGCGACATGATGGACGTCTATTCTCTATGACAAGATTACGGGCAGAAAGAATATACTATAACTCCATGAATCCAAAATGATAATTAGACAAATAAATAACTAACTGCAGTACTACGAATCTACAATTATGATATAAATTAATTGAACAAAAACAGAAAAGGCAAAAAATAAAAACGATCAAGATTGACAAGTCCCCCTTTGTGACCATTGGTATAAGAGGGAGCTGTAGATAAAACATCTCGTCGAATCGCATAAAGATGACGATGTATTCCAATTCGGAATCTTTTGAGTTCAGATGTCAAACGCTCTCCAGCAGTTGGTCCCACGTGGCATAAAATATTGTCATCGATCACCAAGTTTTTTTTTTGTTGTATGTTTGTTTTCACGTAGTGCGTGACAGCAGGAAAGATAGTGCACTCAGGTACGCTTCAAAACGTGGGCGCCACCCCCGTTCTACAGATTCCCATCTCACAGGCTATGGTGCCTAGAACACGGATCATTGTGTACTATTTCACTGAAACGGCAACGGGTGTAACCTACGTCACAGCTGACTCTTTGCTGGTGGAAGTGGAGGAACAATGTGGAGGCGAAGTGAGTTGGCTCAGTCTGGAGCGCGTCTGCCCAAGGACCCGGGTTCGAACTCGAGTCTGGATTGAGCAATGTTATATGTAATCATACCGTCCCCTCTAGCAAAAAGGCAAATTTTAATACTCTGTCCCTCGGATAGGACATAAAATGGAGGTCCCGTGTGTGAGAGAGCCAAAACTCAAACACGTAAAAAGATCCCGCTCCATTCATTCATCGCAAAAAGCAGGGTGTTTAACCCAGTGAAGTGATCCCACATCACATCCAACTGGACCCCATGGAAGACCAGCTTAACGTAGCTGAATATGTGATATCCAACCATATTCTCAGATGGAAATGAAAAAAAAACCCCAGCAAAACAAAACAAACAATGTTTCGTATTTAAATACATGGTATGGTGAAGATGTTGGTGCATATTGCACGGATTTACCCCTTTCAATGCCCAACGCAAGGCTACGTAGTTCTTACGTTAAGCTGCGTGTATAGTTCTTACTTCAGATCGATCTCGCAGATAAATAAGTTGATCTCGTTAATATCATCATCGATGGTTACCAATTGGATACATTGGTTTTGATTTTCTGTGTAACTGGGCAGCTACTGGAATCATTTAGCGTCAGTCAAAATGTGTCAGTTAAGAAGTGGCTTCAACTTGTACCGCTTACACCAGTGTACACAGATTAGGTAGTTGACGGCGGTTTCCAGCTGGTTTCAGAATTGCCCGTCAAAACTCATACCTGACGGTAATCGGCTGTTACAGTCCTGAGTTGACATGTACGTGTCCAATTCTGTGAAGGGTATTCTTGTCACTCCAAATGCAAACTAGAGGGAGAAGAAGAAGAAAAAAAAAAACACCACTCAAACAAGTTTGATGCAGGGGCAGTATGAAACGTGGACATACGAGATACAAATATCACACTGATTATCCTTTATGTTCGCATACTGACTATAGTAGTTCATGTTAAAGGCGCTGGAAGAATTAATGACAGGACGTGACAAAGGTATTTAGCCTTGTTGTCCCTCTCTCAATATCTCTTTTGAACACATTTTAGGTGACCATCAGTAGCAGGGTACCGCCTCCACTGATTAGTGAGTACTTACCCCATGCTCCAGTGAACGTAAGGATAGAAGCCCCGAGGGAGTCGGCCGTGGCAATCATGGCCGTTGATACGGCTGTCTATCTCCTCAGAGATAAGGATCGCTTGACCAGACGAAAGGTATGTAACCCTCTTACATTTCATTTTCATGTTCAGTTATTAACCCGTTGAGGAGGGACTAATTTTGCTACAACACGCATTTCTCATAGACACCTGCCCGAGTATACTCGGGACTCGTCCTCAACGGTTTAAGTTTAAGTTTCACGAATTGCCTTCATGACATACATGCACATCTAAAAAAAAAAAGAAAGAAAACGTAGCAAAATATGAAAATCACGTGTATAAGGAAGGAATAATTGAATCTACAGAATGCACTTTCGATTCAAAGCAGGGCATGTCATACTACAGAAATGAAAGCGGGAGAAGAACACTGACAAGTTTATTCTCTTACAGCTCTGCAAAGAAGATCAGTTCCTATCGGTTAAGAACTTGTGCTGCTGAACTTCTAGCTGGCTCGGGTATCTTTTGATAAGACTGGGGACGAGCTTATCCATTATGAACCCTTTCTGAAAGCGTTGACTGATTCCACATATTTTTTCATGGAAATGGAACATAATGTTTAAAAGAGCTGATTTCAAAAATGGCAAACTCATCCATGTCCGATAAAGGGAAAGAATATGTAAATGAAAGGTGACTTTATCCTTTATTTCTTTCAATAAACCTCGTTTGAAAAGAAGCCTTTTGGGTCATTGAGCTACCACAAAAACGTGATCAGAGAATAAACTATTCGTGTATTATGTGGGTCCATTGTGGCGCCTCAAAAAAACAAAAAAAAAAACGCACCCATCATCCACATTCTATTACCTTGGGACTAAATTCTATATTTTTGTTCTCTCTCCGTGTAGATGTTCAACCGAATGAAGAGGTATGACGTTGGCTGTGGACCGGGTGGAGGGCGTACGGCGTCAATGGTCTTTGAGGTTAGATTGTATTATGACGTCGAGTGACGTACCATCCCCTCATGTATCCAGTCTTGTTAAAACAATCGTGAAACACAACAATCTGAAGCGTATTATTGTTGAAAGTGTTATATGAACTTCGACGGAGTTTTTTTTTTGTAACTCAAAGTGGCCTACGTACGACTTGAAATTGTCAGAGGTGTTACTTGATGTGCATTAATAATGGAATAAAGACCTTCAATATTCCTATACATCTCTAAACAAAGGATATTAGTCCAGCTAGCTGAACATCGCACGCTTGACGTTTATGCAGACTTTGCAGCCATTTTCCCTATTTTACCCCATAGCTGTATTTTGAAAGTCTCAACATCTTTTTATCCCTTCCACAGGGTGTTTATTTATACACATATTCAGAAAATGACATTTAGAGATAATTTTTCAATACAAAACAGAATGAGAGTGAAATAATAATTCAATCATCCACAGAAAGTGACCTACTGCATTATAATATAATGAGAAGTTTCTGTAACTATTTTTACAACATGTAATTTATACTATCCTTTTTTCATTGGCAGGAGCAAAACCAACAACACTTTAGGTGTTAAATAATTTTGATTCAATGTTCAAAAACACTTGATAAAAAGAGGCCATTTTTTTCACAAAGCTCTTTTCTCTACAATTCATTTGGCTTATGCATTTCCATCTCAAAATAACATTTTATTTAAGATATTATGTTTTCGGATGACGGAACGTTTTTTTTTAAATTTCGTGAAGAAAATTTCTCTTCTTATAACAATCATTATACAGTTTAGTGCACTGTTATTGGAACCATGAAGTCCAAATAAATTATGTTGGTTTGTAAATACTGGATTTTGATATCTATCTTTAGGAGTAACCATCGCTCAAACTTATTCCATATAATAATTTTGAATAAGGACATGAACTACATTATTATGCATTATGTTTTCCTCACTATCATTACAGAACGCACACCTTTTATCTGTTACAAAACCAAATTTTAAGAGGGCGTCTTTCATATGAAATATTCTATTAAGGATCTTGAATTGGAACCACCTGATATTAATGTCAATAGTTGATTGAAAAGGAATTAAGCAGTTTAAAGACCATGTTCGATCTTTATAGACCATGCTCCATCATCAAGATCAAACATGCTAGTCCACTTTACAAAACTGTTACAATGTTTTGACGTGTGTCTTAAAAAACGTTTGGCAAATATCAGAACAACCTTTGTTGTGTTTTAGCCATGAGGAATGAAAGGTTCTGTCGACTTCGACATAAAGTTTTTAGCAAATGAATGAATAGAAGTACACAATCCACTGTGCTGAAGAAAGTTTGTATACCAAACTACTATTGAAATTCAAAATATGAAAGAAATTTTCCGTCATTATCTAACATTTATAAAACATACACCTTTCTCACACCAAGATTTAAAATGTACGGTAATTATAATTCATTTTAATCAAAAGATTATTCCAAAGAGGGTGGCTTGCAAAATTATTGTTTGTATTAAAGTTTAAAAATTCTGAAAAAGCCAAAAGTACCTCTTTCCAAAAATCACTGAGCATTTTTTTGTAGTACCTGTATAATGATCCCATGAATAAATGAAATAATACTAATTGGGGCTAGAAAGAACTGAACATTGTGGAACATGTAATTTTCGGTATGCGGATCACAAATAAACCTTCTAATCCAGGATGTCTCAACATCTTACTCTTGATGCATCAAAACAGCTATGGACTAAAAAACAGCATTGCATTCATCAACTTGTGACGTAATGTTGTTACTTGACGTCTTCTGAATGTAAATCGTGACATAAAAGCTGTAAAAGCTGCAGAGAAGACTCAAATACACCGTCTCCTCTAACATAGTTTATCGTAACAACTTACAGAAGGCACGCGCTGGCTAGCCATAGTTCAGAACTGCTCTAACAATAGCAGAGACACTACATTTCTCAACTGGATGGGAGTGAGAAACTGCGATTTATCGAAGCAACCGAAGTTAGGGGGGGGGGGGGGAAGGGATGGGTGGCTCGGGTTGTAGGAGCATGCCCCCCACCGTCCCATAGAGGTCTTTTCATTTTGAAATAGAAATTACGCAATTTGGCTTTCCTATAGTTGATAGCACAATTTTAAGAGACCAGTTCATTGGATTGTATATGTAGAAACGGAAATAGCTCTAACCCATGTATAGCTGAAGTCCAGCCAACAAAAAAAAAAAAAAAAAAAAAAAAAAAATGATGAGGATAGAATTTACCTTACTCAGATTAACTTAACTGGACATTTCATATAGTGTTTAAGATTGGTCTACCTTTTTTTTCCGGGAGGGTGAAAAATGATTGTTGGGCCGGTGAGCGTGAGATGGGTTGCTTGGGAGTGACACTCCCCGCCGTAGACGTGAAACTTGATTGGTCTGCAATAGATTATAATAACTAATGGAAACACTATAAAATACGTATATATCACAGATCCTATTACTTGGTGCATGTCTCTACAAAGACAGTTCGGGAAATGAAATGATCATATTCTATAGTCGAACCCTGGCTATTAACTGACTGCTGTTCGAATGTTTTAGAGATCGATTCATTTGTGTACGTAGACAAGTGTGACTTGAGAGTTACAAGGATTCATAATCATCCGCCTACTTCCCATCCCCTCACACTTGACTGATTGAAAGGATTGAATGTTTTGTAAACCATTTCCATTACATTAATTTTGAAGTTTGTCACAAAAGTCATCTCACACTTGTTGAAAGACCAAAGTTATACATGCATGTACCTCATTGTAATCTGCATCTTAGAAGCATAGACATCTCACTCGAATACTTCAATTATTTTGATAACAGAACTCTGGAATGACGGTGCTTACGAACGCACAACTCGAGCTCAGCGTACGTGACGGTTAGTACATGTAATTGCGGAAAATGCTGACCTTAACGGTGCAATTGTACTGTTTACCACAGGGAGCAATGATTAAAAAAAAAAAATGTCTGAGTTATCATACTTGATGAATGTGTCTGGGCCTCTGAATGTTTCTACAACAGATATGTTATGGCGCTTTGCAAGTGCTGTGGATCATCATCATCATCATCATCATCATCTTTATCATCATCATTTTATGTGTAGGTCGATTGAATCAAAAATATCTTATCACATAAAAAATTCGCAATAAAGCCTAAAATATTAAAAGATTTCTCAATAAACCACAAGAGTAGACGATTTATGCTAGACTAACTCTGGACTAAAGTTCTTATTTTGTATACCGATTAAAATTTTACATTGGTTGTTTCTATTCTTAATTCACATCTTAGAACTATTTTGAAGCACTTAGAGTTTGTTGTTTTTTGTATATGAGAATTGTAAATAATATTTTATTCAGGAAAGTAAGGGCAGGAGAGCTCACTCTTCAAGACCAGTGACATCACACTTTCGCAAGGTTCATTATACTTCTCCTTCCATGTAATGATGTAGGCCAAGTACAACGGGTGGGTAAGGAACTTAGAGCAGAGGGTTTTAGTCTTTTAGGTTAATATCCAAGCTGAGGATCCAGTCCAAGGTATTTTGGTTTGATGAGTTCTACCAGCACTCATGAAAACATTCTCTCGTGGCAGTGCTCCATAATGTGACACATAGCATTTTGCTCGAGATGGCGGCAGTCAGCACACGCATAGGCTATCCAAGAACCCCCAATTGTGAAGACGGTATGGGTGACCTGTGCACAGCTATCGAGAGAAGAATGATGTGATCATTCCCTCCTGAAAGAAGAAGAAGAAGAAGAAAAAAAGAAGAAGTAGTGTCGGAGTCGCGGATACACATACCGTAAAATCTTGTGTTAATGCGACGCAGTCGTTTACACACACCTCGACTTTAGAACCCCCCCCCAAAAAGAACAAAAAACAAAAACAAAAACAAAAACAAAAACAAAACCCCCCAAACAAACCCCAAAACAAAAACAAAAACAAAACAATAGAAGAGAAGATGCATTCGGCCATTTTGTAAATTTCCACCAAATACTGAGTTCAGTGTTCTTCATTTAAAGTCTGAATTTCAATTTATTGTCGGAGAGCAAACATTAAAACATTAAAACTTGGTTTGATATACAGCCTCCTGCAAAAATCATCACCTTTTATAAAATCCGCAGGTTTTCATTTTTTTAAAGCAATATCTCATTTAGATTTATATTTCATACTTGACATCTCTTGTCTGCTTTTTCTTTATCGTGTAATCCTTATATCTGATGTATGGTAGTTTGTATGTCTATCTACGGGCGTATGTGTATTGATATATAAGTTGATATGCGTTTATGGGTGATTGTAAGTGTTTATTTAACACAGCAACGTTAATGCGGATCATCATTTTTTTCGTTGTTTAATTGATAATGTAATAGGAGATTAGTTGTGTCATTCAAAAGGTTTCTATCTTTCTACAAACGTGGCATGACGCCTGAGGATAACTATTTGTTTTTCTCATTCATCTTTTAGGGCCCCAATGCAGGCAGGCACCTGCGAGAAGGCGTCGAAGTGTAATTGCAGGTAAGCCTTTTTTCCATTCTCCTATACATAAAACCGTATGACCCCCAAAGAAAACACAACGGGACTCTCCGCAACGATAAGTTTAATAACAGGGAACCAATCGAAATACAATTTCAAGGTATGAAACTATAACTTATTACCCCCATCCTACAGAATACTCTGTCCAATTTGCTTTAGTGGTCAAAGAGAAATGAGAATCTTTGTAGAGCATGTCAGGAATCCCTTCCCTTCAAATTCTGTCCATTATCTTCACACATTAATGCATTTCCGAGAGTTTCCAAGTGCTAAACTGGGGATAAAACAGACCCATTACCTGCTTTACAACGATCCACATTTCTCTGTGACCACCCTGCCAATTTGAATGCGGTATTCTGCAAAATGTAGGTAAGGCGTTATACAGTGCGTATCAAAAAAAAAAAAAAATCGCAACAAGACTTAATTTCAAATTTGTGAAGATTGTGTTAACTTTTCACTAAAGAGAGTAGCACCATCTTAAAGCCACATATCTCTTCTTTCAAATGATATCTTGGATTCTTTCACGGTCATGGATGGCTGAGTAATCATTCTTTTTTAATAATGGGTCAAATTGGACTTGGGACCAAGTTTCAGTTTCTGCACTTAACTATGACGTCGATTTTCCTAGAGAAAGTTGAATGTTGGGCTGGACTTTGTGGAAACGGTTTGCTCCTAGAGCCCTTGTTCTTTGCAAACAACATGAACGGAAATGGATACTTACAAATTTTGAATGAAAATGTGATTCCTTAATTAATGGAAAAATTTTCTGTGTTACAAAGGGTGTGTTCAGATGCTTATAGTGGGCACAGGATAGCGCACCAGCCCCTCGACTACGTAGTTTGCAGTACAAACAGATTGGTTGAGGTATTTGGAAATTGGGTGATTGCCTTGTATCATGATGTGGAGTGGCCTACACAATCTCCTGATCTGACTTGTGACTCTTTTCTTTGGGGTTATCTTAAGAGCAAAGTGTTCATCACCCCTCCACCTGACATTGCAACTTTGAGACAAAGAATCACTGATGAGTTTGAAGCTCTACGCCACCAAGCCCCAATGATTCGCAGGGCTGTGCGTGAGATGCTTGGAGAAAAGAGCTTATTTCTGTGTGGAAAGGAATGGTGGTCACGTTTAAAGGGCATGGGATGTAATGTTAAAAGAGATAGGGCCTACTAGTATCCGAAAGAAGACAATGGTAAGTTGTGATCATTCATTTCATCAATTTCATTAATTGCGATCATTAATTTCACTAAAGTTAATTTCATTATTCCCTCTTTTTTGTTTATTTCTAATAAGATGCATTGATTCTTGCAGTACCTAAACTTGGTCCCAAGTCCAATTTGATCCATTGTCCAAAAAGAATGATTACTCAGCCATCCATGACCGTGTATGAATAAATAAGATATCATTGGAAAGAGGAGATGTGTGGCTTTAAGATGTTGCTACTCACTTTGGTGTAAAAATAACACAATTTTCACAAATTTAAAATCAAATCTTATTGCGGTTTTTTTTGATACGCACTGTATATCTAGACCCTGAAATAGCATTCAGACAGTTTAAATCATAATCAATGGAAGTTACCAATGCCGAAGCCAACTGTGTGTATGTGGGTGTGTGTGTGTGTGTGTGTTTGCTTGTTTGTGTTTTCTTTTTTCTTTTTTTGGACATGCTGCATAGTAAAGTCACTATATGAGCACCTCCGTTCATTCTTTGTTGTTTGCATAGGTGCGCTTATCACAGTGCTGGCGCGTGACAGACATTCAATACGAATTACTGTTTTTTCTGTCTTGTCTAATGGGAGAAATAAGATTGATTTGAAAAAAAAAATCAATATTACTTTGTATCAAGAAGGGGTTAAATTTTAAACTATTTTGACACTACGCATCATGAAGAAAATTGTTTGTTGGACGATAGTCCCCCTCCCCACCACCCCTGTTTAGTACTCTAATATTTTGTTCGGGGGGGGGGGGGGTGTTTGAGCAGTCTGCTAAAGCGAGAGATTACAAAGCGATGTATTGAAATTTATTCGAAGACGACTTATATCAATATTACGTGACCGTGTATCACCAAACGAACAGAAAGTCGCACGCAGTGATTTTGTGTGAGGACTGAAAATAGGTGGTGAAATGGGTCGACCTAACGAATCTTGAGTTTTTCATGTTTTCTGAAAGAACAACTCTTCTTCTACTTTATGTGCAAGTTTGGGATCATAAAACATACAGGAACCTGTGTTTTCATCAGTTTTTCTCGAACACGTTTTTGGTGGAATACATTATTCGGTGTTTCTCATAGAGTCCTCTTCATGTTTTGAAAAAACCTGTCAATACTCTTCTTTTTCCACTCTAATAACTTTTGAAATAATGATGCTACTGCATTGAAAGTTGGCATCATTCATTTACATGTGCATTTACATGTGCATGAATTTACTCTGTTTAAAAGTCAGCCTATACAGAAGGTACCAGTACTCCTTCATAAAATTAATTATGTTCATAATATCCGTTCTTTTTGGTCGTAAAATAGTTCATGAGCGGGGCCAGAGCAGTCAGATTTTTTTTTTTTTGCCTCGCATTGTAATCAGTATATGACAACCAGACCTGGAGGTTGTAACCATATTCCCCCAAATTATATGCGGATCGATTCCATGGTGGGTTCAAAAGGTCACCATGTTCCAACACAACTGGGGGGGGGGGGGGGGGGGGGGGGGAGGGGGCGTTCAGTTGTCAGGATGATAACCCGTCTTTGCCAGTCTTTAATTTTGAAGTGATCCCGCCTTAATCTAACTGGACCCAATGGAAGACCAGCTATTGCAGCCGAATATGGTTATCCATCCATCTTCTCAGCTGAAAAAAAAATGAACTTATTATCATTATCTTCTTCTTTTTTTTTTTGGGGGGGGGGGGGGGGGGGGGACTCCTAAAAACACAGTGCTAATTGTTTCCAGATTATGTGAATGTAATTTCTGTCGATTTGTCCACATTATTCTCCAAAGGAAGATATTCTTCTAGGAAGACATTTATGCAGGGGCATCAATAATGCGGGCCTGTACACATGGTGTGGAATATACGTTATAATGACACTGAAAAAGAAATTTAATGCAGTTAATCAGGTGTAATACATTCATGCAGCCATGAAAGTGTTCTTTGTTCAGCAACAATGTAATCGCCGTGGTTTGTAATTGGCATGTGTGGTTGTACACATAATCACCTTTTGAAGCCAAATTCTGAAATTTCGTTTATGAAATAAGTGTCGTGTGTCATCTTAAAGAATTAAATCACATCGTGTTCGGAAAAAAAAATCCTTAACCCTAAAAAGACTGGGAGGGAGGCCTAAAAGGTCCCCCCCCCCCTTCGACATTTCGCGCGATTACTCTGCAACACGCAATGCTCTATGACTTTATTCTTTCAAGTTTCCCGCACATTTTGACGCCAAATTTGTGACGCCCGGGGGTACGGTTCTGAAGTTACATAACTTTTTGTACATGCACGTGAGACCGAAAATGGCTCAAAAATGTGATTTTTGTGTACACAGTCAATGCAAATTGAGTTTTTTTCACATGGTTCATATAAATATGCTTATTTTTTACTCTCAATGGCTAAAATTAATTTGTTTTAGTAGTTTTATGGTTCAAAAAGTGTCTGCCACAAATTCCGTTTAAAAGAACAGCAAAACAAAAGGTCTAAAAAACAAAGAAATACATAAGAAATTCATAAAACAATAAAATAAATAAGAAATCAATTTTGATACCGATTTTTTTTTCAAGTACATTTGCGAAGAATACCACAAAGAATAATTAGACCAAAAAATGAGCACTTTTGGAGCTTTCTTTAGCGATTTAGATCAAAGAGTCTGATTTCTCGCATAAATGACATAATTAATCAAAATAAAATAAAAGAAGACTATTTTGGAAAATTTAGATATACGATCTTGTAGATTACATCACACACTACCATTGTACAAATTTCCGCGGCGATCGCGCAATCCACGGCCGAGATCTTAAGGGGGGGGGGGGGGGGCTTTAGGCCCCAGTCTTTCGAGCTATATACCAATATAGCCCAGTCTTTTTAGAGTTAAATGTGCTTGATTCGTAGTCTTCATCTCTTCCCGTTCCATTTAATATCAATAATTTACAGAGTGCTTTAGTACGACAATTCAACAGTGCATGACCGACCGGCCTCGCTTGCGAACTGTGTTAGAAGGGAACACCCCTGACTGTACCTTCTTGACTCAACTGCTGAAAAGGACTTGTGACTCGGTCACGCGAGATGAGAGAGTGGTGAGCACTTCACTTTTTTCTTTCTTATTGTTTATTAGTTTAAAGCCTGACTGTTGTAGTGCTCCAAATCCCACGCAATGATTCTTTTTAACATGTATTCTCGCACGGAGTTTATCACACATCAGTACGCTACATTTTTCTTTGCCTGGATCGATCCTTTGTAAGTATTTCGAAAATATTGATAGTTCTTCAAGCAAAAACAAAGTAAAACAAGCTACTGTGCTCTATTCAGTCCCTAAGGGAAACAACGTTTGTCGATGCTTCAACTACGGAAACAAATCTTCGGTCACATTTCAACATGAGTGAGACAATTATGTGACCCTGCACCTCAAAACAAACACAAAGTCGCCAGACATGAATTTTTAGTTAAGACCATATTCTGAAAGAGCAGACTTTAAGCTTTAAAATGATGTATAACTCAAATCAAATGGACTCTCCTAACCTATCTTAATATTGGAAAGAAAGCACAAACTCAGGAAAAGTGTGAACTGAGAAAAGAGGATCTGAAGTACAGTGTCTATTCAAGCGCTTAATCTTTACCAAACCGTGCTGGCTGTGCGATGAATAGGACAAAAAACAGGAAGTAAACCCCCAGAGTAACAACAATGAAGGGATTATCAAATTAATCTGAAATTAAGCACGCCTCATTAGCACATTCTGTCCATAATTAATGCCAACTTTCAAAGCAGTAGCACTATTCTTTCAAAAGTTATTAGAGTTGAAAGTGAAGAGTGTGGACAAGGTTTTTCAGAAATGGAAAAGGGATTCTAAAGACACACCTAATCACATTATTCTACCAAAAATGTTCGAGTCTTTCAGAAAATATGAAAAAGTAAAGTTCGGCTAGGTTGACCCATTTCACTTATTTTCAGTCCTCACGCAAAATCAGTGTGTGCGACTTTATGTTCGTTTTGAGGTGCACAGTCACATATCGTTGTTAGCAATGTAAAATAAAACACAGATAGAAAAAAAAAAACCCAAAACGAAAGCTCATTTTCTTTAGCATCAAAAACTTTATCCTGACTTTTGACCTTTATCCTGCAACGAAACTTAACAATTAGGGGAATTTCAAAAAAAAAAAGATAATAAAGAATAAAAAATGTTAATAGCGATGAGACTGGCAATGTGCTTCATGCAACGAGGAGGAAATATGCCCATTAAGGATATTTCATCATTTATTTCAAAGACGTTTGATACAGTTATAAATATGAAGCTCACACAATAATGGAGCTGTTTGCGATGCAACACTAAATACAATGCGGAATTTATTACAGGAATTCAGGCTATGCTGCCAAAGTCGGACCCAGACCTTTGTTCTTCGTTCGAGTGATGACGAAGACGTAGGGGAGGTGAATGCCAACGCCGAAGTTCGGAAGGATTTTAGAGAGACGTGGTTTTTTGAGCTACTGGAAATGGGGTAAAGAGTGTTGTATTATTTATTATACAGTGTTTAAAATGTCATTTTGTGTGTAAGTCTTTATTGTTACTGTAATGGAAATACCTTTTGAGAATAAACCAGATCTATTCACGCAGAAAACATTGTTTTCAAGGAATTGTTATACACAAATGGGTAGATGTTGTGACCATAAAATCTTTTAGCTTTTCGTTTATTTCTGTTCTGTACTTTCACGTCATCAATTATGACGTTAATGACTGATATTCAAAAGATTATTATCATGTCATTGCTTTAACATTGAAATCCATAATTTAATACGTTACTGAAGAATCAATCGTCTATTTTTTTTTTCCGGGAAGGTCCCTCTCTTGAAAGGGATGGGAGGGCATAACAATGGTTAACCGGAGAGGCTTTTAAGAAGTCAGGTATTGGTCGTAAATGCATGGGCACAATTACCATTGTCACTTCCTTCGTTTTCTCTCCCTGCAAGTGATAATGCGGCGCTCACATACCAAACATCAGCACCAAGTAGCATTACCACATGGGAAATGGCCGCCGTCAGTGTGTCAGGACTTCTCGGGATGTGCGTGGCGCCCCCATCGTCCGTCAGAGTGTTCCAGAACTTCTTCATCCAGCTTCACCTGCCGTACTCAGTGGTTAGGATGGAACAGATGCAGGTGTTAGCGACGATTTTCAACTACAGGAACGTACAGCTACAGGTACAGATAACAATGGCACTCAGAGTATACAAAATGCAGATACTGCAGTGTCTGATGAAGATCATCGATTGTACAGAAAGATTGGAAAAAAAATTGTATTTCACAAAGCATTCGAGTACATTTATTAAAAATATATTTCATTCCATATTGAAAGAGAGAGAAAAAAGGAACGTTTAACTTGAGTAATGCATAACAATGCGGTGAAGGGGCCTATTGAGAGGCTAAGCTTGTAAGATGTAGACCCATGACGATAAATGGTTTTGGTATGATATGAAAATTCTATGATTAAATGAAAAATAAGCAAATCAGCAAACCATTATAACAAAACTATATAAAAAAAAAACCACTGAAATATTCATTTATTGTATTAAACAGATACATATGGGCCTACATATCTATATAAAAATTCTAAATCTGTTAGTAAGTATTGAGGCAGTCCACAGAGAAGTAACAGAGGAGATGAGAGAGTAGATTAAAGCAGAATACTAAAGGAAACGCATATGTTGTTGGATTATTCCCCCATTTCAAGCATAGAGCATGTTAAACACAGCGGCCTTTGATTCATCCATTTAGAAAATTGCGTTTTGGAGAACGGCTGCTTAGAAAAATTGTATCCTGAATCATGCTCAATCGGAAAGTCCGTGGTTATTTTGGGGGCGTGTCCATGACGTCATGGGATGAAAGGCAAACCCGGAAGTATCACACAACAGCCTAAGCTTACCTATGTATGCTCTCGATGAGAGCGTGATGTCAAGGCTCATACCCTGAAATCTCAAGACATTTTTCATCAGAATGTCACAAAAAATGAAATAAAATTGTTTTCTACTTCAAGTCTCCTGTGAAATCACACATTTCCTCGTTTAAATAGAGTCTGTTACGTGTTATTTAGGCCACGAATACAGAAGCTGTCAGGCCTAGTGCCTGTACGATGGTGCTTCGTAGTCGATCAGTCACATGCATGCGCCCATCACCGGCCGCGTATGTCGCAGTGCAGTAGCCTCCGTGTATCAAAGAGCGGAGAAGCGTGAGCTTCGTACCTCTTTGGTACGTACAATGTATTATATCGGCAGTTCCTCGGTAGTACTACAGCTGTGTACGCCATATACATTTATTTAGCGAGTCTATTTTTTCGCGAAACGGGACTTGCCAATAATTTAGCGAGTGCTTAAATTCGTGGTTGTGGAGTACACCACGGAAGGGGGAGATATATACGGAAAGAGAGTTAATATTTTCTCGTGTTCTTAAATTCGGAAAAAGCACCAGGTTCGCGAAATTGGCGAAAATAATAATTAAAAAAAAAACTCGCGAAACATTCGGCGTACGTGGATCGCTAATGCTAGATACCACGCAATCAATGCGCGGGCATCGGCTAGGTCGAAGTCTTGACTAGGCCGGCCGGCCTATCTGGTGATAAAATAAACGCTACAGAGCACTGCGATTTTCATCGATAGTGATAAAACTTTGAAGGACTCGGTGAAGTAATGAATGGATCGTGCAGTACCTAGCTCTTGCTAGATAGAATGCTGATGAGCTGTGAACGGGAGTACGGAGTGAGTTAGCCCGACCAGACGCTGTAAGTACGCTGTGCGAATACCTGTCGCGACGTAAGGTACCTACGTACAGCGACTGGGCTGTGTATAGTTAGGAGTGAGTGTGATGTGATTGATAATACGTAGCCCGACCAGACGCTGCGCTACTTACAGCGACTGGGCTGTGTTCAGTTTAGGCCTACTGCTGCTCTGAAGTACGAGATCAAGTCAGCACTAAGCTCGGTTCATTTTCAGTTCAGAATAAAAAAAAAAAATCTTACCCATCTAAATTTTGAAGTCTACCTGGCATTGGTCCTGCGTCACCAACATTGTCCCCTGACCTGCCGTGTGGCAAGGGCTCGTACTGCCAATCTCCACTAAGTCCCTCCGCTTCAACCGAACCGCCCTGGGCCTTCCCCACTAGCTCGCCCGTAGCGTCTCCCTCCTGCGCCCCGCCGTGCGGCTCGTCAGCAACATCTATCTCTCCAACTTCACCAGGGTCATCATCACTAGTTTCATCATCGTTATCATCACTAGTGTGTACTGACTGTATCACTCAGTTCATCATCGCTCCCACATTCAAATTCCACCAAGAAATCATCCTGATCATCACTGCATGGCCTTAACGTACGTTGTCGTGCATATCATCGAAAAACAAACTTTTAAACTTGTATGCAAATACTATCTACAACAACTTGTATGATACAATGCATGCATTATGCGCGCGGGGGCCTGCGGCGCTCGAGACCTTGCGCGATTCCTTTCATCCCATGACGTCATCGGCAAAGCCTCGAAATTTACGCTGTGACCTAGATTTCAGGGGGGTGACAGGTGTAAATTTTCAAAATCCTCTAACTCCATTTCAAAAAGGCCACTTTAAACGATGTAAACGACAAATTGTTCTATGTGTCCCACTCTTTCACTTCATAATTATATAGTTCTATTTCTTTAGTATTCCCCTTTAAGTAAGTAAGAAATAAGTTTCATATCCATTGTAAGACCTTTTTACAATTTTGTCGCTTGCACTGCTTTGATTTTCGAATGATAAGGATGATAATGAAGTATGATGCTTTCGTATAACGCAATAAAATGAATTCTCGGAATTCTTTGCACACAAGAAAACACTACATGTTAACCTGTTAGTAACTGTCTTAATAGTTTAATTCCGTTCAATTAATACCTACGAAACAACAGCGATTACCATTCTACAAAACAGTATTATTCTGATATCATAAAATAACATGCTGCAAGCCATGCAGTTTGTTTCTTGCAATTTCAGAGATACTGTAGTTGAATACCTTTAATTGTAAATTTTAACTGTAATTTCGCAAAAGAGAGCATTTTGATCCATGCTCACACTATCCAAAATTAGTCTTCTTTTTGTGTATGTGCTTGTGTGGTCACTTGACAGTGTGGTCATTTAAGTGTCTTATTGCAACACCACGTTATCAATACTACTTGACAAGAAGGTATAACCCAGTCATATCTTGTACACATAAACTTCAGACCATGGTCTACTGTACTTTTTAATATAATATCTTTTATAGCTCTTTTATAGATCCAGATTCTTAAAAAAACCCTGAAGTTAGATTCTTAGATATTCTGAAGTTATAGCTCTATAATGATCCAATGAGCGTTTATCTTAACTCAAATTGAGCATTTGAAAATTGTCCACACTTGTACGCCAACGTTTAGTTAGCGTCAGTGAAATGAAGCATCCCTTATCTTTTTCAATTCAATTCAATTCAGTTCAATTCAATTCAATTCAATTCGATTGAATTCAATTCCGTTCAATTCAATTCAATTGAATTCAATTCAGTTCAGTTCAATTGAATTTAATTCGATTCAATTCAATTCAGTTCAATTCAATTCAATTCGATTCGATTCGATTCAATTCAGTTTAATTCAATTCAATTCAATTCAATTCATTATCATATCTATTTGGGATCCTCCATTCCATGATCGCATCAAACGCAGGAATGATGTTTTACAAAAAGAGAAAGTGAGCAATGTAACTCTTCCTATAGACCGATTCGGGTTCGTTGAGGGCAGCAGACCATTTGTGGCACTGGGCGCATGTTGAGGTGCAAAAGTGCGAATTGGTGCAAAACCGCGAATTGCCGCCTAAGCTGGTAGAAAAAAAAAAAACACACCAAAAACCAAAGAGCGTGATCGGCAGAGCGTGAGATCGGGTACGGATGGGGGAACACCGAGGGCGGCTCGGGAAGATCTAGAGTCCCTTTATAGTTTGGAAACAACGTGGCGTTCAAATCAATGGTTTTCGCAACTATCTAGGTACATGTATGAGAACTCTACATAGCATAGATCTAAGGCTCATCTCAGTCTCATAAAGATTACTATCTTCTTGCAGTTGTCGTCATTTTTATCGTTATTGTTGTTGTTGATGGTGGTTGCAGGAGTTGGGATAATGTGTTGTTTGCATGTTTCTATCATGCATGAGCTTCATGGTAATTTGATTATCATTCTAAACTGGCACAACCAAGATACTTTCGTAGCTTAACGCACGTAAAGATCTCTAGATTGAAAGAGAAATTATCAGAGGCAGATTGGAATGATGTGCTCCATGAATATGACATTGATGTTGCATATGATAAATTGATGGACATGTAATACTTTCAATGAGTGTATTCCCCCTATGATTATTAAGCAGAAATATTACAAGTGTCGAGCCCGGCAACCCTGGGTTACGAAATTTCTGCTCAGGTGTATAAATCGGAAAAATAAACTTTATTATAGATTCCGTTCTAATCCTTCAGATGCATCTCGTAAAAATATGTTTTTTAAGTATAGAAATACCTTGACTTCTTTATTGCGAATTGCGAAGAATGATTATTATTGCTCTCAGTTTGATTTGTATCACAATAATACTAAAGCCACTTGGAATATTATTAATAATGTGCTGAATAGAAATAGTCAAAAGAAGGAACCCACTAGAATTTCGTTGAATAATGAGTGCATTGAAAATAGCACGATGATTGCTGATGCCTTTAATGACTTTTTTGTTTTTTACAGACATAGGACCCACCCTTGCTAAAGAAGTACCTTCCACTGATTATAATTTTACTTCTTTCTTGAAAGATCGTAATACTGAGTCATCGTTCATTGTTCCAACTCATTCAGTAGAAATACAGTAAAGCGTATTGTAAATAATTTGCAAGACATGGCTAGGCCAACACATGACCAATACAACATGGTTTTCCAATTCATTATCATTCATTAAATCATTAGATGTAGAACGATAACATAAACTGAAAACACTTAATATACAAGAACCAGCTGACAAGGTTTCCACACGGTAATCTTCTCTCGAAACTTTAGAAATTGCTCGGTCGAAATGCTAAGTAAAACAGTAAACTTCTACTGTATACGGCACAGAAGATGAGCTCGAGTCGCGTGCATTGCCCATTTATTGTGTACCTATACCTATACCTCACGATCGCATGCGCGGCACACGTGTGTGCAAATCCAGCAGCTGTGTGTACTGTACGCATCAGGTGATAGACCGCTACCGTTCTATTTTCTGCCAGCTTAGGCGGCAATTCGCGGTTTTGCACCAATTTACACTTTTGCACCTTAGCAGGCACAGCGATTAGCTCAAACTGCGGTGTCCCAGCCTACCACCCCTCCTCCTCTCCCCCACCTCACGGGCAACATGATTATCGCGCAATTGTAGCAGGAGTACGCACTTGTAACAAAGGTTCATGCACTCAGTACGAGACGCCTATTGACTAAAAGTTAAAACAACCATGCATCAGTTTTTTCATTCCGTGCGCGTGCTAATGTAGGGAGGGGGTGGGGGAGGGGGGGGGGGGGTCGGCAGAGACACCGCAGTAATGGCGCTGCCCATGCCGATAAAACACAAACCGCCTCACAGAATCGGTCTTAAACGTTGTCTCTCCATCATCGACACATTTCTCTTCCAAAGGTTGATGTTAACTTCACCGTTCCGGAAGGTCTATGTGCAGGCAGCGGTGCAAGGGGACCCATACGTCGAACCTTGACTGTCCCTCCCAACGATGCCAACACCGCGACCTTTCTTGTTCTCCCTATCGAGGTTGGCGAGCACCCGATCAGGGTTCACGCGAAGGCAAGGTCTAGCGATGCGATAGATGCGGTCGAGAAGAAACTCCGAGTTGTGGTAAGTACTACTTTAGTAGTGTATGTCGTAGTTGGAACGAAATAATGACGCGTTTACACCGAGCACGGTACGGGCAATGGGCCGGGTTTTTGCTATGGTACGCCAAAATAACACTACCATATCATACTACCATAACTATCGCTACCATAACACCTCGAGTGTCACCAAAATGCTACAAGAACTTGATTGGACCACTCTGGAACAGCGCAGAGAAAATGACAGGCTAATTATGATGTACAAAATACACAATAATCTTACTCCTCTTTCAGCACAGGACCATATTATCAAACAGGCTACTCAGTTGACGAGAGCCTCGCAACCACACTCTTATCAGGTATTATATTTTGGATCAAAAACTTGTCTTCTATTGATTGGTTAAAAGAGCTTCACGTGGTTATAGGTATTTTGAACTATTTTAGAGTGTTGGTGTGTTTGACACTCCATGAAGTACTATTTGCAAAATGACGTCACTTTTATGACGACATTTTGCAAATAGTGTACTATTTGCAAAATGATGTCACAATCACCCTTCTTTACAATCAAGTGTACCCGTCCGTGTCCGGTCCCGAATTCTAGTGTTCAGGTTTGCAGCGGCCATACGAGCGCTTGGATACATGCGACGGGCAACTCTGGCGGTGCCACGGCCACTACGTTTTTCAATTTCCGATCTCTCGCACTGTTGCGTATTGCAGGCGCTGCGCTGCCGCCGCAGTGCGGCTAAGCCTAGGGCCTATATAAAATGATTTTCACTTTTTATTCAAATTTTTGATCCAAAATATAAAACAAAAATACTTTGCCTAGTTTCGAGTTTCTTGTTAAAACTATGGGCCTCGGTGACTCCAAACTTTGGAGTCACCTCTGCCCATAGTTTTAACGAGAAACTCTCAAGGCAAAGTATATTTGTATGTTATATCTTGGATCAAAAATTTATCCTCTGATGATTGGTTGAAAGAGCTTCACGTGATTAAAGGTATTTTCAGCTATTTCATAAAGTTGACACGCCATAGAGTCAGAGTTCTGTGCATAGAGTACTATTTGAAAAATGACGTCACTTCTCTGATATCACAAAGCAATTCTGAAAATGTGCGCAGCTTTGCACCATCAGCCTGTCAAATGTAACAATTTCTAACAAAACAATCGTGACGCCACAAAACGATTTGGACATTGCGCACTGCTCGTATCGTCACTCTGAAAATGTATCAATTTCTATGCGCACTGCTCGTATATACCGTCACTCTGAAAATGTACCAATTCCTAGCAAAACGATTGTGACGTCATAAAAACAATTCTGACATTACGCAAATTGCTTCGCACCGTGCGTCGCGTCGCGCTTGTAACATTAGGGAGCTTTAAATTTTGGCGACGGTGACGTTCCGAGAGAAAAAAAAAACATGATCTGAGCATGCGCAGTATCGCGGGTCAAGTTACTGCGCACGCTCAGATCATGTTTTTTTTTTCCCCCTCTGAACGTCCGCGCGTCTAAAATCTAAAGCTCCCTAATTATTAACAACATCACAAAGCAGTTCTACATCGTACGCTGCTAGCTAGCTGCATGTTGAATGGTCGATGCAGGATCCCTTCACAACATCGCATCCACGTTTACGACTTCTTGCTTTGCATTTCCCTCATTTTTCCTTTCTTTTGTTTGAATTTTTGATCCAGAATATAAAACAAAATATACTTTGCCTAATTTCAAGTTTCTTGTTAAAACTATAGGCCTCGGCGCCTCCAAATGAACTATTCACTTCGGGGCTGCGCCCCTCAGTGAATAGTTCTTTTGGAGTCACCTCTGCCCATAGTTTGAACAGGAAACTGTCAAGGCCAAGTATATTTGTATACCATATTCGAGAACTGAATCGCATCGCCATTCGTTTTCTTCCCAAGAACTGTAAGGAACTGGAATTCCCTGTCGTCAGAAATTGTTTCGGCGCCATCTGTGGGATCATTTCGAAACCGTCTAACGGTTGATCACAGTGGCTAGTTATTTTCGTCAAATTTTCTATGTGCTTGTAAATATCTGTAAATAAATTGTATTATAATGTAGATAGCCACAGTCTGCAAGAATCTTCAGTCTATTGAAGGAGGCAGACTTAATCAGAAGAAGAAGAAGAAGAAGAAGAAGAAGAAAATGAACCACATCTGGTTCTGTTAAAAGAATCAGTAATTCGGTGCAAAATAACCCCAACTATATAAAAATCAAGAGCAATAAAATCAACAGAAGAAGATCAATTTTGTAACAAAATTATTAGCGAGGAAGTAAAATATTGTAACAGAACCAGCTAGACATGGTTCCTTTTGGCGCATCATAGCAAAAACCCCGTTACGTGATCCATGCTGGATTCGGTGAAAAACGCAGCTTGATAAAGATAAACGAGAGAGGTTATTTATCCTTATAATTATTGTTATTATGATTTAATATTATCATTATTATTATTATTATTATTATTATTATTATCATCATTATTATTGTTATCATCACTTTACTTGGATGTAGAAAGACTATTTTGGACTCTCAAAAAAAGTAAATGCATGCTCGAAAATTCCTAAATCATGCGATTAAGTATAACGTATAATTGGAATTCTATCATAATAGGGAACTACAAGACGAAGAGTGTATAGCATATTCCTCTTGTTTAGGGAAGGTTGAGCATCACACGGGTGAAATATTCAAAGTCTTAATTGTGGTAATGAGTTTTAAGTCTTCTAGAGGGTATAAGTGGCGCTGGTATCGTACACCTTGCAACTTTTCATGGTTTGAAGAGGGAAAAGTAACGACTACCTTTAATGGACCAACACAACGCAATTCCTCATGAGATCATCCAACAAGCATGCGTTTATTTTATTTTTGTCTTGTTTTTGTTTTCCGAACATTAAAGCGCTCTTTCTTCAAGAGCAATGAAGAGAACGATGATTTTGTGCTCATGAATGTACACATCCTCCCAAACTTTAAATGGATTTAGAGAATGACTGTTACCTTTGATTCACTAACAACTCGAACAACTAGGCTGCGAAATCAATCAATGAGCCTCTTCCTCTGAATTGTTAGCAGTGAAATGTTGGTTTTTGCAAGAACAATTTCCGGTTTCTGATCTTTTCTTAATACTTTATTTCTATCAGGCTCAAGGAGTGCGGAAGAGATCTGTCCGATCTCTGACCCTTGACCCAAGCGAAATTTTGGTGAATGGGGAAGGCGGTGTCACTACGCAGGCCCCCGGGAACATCGACGGTAAGTGTCATTCTCTTACCTGTAAACATTTGGTAAAAGTGAATTTTAAAAATAATTAATGTAAGGGGGCCCAAGGCTCTCACACTTAGGAATATTTTCAAATCTCCTTCTTCATTTCCAAGGGTAAAAAAGCTTAGCTTGAGTTTATGAGCTAGTACGGCTCAGTGACTGTAGTTTCAGGTTTGTTCATGTGGATCCAAACTAGGGCTCAATGTTTCTAGTTTGAAATTAATTTTCCTTTAAAATACATTACCAAAAATCACCAAACTTCGCAGATATAATCGCTAGATCGCAATAGAATACATGGTTTGCATATGGACACAGCACTAGTGATTGTATACATTCAAGTTCATTCATGAAGATGGGGGGGGGGCTAATTCTGTCATTGTTTAATTCCGTCATTTTGATGAACTCCACAGTTAACCAGCGCATCATCAACAGACGTCAAATTTCCAAAATGAACGTGTCTCTTCCACATGATTCCATCATGGATACCGAGACGTGCCTTGTCAGCATGATTGGTAAGTCATATATCATTTCCTTATTCTCAGTCAATTTATCCTTCGATTCAAGCTACTGCAAATATCAGAGCAAAAAATCTTGACAGGTACCGTTGAGCTACCAGAATGCTCTCCTGGCAGGGCGTGTTGCTCCACCTTACCGGCAGCAAAAATGTGAAGGCTGCATTCTCGCGTTTGACAGAGCACTATACTCATTCCTGCACTATAATGCCACTCGGTGCGTTCCATTTTTATCTTAATTACAACGAATCTTTCAACTCAAGACGAGTAAGTCTCTAACTCCTCTGGCAAAATCTGACTTTGCGATCAGAGTTTGCATTAACCATGCAAGATTCAACATAACATGCGTTGCAATGCAGTTTCGTGTTTTCTCATTTTCAGAGGTGATGTAAAACAATGAACATTTTCATTATTTTGATTTTGCAAATACATACAAAAAAAAATATTAAATACAAAAAAAAAAATCAAAGCGGACGGTGGCCCGGGGCCACTGGAAATTGATGCTAGTCCATCGAAAGTCGAAAACGGTTATCTTCGGTGGTGATCGGGCAACAAAAATGTAAAATGGATTGTTATATTTCTCCTGTTTCGGGCCACTACATTTCGTTTCTCGGATCACAAACATTTCAGATTTAAAGATTTTAGTGTCCCAAACGAACCATTAGAGAGACAGAGAGGGAAAAAACTGTCAGTGTCGAGCCTGGTACAAATATGATATGCTAAATTAATCATGTTGTTATTGTATCCAAGTTTTCTCAAAACTTTTGACATATGCCACTTCACGCCATTATAAGAAATCATCACGGTATTGTATCTGTAGCTAATCCACTTGGAACAATTGCTGCTGATCCAATAAGGGGACTAGAGGGTCTCATAAGGGTCCCTACAGGGTGTGGAGAACAGACCATGATCAGACTCGGTCCCACGCTCTACGTGTCCAAATACCTTCGAGTTATTGGTGAAGAAACTCAGGAAATGGAAAGGAGAGCATATGACTACATAGCAAATGGTAAGTATGCAGTGCATGCATTTTTGAACGAGGGCCAAGTTCAGGTAATCTTAATTAGTCTGAAACAGTAACTAAGAAAGCGCCGTCAGAAATGGTTATCAGTACAGGATGACATTTGTAAAAAGCCAGTGAATTTGATTTAGCTGTTATAGATAATGATAGCCAGGATTCGGCATGATAACCGCTACAACGTGAAGGGAGTGTAGTAGTAATATAGTACTTACGTACATCATTAACAAAATTTAATATCCATTTTGGTGTTTGTAACATAACTCAGAGGACTGAGGTGGCCAGTGACGAAGTACAAACGAAGCAGAATTGAAAATAAAACGGAACGATTCAGGCATTCGGTAATTATTTTTGATCTGGAATAGCAAACATACTTCCGAGCATTCATTACTTCTTCTTTCATTGGAATCCCTCCGAGCATATGTAAAAGTACTGATAATCAACGATTGGATAATCTATCAGAATCCTGAATAATAACAACGTACAAGTGTTTGCTTCCTTTAAATTTTCGTCAATCTTAGTGGTTTACGGCGCAGATAACAATGACAACAACAACTACATAGAAAGAAACAATTTTAATAATATCTAAAAAATGTTCCTTTTTAATATTCTAACCATGTATGACAGTGCCCCTTTCAGTGCGGTCTGAATGCATACTGTATTACTTGTTTGTTTGTTTGTTTTGTTCTGATCTGTTCTGTCTTATCCTGGATTAACATGTGATTGTTCGTTGTCGTTTGATCATTTAGGGGTTAATCGTGAGCTGAGATACCGCCAACGTAGTGGTGCCTACGCCGCTTTTACACATCGTCCTGGAAGTACATGGTGATTGCTCATTACTATAATCATAATTTTATTGGCAAACGTACTGTATAGCTTGAAACGAATATCTGTGTCGCAAAACAGGTGGATTTTAATGTTCCAGGCCTTTCTTAATCTATAGGGATTTTTTTTTAACTCTGTCTGTGTGATACGATAATTCTATAGTCATTGGATTAGCTTAGAACTTATTACATTATATATACTTTTATGCTTCAATGCTTACTATGAAATAAGTTTATCTAATTCTCCGGGCCTTATTCCTTTTTTAAAGTAATATTTCCCAATTCATTTACGGAAAACCTTAAGAGACAACATGATATCCGCCAATGAGTTAATTATACATTTTTGCGGAAATTGCCTCTACTACTCACAGAAGCTGATGTGCAATGCAAATGCATGTTAAACTTATGATGATTCATAACACTATCATTTATATGGCCAAAGGAATATCTAAATTGTTGCACAGTTTTACTTCAGATCATTACCTGGATACGCTCACATAAAAAAACAAAAACAGAAACAAAAAAGAACACTCTCCAAAACCAGGATTTCGCCTGTGACATCATCTTGCAGTAATTACTAAAGTATTAGATTTATCAAAAAAAGAAACAAAACAAAACAAAACAAAACAAAAAAATCACCTTGCCATAATTATAGGCTGAGCATAACTTGCATGTTTCCTTCCAATGCCAGCATAGGGTAGTATGGAAACATGGAAACTTGGAGCAATAAAGTAGAACATTATTTTAAAATATATATGGCATGTATTATTATTATGTAGATGATGACTGGCGGGGGAGCGAATATACCGAATGTTCCACCCGTAGGGTTTGAAAAGCTATTGAGGGAGGTTATAAGTCCCGAGACGAAGTCGAGGGACTGATAGCCTCCCGAAATAGCATTTCAAACCCTTCGGGTGGAACGTTTGGTACATGTTCCCGACAACAAAAGTCATCATCTGTTATATTATATGGGTTAGTCAAATACGTCAACGTCAACGTATAACCACCCACCAGCACAACGCACTCGATCGCTCGCTCGCGCAGAGCCAAATTCACTGTGCGCGCGGTCCTAGGCCTTCTGTCATTTGTTACGTGAAAATGTTTTCCCATGGGGGAACATTACAAAGAATGTTCGCCCAAATATGCCTCCATCACGTGACTGTGTTTAGCCAATCACTAAATAACCGGCATTTGACCAACCCATTCAATATAATGGTTTGGTCACATTAGTGATGTTGAGGGTATCATAATAGCGCACGTCAACTTCTAGTATCGTTGCATGTAGTTACGATAGTTCATCTAAATGTAACCTACGCAATCCGACTACGGGCCAATTTGGAACAGCCACAACACGTTGCAGCTAAAAGAGAAAATAAAAATCTAAAACAAAAAAATACTGACCCCTGACCTAATTTACAAATACCACTCCCTCTTCTCCTCACCCCCCCCCCCCCCCTCTCCAACACACACACACACACACACACACACACACACACACACAGTGCGAAATGCCTTTGCCTTATACCGAAACTGGTTTCGGAATGGTTACGGGATATTTGGTTTTTTTTTTTTTTTCAGGCTCACCGCTTTCGTAGTGAAAGTGTTCAGTCAGGCAAGGCTGTTTACGCGAGTGGACCCGGAGCATGTTCTTGGGAGCGTCAAGTGGTTGATCAGAGAAAATCAGATTGACGATGGCTCTTTTGAAGAGAACCATGCCGTCATACACAAGGAAATGATTGTAAGTCAGTGTTTCATCACATAAAATGTGTAGTGAGCGCAGCACAACTTGACAAACACAAAATGTGATGAATGTTCTCTCCATGATGATAGTCTTTATAATCTTCTTGTCATGGTCATGATAAAACAATCGATCGAGAATTGTCGGGCAATTTTTATTCAAATATTTGTAGCAGGTCTATATCTACATGTTATGGTGTATAATTTATTACAGTAGTTGCAGTGACTATTGAGTATGTTAATTAATCGGGCTCCTCGTTCTTCAAATTGTTACAATGTATTTTCACTATAATCTCCTAGTTAAAAAAAAAACACACCAAACAGACGTGATGATAATCAATCCCTCCGTTTGTTCTCTGTTTGTTTGTTACCTCCGCCAAGGGAGGAGGTTATGTTTTCATTTACCATCGATTTGTTAGTTTGTCCGTGCGCAAAATAACTTTAAAAAGTTACAAGGAACAGATGATTAAACTTTTGTGGTGATCAGATTTTTTTAAAGGGATTTTTTTGAAGGATTTTCGATATTTTGACAGGTAGGATCAATGAACTTGCGAGTTCAAGCTGCGCATTTTTGACTGTTTGAGGTTTTCATCTTTGGTTTTCATTTATACGCGCACTAAGGTGCGTGCTCTTGATAGGGCGAGGCAAGCCACGGCGCAGCTGGGGGCTTATGACGTTACAAAAAGGCTTCTATATTGGGAAATCGGGGGATTTTTCAGCATGCATTCGTATGAGTGGAAATCACTGATCTCTGTAGAAGAGCAAGATCATCGGTGGAAAGTAATTGCTTGGCGGAGGTCTGCGCTCTCAGAGTGCTTTTCTAGTTGCCTCCGCCAAGGGAGATGCTTTCGTTACAGTTTGTTTGTTTGTTTGTTTGTTTGTCCGTATGCAAAATAACTAAACAAGTAGTGAACGGATTTGGGTGAAACTTTTAAAGGAAAGGTTGAGAATGACACAAGTGAAAAGTGATCAAATTTTGGTAGTATTCCGATATATATATATATATATATATATATATATTGAATTCATGAAGGATTTTTGATACTTTGACAGGTAGGGTCAATGAACTTGGGAGTTTAAGATGTGCATTTTTGAGATTTTCAAACGCGCACTGAAGTGCGTGCCAAAGATAGTAGAGTTAACAAGATAGGAAGGCGCGTGTTAAAGATGGAAACAAAGCAAATGGATATGAATGAATGAATGAATGAATATAAAATGGAAACAAACCATAAAAGATAAAAAACGAAGCATAAAAGATAAAAATGGAAACAAAGCAAATGGCTACCCTACATGACGATACAAAAGAGAGCTATTAAAGTACAAACTCTGTACACCTAGAAACATCATTCATTTCCAAAGGTAGTGGTATTTTTCATTATCTTAAAAAGATTTAGAAATTATAGTCGTAGCTTTTTTTTTTCGATTAAGGGGATTATTTTGAAGAACGAAATTTTAAAGTTATATGGATTATTTCATGGAGGTAAAAATTTGGCAACAACATGATCTAAAAACCATCAAACACAGCGCGTCTCATATGATATGCGTAATACGCTTGAGGACGGTGCGCTGTCCATTGTTTTGTATAGGATTAGCACGCATTTTCCTGTCTTTTCATTTAAAGTATGGTGAACGAGAAAAAAAGGACGATATTCATAAACAAGGTGATTTATACATTTCTGGAAAGCTTAAGTCTCTAGGAATATAAATAACTAACTTTCAGGAACTAAAAACGTCTCCAGAACGGTGGAGAGATTTTTTTTTTTTTTTTTTTTTTTTTAAGACTCTCGTATGACCACCAGAACCCGATCTGACGACAAAATTTTGGTGACCAAAATTATGATGTCACGAAATGTGCGCTGTGCTACCACTCCATCCACACAGTGGGCTCCGTCTATGGAAGGCCGTTGCGGGGCGTAGCTCGTTTAGGGCATACGTATGCAGAGGCAGTGTGCCCGTTTCCATGTATGCCCGAAACGAATTGTGTCCGCGGCGGCCTTCCATATCCGTCGCCTCTCCCTCGCTTCTCCTACCACTCTGACTTTGCCACTGTCACTATCAGTGTCATTGTCACTGTCATCACTCAATTCACTCTCGATGTCAAACTCAAAGTGTTTCGGTACAATATAAGGTCAAAAAATGATGTTTTAATGTCTCAGCCGAGAAAGCAGAGGCGACTAAAAACAGGCCAGATATTGCACCCGCTCACGAAGAAATACGTGGTTTATGAATGGCGGCCTCGATGTCCTACTGCGCTCGTAAAGGGTTTTGTTCATTTCGTGACATTGTATTCTAGGGCTCGAAAAAGACGACAGTTTCGGAGCGAATATCGGTGAAGCAAATCAGTCACTTTTAACTCGCGATTTCTCAGTGGCGCGAATATCTTTTAATAAGTCGCATTAAAAATCTGTTTTACGAGACATGTCACTCTGCTTTGACACCTTCTTTTACGATTTTCTTGATTTTAATAGCCTTGTCTACAGGGGCGTCACCAGTTTTTTTCAAGGGGGGTGCGTTTTGACACTAAATAACAAGATTTTTTTGACAGACATTTGGAATATAGGAAGCTCTCAATCCCTAGACTTCTATTGTTTTTTTGAGGGAAACCAAGCGGGGAAACGGCACCGGCGTAAAATAGTTAGGCTTTCATCTTTTTTTTGGGGGGGGGGGATGGAAGTGCCGGTTGCCCCCCTCCTTCCACGGTGATAACTTTTTGCATTTTGATGTTGAAAATGGTGCAGTTTGATGCGTGTTCTGCTTATTTTGTCGACTTGAAACAGTCCCACTTGTTTAAGGTAGCAGTACATTTTGAAGTAAATTGTTATTGAACAATTTGCCTATAAATGGTATAATTTAGATAAACTTCTAGTAATAATTCTTACAGTGATGTCATGAACACGACCGAGCCCGAGCAAGCGGAACGAACAAGGGGGGAGGTTGTGGGAGGGGGTTGCCCCCCCCCCCCATAAATGGATTATGGAATGACGGTGTGAAACGATTATAGTGGCAGCAATATCAGGAAAATGGCATAACGACTACACCCATGCGCGAGCGAGCGGAGCGAGCGAGCTTGAAAATTTTGACATTTTACAGTCCCAAAACTGCCGTTTGTAGCCATTTTTTTTTTTTGCTTTGGAAATTAAAGGGAATATACAGTACTGTCTTAGGTAAGGATTCATGTTTTGAACATTCCTAAGTGAGATAATGAAAAGCCTCTTATGAGATATGAAAGAGCATGTAATTTTAAGAAGGATTCAACGTTTATTTGATGAAAGTTGGTTTTCAAATGGCTGAGATATCCCAAAAGGTGTTAATAATAAAAGGCGACATGCCCCAACTTTATCAGTATCTCTTTGTTTCACCTTGTTTTTGGATATCTCAGCCATTTCAAAAAAAGATTTTCATCGAATAAACTTTTGATACCCCTTAGAACTGCATGCTCTTTGACATCTCATAGAGTGGTTTCTGAATATCTCACAAAACGTTAAAAGCTAAATCTTCACATCAACCAGAACTGTACATACCCTTTAAGGGGGTGGGCGCACCGGGCGCAACTGCTGGCAATTACTGGGCTGCATCATCAGGTGAATGGCGTAACAATTAAATGCGAGCGAGCAAAGAGACCGACCTTTGAAATTTTGACATTTTACAGTAAAAAAACTGCCATTTGGAGCCATATTTTTTTCGCTTTGGAAGTAAAGGAGGGGGGGGGGGGGCGCAACGTGCGCAAATGCCGGTAGTTACTGGCAGCAACATCAGGAGAATGGCATAACAATTAAATGCGAGCGAGCGAGCATTTCTTTAGCGAGCGAGCTTGAAAGTTTTGACATTATACAGTCCAAAAACTGCCGTTTGTAGCCATATTTTTTTTTGCTTTGGAAATTAAGGGGGGCACACCGGGCGCAACTGCTGGCAATTACTGGCAGCAACATCAGATGAATGGCATAACAATTAAATGCGAGCGAGCGAAGAGAGCGAGCTTGAAAATTTAGACATTTTACAGTCCAAAAACTGCCATTTGGAGCCATATTTTTTCGCTTTGGAAATAAAGGAGGGGGGGGGGGGGGCGCACCGGGCGCAACTGCCGGCAATTACTGGCAGCAACATCAGGAGAATTGCATAACAATTAAATGCGAGCTTGAAAATTTGGACATTTTACAGTAAAAAAGAAACACCTGCCGTTTGTAGCTATATTTCTTCGCTCTAGAATTTAAGGGGGGGGGCTCATCGGGCGCAACTGCCGGCAATTACTGGCAGCAATATCAGGGCGAGCATAACGATTACATGCGAGCGAGCGGACCGAGCAAGCTTGAAAATTATTGTACACTTTACAGTCCAAAAACTGTCGTTCTTAGCCATATTTTTTCGCTTTGGAAATTAAGGGGGGAGGGGCACCGGGCGGAACTGCTGGCAATTACTGGCAACAACATCAGGTGAATTGCATAACGATTAAGTGCGAGCGAGCGAAGAGAGCGAGCTTGAACATTTTGACAGTTTACAGTAAAACAAAACTGCCATTTGTAGCTATATTTTTTCGCTTTGGAAATTAAGAGGGGGGGGGGGGGGCGCACCGGGCGCAACTGCTGACAATTACTGGCAGTAACATCAGAAGAATGGCATAAAGATTAAATGCGAGCGAACTTGAAAATTTTGACATTTTACAGTCCAAAAACTGCCGTTTGAAGCTATATCTTGTTGCTTTCGAAATTAAGGGGGGGGGGGGCGCACCGGGCGCAACTGCTGGCAATTACTGGCAGCAATATCAGGATAATTTAATGCGAGTGAGCTTGAAAATTTTGACATTTTACAGTCCCCAATAAAACTGCCGTTTGTAGCTAAATTTTTTCGCTTTGGAAATTAAGGAAGGGCGCACCGGGCGCAACTGCTGGCAATTACTGCCAGCAATATCAGGAGAATTTAATTCGAGCGAGCGGAGCGAGCGAGCTTGAAAATTTTGACATTTCACAGTCCCCAATAAAACTGCCGTTTGTAGCTATATTTTTTCGCTTTGGAAATTAAGGGGGGGGGGGGACACCGGGCGCAACTGCCCGCAATTACTGGCAGCAACTTCAGGAAAATGGTATTACGAATAAATGCGAGCGAGGGAGCGAGCGAGCTTGAAAATTTTGACATTTTACAGTCCAAAAACTGCCGTTTAAAGCTATATTTTTTTCGCTTTGGAATTTAAAGGGGGGGGGGGGGGGATACGCCCGGTGCGCCCCTCCCCTGGATCCGCCACTGGTAGTCAAGGGTATCAGTTTATGTTAATAACTGGGGGAGGTATATATGACCAGCGAGGTGGCGTCCGAAGTGACCAAGCGGGGGAAGGATGTCCAGAATCTGCACTTTAGAGCATCCCCTAATTGTGCGTGTTTGTTGTGTGTGTGTGTATTATATACATGGAAAAGTTAGGAATTAGCCAGGTCAAGTCTTTTTATTGGCAATGCAAGACATTTTTATATCGACTAGTATGTAAAGCAACACGGCAAAATCAATGATCAAGCTTTGATATAACGAAGCGTAAGGTACAAAGGTGTACATTCTACATAACATTACGCAACATTGTAGCGACTCTTTCTGCCGTTCGGATGTTCTGAGTACACTGCGCACATCCTGCTTATATGCAGAATGCCAACCAGGAATCACGCTGAATCATATTTTTTTCTTTTTTTTTTCGGGTCCGGGCTTTTTGAACAATGTTTCACACTATATACCTATCTAATTATGGTTAAAAGAAATCATAGAAAAACATCTTTTTTCTTGATCACCCTTTCATTCAAAAGCAGTTTACTAACACATGAATTACTATTTTGGCAAGTCTTTTTTTTTTTTACCAGCGGATTGGGAGGGGGGCTCACCCCTCCCCCTCCGTAGTTACGCCACTGCTTTTGGGTGAAATAATTTGACAGATTTCTAACAAAAAAGCAAGAAAATCTTTTCATCGCGGGAATTAAGATTATATGGGGTGGAGCAAATGGTGCGCTTGCCTTCCAATATTTTTATGGGGGCAAATTTTTTTTGTTTTCTTTCAAAAGCAAGAAAATCTTCTCATTTCGGGAATCATTAATTATGGGGGGGGGGGGCAAAATTAAAATATGCTTACCCCTCTCCAATATTTTTATGGGGGCAACTTTTTGTTTTTCTGTCAAAAAAAGGTAAGAAAATCTTCTTGTCTCTGGAATTATGGAGGGGGGGGGGGTGGGCAAAATCATATGCTTGCCTCTCCTTTTTTTTCATTTTTTTTTAATGAGGATAAGGCTCGCTCTTGGGCTGGCAATATGGATTGGTCAGAAGTAACGTACATAGACTCTACATACTAATTGTAAGTAGCACACGTACATGCAAACGTGTACGTGCTCCGTATCGTATGGGTGTACAGTACGGTCGATAAATAATAAACACTGCATACAATACTTGTAGATATGTATAAAATCAGTGCTGCCAGAACCAGGGGTGCGAATTGTTTTTGCCGACGATTTTTTTTTCGTCCCTGGTGCAAAATATAAAAAAAAAAGAAAAAAATAATTATTTACCGTCTGGCGTTGAGTCGCTCGCAGACTGAAGTGCTTTTTTTTTTTTTGGTTTTTTTTTTAAGGATCTGAAGGGGGGTGCGTTCGCACCCAACGCACCCCCCCTGGTGACGCTCATGGTCTACACCTATCCAAAAACTTGTAGTTATACTAACTACGAGCGTAAAAATTCCTTCCCCTAACCACGAGAAAACTTCGATGCCGTTCACACCTACATGCAGTTAGCAAAACCTCGAGGTAAAGCTAACTACGATAGAAAATAAAGGGCGCCTGGGTTCGCACATAGGGTTGCGCGCTATTGTGGAACAAAATGAGCGTCGTGGTTAACAAAACTCCGTTCACACTTGCCGCAGTTTAAGCGCTCTGTGGGGGGCATTCCCAAAACCACAACGAAACTACGACAAAACCCTAAGAAATCTTATGGCGTTGTCGTGATGTCTTCGCCTGAAGGTTTTGTCGTGGTTTTCAAAACTACATGCGTCTACATCTACGCTAACTTGGAGTTTAGTGCCTCGTAGTTTACAAAACCTCGTAGTTTTGAAAACCTTAAAGGGACATTCCAGACGATTTTCATAATTTCACATCATGTAGTACATAAATTGACAACTCCACGTATAAATTTGTGAAATTCATTGTGGTTCTTGAGCAGAGAAACAATACTTTGAAAAACCTTAAACAAATTACACTGAACAAGGATGATGACATAGGAGGTTCACATAATCAGAAATGCCATGTCATCATCCTTGTTCATTGCAATTTGTTCTAAATTTTGAAAATATTCTTATTCTTCATCCCAATCATCACACATTCTGAAACTCTGTACTCAGTATAAATAAGTTATAGTTGTTCAAATGTAAAAATCTGAAAATCATCCGGAGGTCTCTTTTAAGTTAAAGGGATCTATAAAAGTGTGAATCTCACTAATGTCTCGTTCACCATACTTTAAGCGTCTTCGGTGCATGCTCTAGTTTCTACAGTATAGGGCGAGGCGCATAGCGCATCAGAGGGTTAATGACGTAACAAAGGCTTCGGAAATCGGACGATTTTTCAGGATGTATACATATGAGTGGAAACCACTGATCACTTATGGGAGAGCCCAAAGAGCTTTTCCACAGTGGTGGAGAGAAGAAACATATCTTTGGGAAGAGCAACATCATCGGTAGAAAGTAGCTGCTTGGCGGAGGTCTGCGCGCTCTCTCTCTTCAGTGCTTTTCTAGTTTGTTTGTTTGTTTGCTTTGTTTTTTTAGGGCTTGAGGGTGGGGTGAGGTTTCATCTGAATAATTCTATTGTTCTATTATTTCTATTATTCTATCTATAATATCTATTGTTGCGTTCAGAACTGATTTCTGCTTGTAAAGTATGACTGAAAAAGAAACAGGCAAAAAACCTAAAGAATTACAGAAGATATTAGCGGTACACTATTTTCATTAGTGAAAAAACTGACTCAGGAATTTGTTCTGGCGGTGTCACAATCCTCGATCTACCGTTCTTTCAATCCGTACTTTGTTGCTAAATTTCTTGTCGCTATCAGAAATGTTTCGATCGGCCATACGGTTTCATAGAATTGTTAATGGTGCGTGGGAATTAGTACAAGCTTGACATCCGCATATATTTGAAAGTTTTTTTTTCATAGTGTTAATTCAAAGGACAAGTTCACCCTAATAATTTTTGAATGGGGCACATGCACATAAAAGTAGTAGAGCAAATTAGTGATGTATGACGGAAATCGAATTATCCGTTCAAAAGTTATAATTTATTTTCTTCTTCAAAGCCGTTGAGCTTAAAAACGATGGCGATAAAGCTTTAGAATGATGTTTAAATGTCTCAATCCCAGCTAAAAAAAAATCCAAAGCCTACAAACGTTCTGAAAATTATGCTGTGGCCATTATGTCAGGGATGAAAATAGGACCTGCTGTGTACTTATTCATCTAATGGTTTATTCAAACACTAAATCTTATGAATGATTAGGGAAAAAATAATGTGGTGTACCGCGAGGGTCAATACTTGCGCCACTGTTGTGTTTATACCTAATGAATCAAGGTTATTACGTTTCGTAATTTTTGCTGAAGACACCAATGTATTTTCTTTAAATTCAGATTATCAATGTCTCACAAGATCTTTAAATAATTAATTGCCTAGGTATATAAGTATATCGAGTTGATCTGGCGAGACTAGTAACCGGAGGTTTTCATCCCCTCCCCTCCCCCTTCTGTCTGTCTGTCTGTCTGTTTCTCTCTCTCTCTCTCTCTCTCTGTCTGTGTCTCTCTCTCTCTTCAAACTTTATTTCACGAGCATCATCTTTAATGGACCCCTGTGTTTTATAATGTTATTCGTTTTCGTGTACCAAACAGTCAAGCTTTGTGCTGATTCCTTGCAGTCGTTCTGTATGCAAATTAGATGCAACTCATGTGATGGAATTATTACAAGTATATTTCATGATAGATGAAAATGATGATAACTGTTAAAGGGATCGTATAGTTTTGGTTGAGACCTAATTTCAGGTTTCTAACATTTTTGTTGAGATAATCAGAAACCTCTTATGAAATATGAAAGAGCATGCAATTATATGAGGAATTCAACGTTTATTTGATGAAAATTGGTTTTGAAATGGCTGAGATATCAAAAAAGAGCGATTCTACTAAAGTGTGGGACCCACACTTTATCACGATCGCTTTGTTTTACTTTGTTTTTGGATGTTTCAGTCATTCCAAACCCGATTTTCGTCAAATAAACTTTAAATTCCTCTTAAAATGGTATGATCTGTACTATATGATAAGTGTTTTCTTGGTATCTCGCAAAAAGTTAAAAGCCCAATTCTCATCTCCACCAATACTGTACTATCCCTTTAAAATATTCATACTACTGTTATTTTGTAAAATGTTAATAAAATTGCAGAAAATTGATGTACTTACAAACTGGCGTACAGAAAATAAATCAAATCATATCAATTCAAATCAAAATTATTCATAGGCGTTTATGTACATACCCAACACACACACACACACAAAAAGAACGACACAAAAATACAACACATGGCAACTTTATTGTTGAAATTCTCTTATCGGCACTGTTTGTGGTAAAATGAAGCAAAAACATTTTTTGTTTTGTTTTTAAATACACAGGGTGCAGTCACAGGGCCAGTATCTATGACTGCCTTTGTTCTGATTTCTCTCCTGGAAACCAAAACTTTTCTGGAACCTACCACTCAGGTAAGAATCCATTTTCTTCCTTTCGTGTATACTTTTATCATAAAAATAGTCTGTACTTTCTGTATGTTTCATTTCCACTATTCAGTGATCAATGAGGAAGCTATTCCTGTAGTTTACGAATGATTACATTGTAGGGTCTATATTTTGAATAAATTGTTATTTCATTCTCCACCTTCTCACCCGTAAATCGAGTTGGCCCTCATGATAAAGGGGGAAACAAAAGAAATAAAGCTATTTTCATTTTGTCATAGAACAACTGAGAGCATAGACTCTGTTGGAAACAAAATCGTAACAATTTCAAGTCTACGAAGTTTACGGCGATCAAGGGGTGCGCCACGCCTCAAAACGCAGGAAATTTATCCGAATATGCTCCGTATTAAAGGTCGCAATCAGTTTTAGTACAAAATTGCAGTAGTATTAATTATGGACGATATCACTGAATGATAAAAAGTTTCTTACTGGCGGGAACCGTTTGCCACTGGGCCAATGCATGGAGCCGGATCTTTCATTAGTATTTTTTTCAACATCATTTCTATCATCATTGGCGTTATCATTTCTTCACTGTTACAAAGAAAAGAAAACTAATGATATAATAGCATTTTTCCAACACTTTCACAGGCAGGAGATATGGCTGAAATAGACCAGGCGATTAGTGGTGCTGTCCGTTTCTTGGAGGGGAAGATTCCAGAAATTGAAAGGGTGTATGACAAGGCCATAGTCGCCTTTGCGCTTTCATTGGCGGGCAGTGCTACTGCCGAAGTCGCAAACGATAGGCTGAAAGAGAGTGCAAGGTCTGTTGAAGGTAAGCAGTAGGGTTACGAACGGCCTATGTGAAAAAAAATACCAATGCTAACTGAAAATGTATTAAAACATTAAATTTCTACAAGAGGAAAGAGTTTTGTGTCTACTTCATAATAGAATATGGGTTCGATCTACAAGAGAAAATTAGTTTTTTTTTTTTGTCTAGGTCATACATTTTGTTTGTTTGTGTGTTTATTTGTTTGTATTTGTTACTGAATAGGTTGTGTAAATGAAATTCAAAAGGATTGCTTGCTCTGGGGAAACTATGTTTTGCTATCTTTTCCGCGTCACTTGTTAAAATTTCAATGTATTGTTCTAAAGGGACTACACTTACCTCTTATCGCATGTGTATAGGCCCCCATGGATATCCCATCTAAATTGCGAACTTATGACCTCTAAGCGCCTTATACAGTATGTATGAGATATCGCCAGCTTTGACAATGAAGAACTCATTGTGAATGTACGTATTAACAAGTGTATCTCACACAATGCCCTGGTCATTAATGCCCACCACAATAACGTGGAGTTGCGTCATATTCCAAATGTTGAGTGAGCCAATACCAAAACCGGAAAGAAAGAGGATAAAAAAAAAAAACCGCATTGGCATTGGATAAAAAAAAAAAACCGCATTGGCATTGTACCTGAGTATAACTAAAATGAGAAAATCTTCATCCTCATCACAGACAGCAGTGCGGTATACTGGGACCCAAGCGCACAAAATTACAACACCGGCTACGTCCCATTCTGGCTCCGCAGAAGACCCACTTCAATTGCTGTCGAGACTACGGCCTACGCTTTACTCGCACAACTCACCAGACGGGACTACCACTACGCAGGCAGGATAGTTCAATGGCTGAGCAACCAGGGAAATTACAAGGGAGGATTCGTGTCCACTCAGGTTGGTATAGCGGACTTTTCTTACCCTACATGTAGAATATCACGGGTTGTTCGAAGCGCGCCAGAGAATATTGCAAAAAGCAAATCGTTTATTGGGGCTAGACAAACTATTGAGTGTCCTTGTCAAAAAAAGAAGAAGAAAGAATGGCAAATGATAGACATTCGATTGGTACGTTGCTGTTATTTAGCTGCTGCTTTAAAATAAGGAGGTATCAAACAACCATTTTCTAATGCACAGGACCGGTTGATCCTTACAGCATCCACAAAACTCCATTTTGGATTCTCCTAATCTCGTCTGGTGGATTCATCCTCATGATAGTATATTATTATTCCCCATTTCGCTAATTGTACATTATGCCAAAGAGAAATTTGTTCCGTCAACTACCTTTACGGTCGAAGGAGGCAAGGTCAAAATACGAGAAAGGAAATTACTCTTGTAAAAGCTTCTTTCGCTCAATCCACGAATAAAAGAAAACAAATAAAGACAGATAAAAATTAAGAAATAAACTGAAAGAAATAGACATAGTATAGAAAAAGACTATATTGCATGGATTTCTTCTTGTAATTACTTCTGGTGCATTTAATAGAAGTGGGTATTGAAATTACAGTTGTTGGAGTACATATCGATAACTCTTGAGACCATGGCTGGTGCCGAAGAGCTTCCTTACAGGTAAGGAAATGAGCTCATTGAATTCTATCATTTACTTTAAATAGGATACGGTTGTGGCGATGCAGGCCTTAGCCGAGTATTCCTCTTCCCGCCCGATGGAAGACGATATCGATCTGGAATGTACGGTGGGGTATCCGTCCCGGGAGAGGATTACTAGATACACGTTCGACAATGACAACGCGAGAGTGCAGCAAGAAGAAGATGTAAGTTGAATTGCACGTTCACAGTATAGACAGTGACCCTGCACCAACACCCTTTTAAATATGTCTCACTACTGCCTAGTTACACATGTTTGAAATATATATATATATATATATATATATATATATATATATATATATATATACATGTATATATATACCCTGTATATGTGACCGTGCACCTCAAAACGAACATAAAGTCGCACACACTGATTTTGCGTGAGGACTGAAAATAAGTGAAATGGATCAACCTGGCCGAACTTGACTTTTTCATATTTTCTGAAAGAGCGGGTCTTCTTTTACATTATGCTAAAATTTAGTATCATAAAACGGGCAGGAAAGTGTGTTTTTTTAGCTGTTTATCTCGAACATTTTTGGTAGAATAGTGTGATTAGGTGTGTTTCTAAAATCCCTTTTTCATTTCTGAAAAACCTTGTCCACACTCTTCACTTTCAACTCTAATAATTTTTGAAAAGATAATGCTACTGCTTTGAAAGTTGGCATTAATTATGGACAGAATGTGTTAATGAGGCATGCTTAATTTCAATTTAATCTGATAATCCCTTCATTGTTGTTACTCTGGTAGTTTACTTCCTGTTTTTTTTGTCCCATTCATCGCACAGCCAGCACGGTTTGGTAAAGATTAAGCGCTTGAATAGACACTGTACTTCATAGCCTCTTTTCTCAGTTCACACTTTTCCTGAGTTTGTGCTTTCTTTCCAATATTTAGATAGGTTAGGAGAGTCCATTTGATTTGAGTTATACATCATTTTAAAGCTTAAAATCTGCTCTTTCAGAATATGGTCGTAACTAAAAATTCATGTCTGGCGACTTTTTGTTTGTTTTGAGGTGCAGGGTCACATATATATATATATATATATATATATATATATATTAATATTTATTCTGTTCCTGTGTATGAACACATGAGTATGATGGTGGAAACTGAACGTATGCACTGGGGTATTTATGATGATATTGCATAGTGCGAGGTGTGCGAGCATTGAAAGTCGTCTGAAAGATCACCCAGTACTGAAAAGGATTGACAAAGGTCTATGCTTATACCCAAACCTTCCCAAATTGATGTGGTGTATCAAATCTATAATGAGTTTTAAATTGTTATGGTGTGAATAATGGACACTTGAAAAAAACTTCGTTTTGACAGAAAAAAAAAATGTCCATGATCAGTCAAAAGCTTGCAAACATTTACCTTAAATAGCGGGGATCCCGGCAGGAAGCATGAGAAACTGCTAACTCTCTCTACACGACATTTGGACATAAATAATATGCATGAATCTGAATACAATTCTACGAGGATGATGCAATTGAAAAATATATGAATACAGCTGGAAAAAAAAATACATGGTAAATCAATATTCTAAATGTTGTCAGCCAACCTCTAGTAAAGTGTAAAACCTAATGGTTTTTACCATTCCTGAAATGGTATTCCGACATTTTGACTGTTACATTTAATATTTTAGTTTTAACATCTAACATTTAACAAGAGGTAGAAAACATGACAACGTATAAAATGCTGATTTACCATATTATTTTCATTCTTCGGATAATGTACTGCGTTGAATACGTTTGTTATGCTTATTCCTTCATCAAAAAAGTTATCACGATATAGTATAATGAACCCTGCTCTCATCATGGCAAAGCGTAAGTGGTGTGTATACACTATGCTTTCTTCGTGTCAATGCAATAACAACATTCATGGTTATTGTTGCTACAGGTTACGCCCTCTATCGGTCAAGAATTAACTCTCGTCGGCGCGGGGCAAGGAATTGCAAAGGCAAACGTAAGTTTTGAAATATTTTTGTTAATTGTACATCCTACACTAATTCATTACATATCTTTGATTTTACTTTATTTCATAAGATTTGATTTGATGCATTTGTTCTTGTATCATTATGTATCATCGCACATGTATCATTTCTCAATCTGCTATGAAATGTCATACTATACACTATCGCTACTTTCCTATACACTATGCTAAAGCCGTGGTCACATCTCACCGTACTTGCAAGTGCGTGCTGTCTACTTGCAAAAACGTGGACAAAACTTCAGCACCTCAGTACGGATTTTGAAGCACGCAGACACGCCGTAGCACTTTTATGTCACGAGGAACTTTCGCTGCGTTCGGGCTACGGATTCACCCAAGTACGGGCAACGTACGTGCCCATTACAGTAAACGTGGGTACAACGCACTGACTCCGTGCGTCTTCCTGCCGTCACTTGCTCGACGGACGGCGCACGTAGCATTTGCGTGTTGAGCACGCGTAGTCCGTGCTTATTCGGCACTTCGTGAGTTCACCTCTTCAACAGAGCACGCAGATCGTACCGAATAAGCACCTGCTCCGCACTTACAACGCAAGTTGTGCGCACTGATTTCTGCAAGAAACACAAGCCCAGCCGACGGACGAGTGTCATTAATTTTCGTCTCCAAGATAAATTAGGTATTCGTACTGTTCTACTTCACCTAGGGCGCAGAAATGCCCTATAAGGATTGTTGCCTCGAAAAAAAATCGCACACACAGAAAAATGAGTGTTATTTTACATGAAAGAGCTTTCAAAACTCTGTCGAATTGTCCTCAAAAACCAAAACGTCATGCCATAGGACCTTTCTGCCTGCCAGGCGATGAGTAATGATTATGGTCATTTAAAATATATTATATTTTGCAGAACATAAGAGACAGTCAAAAACTGCTTGAAGAAGAGAAATCTTGAGTTCTAAGTGGTCAGTGCATGAAGTGACCAGGTTTTTGGAGTTCTGAAAAATTTTTACATTCAAGAGTTGCACAAGCTTGGTTAAAATGCATTGGCCATCATTGTTTTTGTAGAGCAATGATAAGGTCAGTACACTTTCAGTTAAGCTGAAATTGAGAATGTGTATATTTTGAAATTAAAGGGAGGCAGTCCTGAGATTTTCACTGTAATGATAATTAAGAAGAGTAAAAAACATAACCTTTCACAAGTTTATACGCGTGGAAATGAAAAACTGTCTCCGTACGCGATTTTTGAAAAATAATTCCTGCAAGCGATCGTGTAAGAGCCGGCAAAAAGTTGCTACGTCATGCATGCCCTACTCACAAAGTTGACAGCCGTGCCTCTAAAAACCAATTTAAGTGTTCAAATGATTAGTTGCAATTTTATCACAAAATGTGAAAGTATGTGGTTTTATTATTTCTAACAAAATATTTCAAGCTTAGATATATATAATTCATGAAAAATTGATATTGTTAACATACATATATATGTATTTTTAAACCAAATATACCGTGAACTTGACATGCATCAAATAGGCACGGTCCTTTTCTAGCTTCCGTCCGCGTTGCATAATTCTTAGCGTGTAAACTACTCTCGCGGCCGAAGTCTTACCATAATGTACACAGTACTCCGTCTAGTTGATTTTGGCGTTCAAACCGAAGATAACCTGTGCATGAGACAGTCGAATTCTTCAAAGAAAATATTGTTTGTATCTCAATATTTCTGTAAGTAGTCAAATAGGGCCTTTCCTCGAAAAAAAAATATGACGTGAGCCGGGAAGGGTAAACACAGGGGGTCGTAGGGTAGGGATATGATTTTGTCTCCACTTTGCCGTACATGTCCAGTCGGCACTGGCAGCAGCTAGCTCAGTGGCACTGTACTGGAGTCCAACCCCGGCTGCCGCCCCACGGTAAATGAAACATAGCTAGCCACTTTCCTTACCTTTCTACGCTTTTGCACTCGGTTCTCTTCGAAGTCGATGCTCGAGGCGTTTCTGTTTTATAACTCATGTGAACAAATGGTCGGGATTGCATCTGGCTTCAGGACTTTTCTCGGTTTATAACCGAGGGCCACAGTCTGCCGGTCCACGTAAAAACATCGCTTCTCAAATGGTCTACACACAGGTAGGTCACAACACAATATCGAGATTTTGTAGGCCCTAAGTTTCTTATGTTCGGCATCGTTGTGCCGAGATTTCCCAGCCATACAGCTCATCTTTCGCGATACTTTTGTGGGTCTGGGACGGAAAAAAGGATTTTCCTGGGAAAATTTCTGCACGATTCGAGCAAAACTACTGATGTAAGATAGCCTGACCAGACGACGCTGAATGCGGTCACCCCTATAGTGTACTAGCAGGCCTGTGTAGAACCGTTTCTACCTACAATCTGTACGTACTAAAACATGCATGAGCGGCGACAGGGCTGCAGCTGCGCTTGTGATAGACTGGAAAAGTGCGAAGGGTAAACCGCGTACGGGGTATCTACCGTAGATCTAGTTGTACCGTCCACACGTGTACTGTGCGATTATAATACACAATACACACACACACACACACACACACACAACGTAGAAACAATGTCAAATACTAGTAGCCACCGACTTCTTCATGCATCCGGGTAACTAGGGAGCGTACGGGTAACGAGCAGAACACGGCTGGGAAGAGTTGTGCCTCGGTGACGTCTGACTCTCCGCCAGGACTTGCTCATTAGCATATTCACAATGCAGATTCACACTTTTTCAACCAAAATTTATGAGCTTATTTGGTGATTTGAAAGTTTGTTTTTGGTGAAAGTAGTTCATTGGAGGTACCAAAAACAACATATATTTTTAAAATTCGTGAGGACTGCCTCACTTTAAGCAAGGAAGAAATTACTATGATGACAGTATTACCTTATATAAATTGCAAACGTGACACCTTCAGACTCAGAGAAAATGAAAAAAAACCAAAACAAACAAACATAGGCCTACATTCATCGTTCCATCAAAATTGCTGTTAATCTAGCTCAAAATAATTATGCTGGATGGCTGAAATGAACCACTGGCCACCTCTGAAACTGCATGTAAAGATGGCAGACTTCATAACATTAAATCCTATGCATCTGAAATAACAAACGTACATTCTCAGCTCATCTCCGGTGCCATTGTATTAGGCTATTTAAACCAAAATAATGTTTTACAATGTCATTGTATACACGACAATAATGTTTAAACGTGTATCTGGGCCCCATTTCATAAAATAAGTTAGGATGTCAACTCTTTCTGGAATGACAACTTCCAATGGCAACAGCCAATCAGGAAGCTGGATTCTTGTCGTTACTATGACAATTGCAATTCCAGCAAGAGTTGCTATCATATCAACTTTTTATGAAATATATAGGGCCCAGATGTATTAACCCTTTCTCTGTCAGTGAGTCATATATTCACACATTTCACATATAAACCTATGGACATGAAATAAATATGGTACACAGAAGGTTAAACTGCCATGTACACGTATGGAGAAGACATATGATTATACATCAGAAGAATCTCAGAAGGTGGTCCTATAGGCCTACCCCCAACATCTCACGGGAAAAAAAATCGCACTTGCACGCACTTACAACATGCGAGAGAGTAGGGATACCGTACCCTGCGCAACCGTGCGAGTGCCGTGCGTAGACGTACTTCCTTCCTGCTCTGAAAGTCACTCCCTCCCCACGTTTTCAGAAAAAAACGTGAATGCCGTGGCCTCCGCCAAAAACGTACGGACGAAAAGCACGGACGGCGAGTTGTGACCAGGGCTACACGGAAGTACGTTGATTGTGGTAACTGTGAAGTTTACCGCGGATTGAAATAATTAAACTTGTATTTGCACTCTTGTGCATACTTTGTGGTAATTTCTTTCTATACCTCTAGAAAAAAATGAAGCTGAAACTGAATTAAAAAACGAAAAATATATGTGTATAATTATGAAATGATTGTTGAATTTGAACTGATGATACACATCAAGACTATTTGACTAAATAGATTTAGCTCTGCAATTTGAATGCTAATACATATACTTAATTTGTGATTAAAGAGACCTAAATATATAACACAATACCTAGCAATGACACAGTATCAATTCTGTTGAACTGTCGCACTTCTACATGGCTTTGCAGGTCGAACTATCCTACAACACGGAGGCATCGGACCTAGACACCTGTCCTTTCATCTTGAATGTTACCGCTACGGAAGTCAGAGAAGGCGCCAACCTGAAACACATTGACATTAGAGTATGCACAAGGTATACTATAGTGTAGGGAGTTCATTGCTATTAGCCCACCCTAGCCAAAGGTTCAGATTTTCATCCAAATTGCCATGTATTATTGCTAGAGTGAAGAGTACATATTTTTACAAATGGGCACAGCTTCCCGATTTGGAACCTCAAATGCACAATTTTCTCCTTTTTTTTTGGGGGGGGGGGGGGAGGGAGGGGGACAAAGCCCCCTACTAAGAAATCTTCTTCTTTAGAACCAGAGGTTAGGGCCAAATTAGTGCTATGAATAGATTGTGACTTCAGTTTTAAGTCTGTTTATAGTAGTTCGGGGATGGGGGGGGGGGGGGGCGGCTGTGGAGGATGTGAAACCAAATTAAGGCCTTATTTTCATAGTTTCTTCTCGAAAACACATTGTCATATATGTCAACAAGGGAGGCGGTCATTATCGCTAGGGTGACAATATTCAATTCAATTCAATTCAAATGTCTTATGTTCATTTCTTTCAACAGAATTATTTTCGAACTACAAATTCGGCATGCATTTTAAGGAACGATCCGTAGGTAACAAGGAATAACATTATGTCGTTGTCAGTAGTCAGTAGAAAGTGAGGAATTTTTCACACAAACATGTTTATACATTCTGAATAAAGAATGGAGTTACCCACTCAAAAGAATGTGCTTGTACTACATGTGTATGGGGGCACCTCACAGGGAAAAGAAAAAAAAAATAGGTGAATAGCTTAAAACTACAAGTGTGCGGGAAATTAGGAAAGACGAGAAAAAAGGCAGAAAGAGGAAACAGAAATAGGAGGAAAAACTACTAAAAAAAAAGCCTAGATCAATCGATACATTAAAGGTCAAGCCCACAGAGACTATTCGCCATAGTAGAAGAGTAGATCGTTTAAAGCGACAGAGAAGGTGACATAGGGAATTTCTGATAGTGGAAGTTTTTATCTGTTCTGTGAAGGCACGTACGTTCGCAATAAAATAAACATTTGATGTGATATGGAATGCCGCGAAAGACACGATCTAAAAAGAAACGATAACGTCGTGTTTTCAAAATAAAACATACTTACATCAGGAAAAAAATCCCTTAGTTTCTTTCTGTTGCATCAATATGTTCAATACAAGGACCTCAGAATCCCCTATTTCCTGTATTGGACAATGTATTGAAGTCCGGTTCTAAATCTGAATCTGAATATTAAAGGCAATAAACAGAAAATAAAAATCTCGTTTGAAGCCAGAAATATATACCCTGAGTAAATACATAAATGATTGTGCTTTCAATAAAAAATAATGCAAATGGACCACGCTAGATGCGATCTGTTTCATTCCTTTCTTTTTTTTTCAAATGTCGATGCATCAAGGTACCTGGGCGATGAGGAAACGCACATGGCGATCATAGATGTTGGAATTTACTCTGGCTTTGCTCCTGTAATTGAGGAGCTCGAAGAGGTGAGTGCACAGAAAAGAAGAAGATTGAATCCCCTTGATTTTACACGCTGATGCTAAAACGTCCTACTCTTATTCCGAGAATATTATACTTTCCATCATTATGGTACCCTTATCATTGATTAGCAAAAGGTGGAGTAAATTAAATTGTGTTAATAATGTAACTAGCAATAACAAGTGCGGAAGACGTTTCGTGATTCACAGTGACATTTTGATTCATCAGTAAGCAAGTGGGTAAAAGAACAATTCTCAGTGTTAGAGCCACCTGAGTTTATATCGTATGATTATACTGCTCTACCGGTATAATTCTCTTTATGTTTCCCTGTTCCTTGGAAGAGCCGGTGCACTTGGCTCAGTCGATATAACACACTGAAGCAAAATAAGGACCTCGATGGTTCCGCTGAATGCAGCGGTTTTACCCTACATTGTGATCCTGCTCAATAAACAATCGAAAAGTCGTCATTAGTATGTCGCAGATTCTGGAAGAACATACTCTAAGCTTTAAAATCATGTATAACTCAATACCAAAAGACTTTTCTGGCCTATCTAAGTTACAGAAAGAATGGCGCACTCTGCAGAAGTGCTTAGCTCCTCCTGAGAAAAAGAGGCTCAAAGTCCTTGATCTTGCATCAAACGGTGGTCTGTGCAATTAATAGGAAAAAAAAAAAACACAGGAAGTAAAACTCCATAGCAACAGCAACAAAAGGGATGAATTGCAACTGATTGACAAATTGCTCTGCATCGACGTAAATATACATTTACGTCGATGCAGGGCAATTTGTCAATCAGTTGCAATGCATTTACGTCGATGCAGAGCAATTTGTCAGTCAGTTGCAATGAAAGTATCTCGACGGAAGAATTTCATGAATTTTTAGGAAATGAAAATGGGCCTGTAAGACATAGGCAACTACCTAATTATGATGTACTGAATTCTAATGTGTTCTAGAAAAACTGCAAAAAGCCCTACAGTTTTCAATTCGTTTATAATGCCTATTTTACGATCACGTGAAAAAAAAAATTACTCTTTCAGAAACTATAAAAATAAGTTAACATTGACTAGGTAATCCATTTTGCTTATTTTGTAAAAAAAACCTTTAAAATCAGGGCGAGCGACGTTTCATTGGTTTTGTGATGAGCAATATGCAAAGCTATTTCATCTTTCTTGAGTAGATGACTCAAAACTGTCTATCCTTGGTTGCTTGTCCGCAAGCTTTCTGGTACGCCCATAAAAAGAAAAGAAAACGAAAAAAAAAAAACTCTACTGAAACGCATTAGATATCATGTAAATATTTCTATAAGTTTTTTTTTTTTTTTTGTAATACCCTCTCGAACACCTTTTGCATTACACCATTGTTGCACTTACTGTGTAGACAGCATGAAATTACACGGTGTTGTGAGTGCTGTTCGTTATTCCGAAGGTTCGATATTCCGAAGGTTCGTTTATCCAAAACACACACATTCCCTATACCTAGATGTTCGTTAATCCGAAAATGACAAAGGGTTCGTTCTTCGAAGGTTCGTTGATCCGAAGTGATATACGGTCCGTAACGAACCTTCGGAATAACGAGCTTTGTTTAATTTTCGGATTAAAGAACTTTCGGAGTAACGAACCTTATTTCATTTTCGGATCAATGAACCTTCGGAAAAACAAACCTCATCCCATTTTCTGATTAACGAACCTTCGGAACAACGAATCTTCGGTATAACGAACCTTCGGAATAACGAACCTTTGGACTAAAGAACTTTCGGAATAATGAGCCTTTGGAATAACGAGCGGTAACCGTTGTGAGTTTTCGTATGAGTTTTCAAAAAACGAAAGTGCATTAAATCGGGAAAATTATATCACTTCCATTTGTAAATGAATTTATGAACTACCAAGTTTTTGTACTATGACCGTGAACACGATTTCAACGTGCTGAATATTGATGTATCCGTTCTCTTTCATCTTTCTAATAGATCACGAACACTAGCGACCTTATCGCATCCTACGAAGTTAACGACCGATCCGTGATCTTTTATGCTGACGCGGTAAGGGACATAAGTGTTGTTATGTTTCTTGACGAAACAATGAATCCGAATACATTCAGATTCTCAAATTTTACCTTATCTAAATTACGGACTCCTAGCGTGGGGTAGTGCCGATCAAACCTTACTAGATAAATTACTGTTACTGCAAAAAAAAAGGCACTTCGTAGAAGTTGTGACGTCATTGTGAGCCATTATTTACTAGATATACGATTTTGAAAATTAAAGCTTTTGTATTTTTTTCAACTTAGTCAGTTTATGTTTAATTACGATGCAAATGCACTTTCTAGTATTTTCAATTCAATGTTTCCACTTTTATCACTTTTATCATTATTATCCCACTAGGCAATCTAATGAGTTGCATGTACCCCCCCCCCCCCCCCGAGAACTTTATTAGTCAAAAATACATTTATATACACCGGTCCTAGATTTTGGAATTCATTAAGCTGTGAATTAAAAATCTCCCCATCTATTCTTTTACGCGCGAGTTGAAATTCTTTCTGTTAAACCCCCTCTGATACTTTTTTTTGATTAGTTAAATTTCATCAACCTCAGGGTTCATCATCCATCCACCAGTCAATCGATCACTGAATTCATTATTACGTAATGGAATAGCCATTGAACAGCTGTGTGCAGTGCCAGCTCTCTGAAGCACATTGTCAATCACTCCCTCTTCCATTTCCCTAGTTCAGCGTGTAGGCATTCTCTTTTTTTCTCCTTTTTCTCTCTCCATTCTTTCCATCTATTCTGTCACGTCGTGTCATATTTATGTGTTTCTACTGTTTTGTTCCGTTTTGTCATAAATCATATCTGTGATGAGTGTTCGTAAATAAGTAATTCATAAGTTTGGTTATTTTTTGAGTGGTTCACAACATACAAGCTTGCTTTTTAGTGGACTTGTCAATTCTTTTTTTTTTCAACAGAAGCATGACTTTAATAATACTTTTTTTTTTTGCCAGTATGCATTCTTTTGTATCATCTATCTTTTGCAAAGTCGAATGTTTATGTTTATGATGTATTTCTAGATTTATTATGTGTTATGTTTCGTTGGAAAAAGAAATAATGAAAATAAATGAATTGAATTGAATTGAATCAGTGATGCGAACAAGACGGGAAAAACAGTATTGGATTGGAATACAATCAGTGATGCGAACAAGACAGGAAAAACAATGATATCTGTATATAAAATGTTTTTTTCCTGCGATACCATGCATACATAGCATACATGGTTTATTTCGGTCTCATAGTAGGATTAATGTCAAAACAAGCACGCGTTCACATACTACCAATACAGGCACATCTGCTGAAAGCACTACAGTCCATTACAAACCTGCGTACCTACGCACCTACGCACACAGCCAGCGCGAATTTGAATTTAATGTCCGTCCCATTTCTCGTGTATATATATATATATATACACGATATATATACACGAGAATATATGTATATATATATATATATATATATATACATTTGTACATATATATATATATATATATATATATATATATATATTCATACAACACGTTAAAACTTGTCATGAAAAACAAGCCGAGGACATGATTAAAACAATTTTAGTGTTAATTGTACTTTTTTAAAGTAGGATATGAAATCAATATGAAACTATAATAATTCAACATTCAATTGACAGATTCCACATGATGAACTTTTGTGCGTCAGCTTCAAAGTCCTTCCCCAGAGCACTGTTGGAAACATCCAAGCCGTCCCTGTTCATGTGTATGACTACTACAATACAGGTACAATTAAGGTTCAAAACGCCTAATATTAAATTGTCCACAAAAGTATGAATATGTTATCACAAACAAGTTCAGCGTCATATTTCAATATTTCAAATTAAGTCGATCATGCGATGAAGCAGTGTATAAGTCTTTCCTACAATATCTCTCCATACATATAGACCTAACGATAAATATTCATAGAGGTTTGCTTAGGATGTCATAGATTTCAATATTATTTTCTTTGATTATTACTAGGTTTCATTGCAAAAAAAAAAAGAAATAAAAAGAAATCATTTGGCGATGGAACTCTTCTTAATGATAACTTCTCTCATGTGTGAACATAAATCTTATTTTTCAATTCAATTCTTGAATTTGACTGTCTATTTTTCTTTCTCAAAACAATTTTAAATTTCCCTCGAATGCGACCATAGCTTGATAACGATTCTCGATTATCGCATTTAAGATTCCTCTTTTCAGTCTGTCAGGACTGTTATTATGATATCCCCGGTTGAGCCTAAAGCTATTTCTTCAAATGGAAAATCTGTTTAAATCTGCATTCGTAGTGAGAATCGCCAATCATAGAGAGAGAAGTAATTTTGTAAGACAACTAAATCATCCAGTATACATGCAAGACTGTAATATCGATGCCTTTATACAGTGTGTATAGTAAGCAAAGTCATCACAGATTTTCTCTAATGACGATGTAGTAAATGAAATGTGAACGTTCTGGATGATATGGAGTTTAGGATTTTTTAAAACAAATTGTATAAACAGTATACATATGTTTCCCGTCAGTTCTCCCATTTCCATCTTGAAAATACTACCTCAACAGCCTAAAAACATAACAAACAAACAAAAAAAAAAAACTTCGTGGACGACTGAATATTCTAACTTTTCATCTTCTATTAAACTTAGCTTGTTGTACAAAACTTTACATAAAATCTTCCCTTTTTGGTGCGATATTTTTCTTCTACAATTATTTGATTATTAACTAATAAAGGTTTTTCCTTTTTTTCCCCTGGTAAATCAACACCAAAAAGCATCTCTTCCCAATTCCACTGTCGCAAGTCAACATAATGAAAGAAATAGTATTGCATTTTTTTGTCTAACTCTTCATAGACAATGCACATGCATCTCTTCCCGTTTATGGCAAGATCATAAACATAACATAAACGAACATAAAGTATCATTCACAAAATTAAACTGGCATACGTGATTGTTTGTGTACACTATCCTATGCAGTCATCTATATTGAAATCCTTCAAAGCGGAACTAAAGATACTGCTTGTGGCCCCGCTGAAAATGGATTCGTGTATCTTTGTTTCAGAAATCACAGAAATATATAATTTTTTTCTTTGACCAACACATTATCACTTTTTTTTTCACACAAAATCACCATAAACATCTTTGGAAGTAATCTGATCTTGAAGGATATTTCTCTCAATTCTCATAAAAGTCGTTAATTTCATCAACACATCATTCTCATCCTCTGTGTTCTCTGTATTCCATTTCAACGCAGTAGGCAGTGATTCATATGATTTTCAAATACTGAAAACATCTAAAAATCAAGCCCTTCTCTTGGAAAATAGAATCCACTTTGTATATCTTCCCATTAATGTTCATTACGTGATCCAATCTAAAACATTTTTCTCAGATACAATTTTGATTATAACTACGGTTTTTTTTTTTCAATACGAATCGTTTTATGATAAAAAAAACAACACCTCCTCCTTACTTGATTATACTTGCCCCTAAATTCCATTGTTTTTAACTCGTGGTACCAACAAGTTCCTCGAAAATTCCGTATTACACAAATTCAAAAGATACGCCCCTCAACGTAAGTTCTGCCATCAGAGTTTGATTCACTCTCTTAAACCGGCACTATCTTCATTGAATATGACATCAGAAAAAAGAAATATCTGATCAATTATCTTCAAAATGCCACCCAACGTGCTATGAGTGAGTGTTCCTGGAATGTTAAAAACAGCTTAATATGGGGACAGATCAAATGTGAAACATCGCAACAATTCTTTTACTGATAATGTACTGTTTCGAAGAAAATAAGAGGGCAACTGGAATAACCAATGCTTATATGAGTATACTTTAAAAACCTTATTTCTTCTGCTATAGATAATTGTTAGTCAAAATCAATGTATAATTCATATCAGCTGATACAACTGCAGTTTTCAATTCAAGATGAAGCATGGAATCTAATTCGATTCTCACAATATATTCTTTTCCAGAACATACCTTCCCTTGAAATACCAATTATTTTGGGGATTATACTGGTTGACGTAAGACGTTTGTATGTTACAACATTTCACATTTGGCCTTGCCTCATACTCAATCGTACTGTTGATTCCAAAAATGCATAATGTAAACAAGTAATGTATGGCTGTAAAGAAAGATTACTTAGATTTTTGCATGGTGTCACATTATTGAATGAGAATGTAGTTTTAAGAAAATAGTACATCAAACTGAAATTGCAGGAATTTTCTGAAAGCTTTAGACGAAACAATTACAGAAAGAAACCCAAATATTTTATACATATTTCGTTTGCTAGCGGACTCAAAATATGGCTTCCCTTTTATGTGTAGTTCACAATATAATACCTTTTGGACACATAAGTAATGTGATGCCAAACACTTACAGAATTTTGGGTTTCCCTTTGCCAATTAAATTCCTATCAAAACGTTGTCAACTCATTGTTAACCAATTTTGGCAGAGGGGTAAGAGACCCAATAGAATAACCTTTTACCCATTAATATCAAATATCGGTGCTTCCACTTTATCAATATATCTAATGATATTACTATTCTGTAGAATACATATCAAAAGTAAATACATCCCTAAAAAGTCTTAAACTCCTTCACTTTCTTTTTCTCCAACGGAAATTCATAAACGCTATTTTCACTGCTCCCCAAATTGTTGATTTTATACCGATGGTATTTTTTTTTCTAATATAGCTGTTTCAAATGTTGTTTATGCTTTCTAAATCGTATGTGCTGTATTTAATTTCATATACACCTATACCAATATATTTCCAGGTCCAGTTGTATGTAAGTCATCACCTTTAAGCAGTGGGTTATAGAAATTGTTTTCAGTATGGATTGTAATTATACTGTGTTGGTACATTTTTTTCATGGTTTGTTCTCTTATTTCTGATAATGCTCTAGATAAGACTTGCACAATCTTTTACAAGCCTGGTGACGGTAGCCCGCTGCTTTCAACTCTATGCACTGCCGATGAATGCGTCTGCGTTCGAGGTAAATAACAGCCTCAACAACAACAGCAACAAGAAATAATGATAATTAATACTTACTGTGATTTCTCGCCATTTTTAGTGCGATGTCGATCGATGTCTACATTTTCATAGTAGATCCAGGGAGTTTTGTCTGTTTTCCCTGCAATAACCTTGTTGAAGGAACGATTTATTTTATCTGAATTTTTGCAATGATTGGTGCGGAATGATAAATGCAACGGTGGATGGAGTAAAAATTAGACTCTGAGAAACTCATGATTACTCTTGAAGAATCATTTTTTTTTTGCATAGATATTTCTCGCATGAGAGACGTAATGTCTTCACAATTAACTCTGTGAGAAGGACTAATTACACCTGACGTTAGCAATAGAATATTTAACAACACAAGGTACATCAGAAATACTCACCAATATGTAATTAAGAGGATATGGGAATGTCACTTATGGAGCAGATAGAGGGATTCCACTCATATAGTAATATAATTCTTGATATCACAAATGTTCACACATTCTACCTGTACGACACCTATGATATATGGAAGTTCCTCTTTTCCTTGGTCATAATATACCTTTAAACGTAATATTCTATGGATTTTTGTTTTTTTAGATTCACTATGCGTGATTTCGTAATTGGAAAGCAGGTCGCACTTCCACTAAACTAGCTATGTAGGCTAATACGTTAGAGTGATCTGTAACATTGCTTACTCTTTTGGAGATTTAGAATGGCAAAGAGGTACAATTTTGTCCTCATGGAGATGAGACCGCCACAGGAAAGTGAAAGAAACCGGCTTCATCGTATCTCCGCGAATTCTTACGGATAGCTAGAACACAAGGAGAGTCAAATAATTTACAAACCCTTCTAGTTATCAACAACGGATGTGAATGGATCATCACATGTTCGAATCTGGTCGGCATAGGCTGTAGCAGGACAGGACCCCCTAGAATGGTGGTTACATCGATTTCTTCCTTTTTTATATTCATTTACACTTCAAGTTAATCTTGTATAGCGTTGCGTCAGGCCTATCGGGAGAATACTGTTTTTAGGGGCGGGGGGGGGGGGGGGGGGGAGGGGGAGGGGGAGGGAGGGAGGTGTCCAAAGCAATGAAAAGGCCACTGCATAGGACCTGTCTTAATTGAAAAAAAAAAAAAAAACATTTCTTTTTCACAACCGTGACAGTGATATTAAAATTGTACAGACTGAAGAGTATTTTTTTTTTTGAAAATAAATGTGAATGTTTACTAACTCATCACTTATTTTTGTTTTCTTTTAATTCCTGTAGACGCTTGTTTTGAATGCGGGCCACAGACCCAGGAACAGCTACAGACAGCGGCTTGTGTGACTGATGAGCATTTCGGTAAGTGTGTGTGTGTGTGTGTGTGTGTGTGTGTGTTCATGTTTGCTTATATGAATAACATTCTTTGCCACAAATTTATTGATGACAGCTCTTCAACTTGCCGTTATTTTCTCTCTCCTTTTCCTGATTTGAGATATTGCCGTCTATTTCGCCAGGATCCGTGATAAAAGACTAAACATTGGTTGGCTTTGAATAACTATGTCTGGTAGTTGAGTCAATGAGTGAAGAAGAAGGTGAGTAAAAAAAAAAAGCACATCTGCGCGTTGAAAAGCACTTTCTATATTATTCTACAAGTATCGTATTATAGGCAAAGGAGATATGCTGCATATCCAGTCATTCATGCCAAAATATCTAAAATAACGTGTTTAATCTTTCAGTGTCAGTTTCGATTTATTTCTTCAACTTCTTTTTCTTTTGTAATACAATATCAAACAAAATATATAAGAAAGATAAAAAGCATTTGGTCAAATATTTTTCTTTCTACTGAAATCAAGTTTTACAAATAAATTCAATCCATCAATTGCATGAAAAAAGGAAATACTTGTATTAATGACAACGAAGCTTCTAAGCATGGGAGGGACCATAAAAAATTCATTATTGTTATGTAACTGTATTGGTTGGGTTATTCATTAATTTCGGGGGAAATCTACCTCATCATAATTTCTCACAAATTTCTATAAAATGTGTCAAGCAAGATGTTAATTGCTTTAAATAGCTAAAAATAGCTAAAGGATCGACATATATTATCGGAGCCCACAGGATATTTGGGTAATCCAAATTAATGTTAGTGTCGATTGGTATGTCTTGGATATATTAATATATATATATATATATATATATTTTTTTTTTTACATGAAAACAAGAATGAACGCTTCAGGTAGCGAGTTTTTCGTGTAACAAACATATAACCGTTTGAAAAAACATCTCATTTTGGAACTTTCACAACTTTAATAGTGTCAGTTTTTTTTTCTTGTATGTGTGTGATATGATGCTGGATAATATGGTCCACTTAGAGGACAAGTCCACCTTCATATACATGTGGATTGAGTGAATGCAGCAATATTAGTAGAACACATCAGTGAAAGTTTGGGGAAAATCGGACAATCCGGCGTTCAAAAGTTATGCATTTTTTAAGTATCTGCGTAGTCACTGCTGGATGAGAAGACTACCATAGTGTATGATGTCATATGCGGACAACCATATGCTGTCATTTACGTGGTAGAAGGTGAACTTTTCAGAAAACTTTACAAAGGTGAAAATGTTTCACCTTTTACTTTTCAATGTGTCCAGTTCTCGTTTTGTTGCAAAAGCCGGTATGTCCAGTATCGTGCGGTGTGAAGTCGCAAATTGCAAATCTCGGCCTATCGGGTTTTGCAAAAAGAAGAAAAAAAAAAACACATACAAACGACTGTAATAATCCCGAGTTGTTTTGAGTTTTCTCATAAGCTGATGATATCTTCAGATTAGTGTTACAAACTGATTATATATTCAGTTTAGTCTCACAACTATATGAATCACAGTATATATCGATTGATTTTTATGTATAAAAATGAGCTTGTCGTTTTTATTTTTGAGAATAAACTCATGTATTCTATCTTTCAGCGTTCAAGATCAGAATCAACACAATAGCAGAGAAAAGCGGCTTCAAAGTCATCATCGCTACCGTTACAAGACCAATTAAAACAGGTTTGTCACTTTTAAGATGACATATGTTAGATAAGTGTACATAACTATATAAAATTGATATGCATACATTAAACAGATATATATATATATATAATATACAATTATAATCTATGTGACCGTGCATCATAAAACCAACAAAAAGTCGCACCTCTTGATTTTACGTAAGGACTTAGAAAATAGGAATCTGGTCAACCAAGTCAATCTGTTTGTTTTTTTTTCTTTGTACATTTCTATATTCTTCTTGTTTATTATTCCTAAGTTTTAGATCACAAAATGAATGGGAAAGTGGGTTTTCAGGAGTTTCTTCCTACAGTTCCCCCCCCCTTTTTTTTTTTGGTAAAGAAGTGACATTGGAAATGCCTTTGAGGCCCCTTTCCATGTCCTAAAACATCCTTTGCACGCTTTTCACATTTGAGAGAATGATGATAAAAGTGAAAGTGAGCATTAATCATGGACAGAAAGTGTAATGAGAAATTGTTTTCTTATCATTAAACAGCAAAATGAACTAGTAAAATAAGTACAAAATACAATTTCTATGAAGAGGGAAATTTATTTTGCACTTAAAAGGATCGCTTGAAAGCTCAATTGGGTTTGGGTTCTGTGGATAAAACAAAGATGACTTGTGTGACATGTAAATATGTAAATATAGTCTTTGCGAGTGTGCATTTTGGCTACCGTTTCCTGTCTTGCTCTTTGAATTCTACCATTTTGTTTTTCTCATTCAAACTTATACCGACTGACTGATTTTGGAGTTGCGTACTTTTTTTACATTATCCTAATGAAATATTAACATCCATCTTGACTACAACAGGCAATGTCACTTGCAGATGATAAGAATTATCTTGTTAATATTGAGCCTTTGACAAATTCAGGATTACAACTTCCCTTCGACCGCGTGTGATATATCATCTATTTTAATTATTCACTCTTCAAAAGCAATTTTATCAATAGGGTCAGTTGATTACGAATTAACGTTCGGATGAAAAATCTCTACCTCCAAAGCGCCGATGTTCCAGATAATTGTGTTTGTACCCTTCCATTTCCTGCTATTAATACCCAGGGACTGATCGGCTTGGCGCGGGACAGCAACGGGAGTTCTACTTATCCCAACATTGCACCTGCGTCGACCTAAGGAGAAACGGGAATTACCTTATCGTGGGTTCCAAATTTGTTAAATACACTACGGAATCCGGAGAAGAAGGGTGAGTCATTATATACAATGTACATGTACGTTTCCTGTGACAATGTGCACTGAAATCAACCAAATTTCTTCTAGACTTGGAACGTAAGGGAAGACGTGAATACTGACTGCCTTGCCACCAGACAAATAATAAATAAGTACAATGTAATAATGTTCAGTTTTTAGTTATTGATAAAGGATCAATATGTTATTGATATGATGTTTTGAGAGTATGATGTTAATTATAGTAATCATGACAAGAAGTGGATGCAATAAATTGTTCAACTTAAATATATGAGCAGTCATTTTGTGGAAAGAAACTTGTTCGAAATGACAAAGTATAGCATAGCTGATAGCAGAGTTTTTAACGACGTAGACCAGCTGTGTATGTACACGTCATCTTGTATGAAGTAGGCCTACTTCTGTAGCTCATATTTCTGATTAAACCCATTTACCGGGACTGACTTCAGACAATATTCAATGAGTTTGTTTCATTAGTATAAAGTCGAATTTGGAAAATACATGAGTAAAATCAAAATGAATGAAGGGATTGCAATTCGAGGTTTTTTTATAACTTTTCCCGGTTTGTTTTATCTACTGTACTCTGCTCGTACTGTACGCAGTTCCTTATTTTGATGGAAGTATCCCATTGACGTAATAATTTCCTCTTATTTTTCCTGTCATATCGATCGCAGATACCGGTATTTGATTGACGCTGGATCAAAGTTTACAAGGTGGCCTGGACGAGGTCCGAAGGCGAGCATTCTAAATGACTTCAGTAGAACGATGACACTCTCGGGCTGCGAGGGATAGAGTGGTTAAAACGAATCCTGCTTGAACGGACAGCATTGCCACATGCTTTTGATGGCCGTTACAAACTAATCTACTAAGTCGACTGGTAATCTAGCTCCATAAACCGAATGACGTTAATGTGTATCCTACGTTATAGACGGAGATTATGTGCATGGGAACTGTGGTTGAATTATCTATTATGTGCATTCTTATTTTTTTGTCTCAATACGGATTTTTCAGTTTTGATTCTTCATTATTTAAGTCTACAACCGAAATGAATGCTGTACGACCAAAATCTAAGAAGAAAAAGAAATGTAGTTCTATCGTATAAACTACTGACAATGAATGAAGAGAATTATTATGAACAAAGAGCAGCATCACATCACAAAAAAAAATACTGTTTTTGGGTCGTGATGTATTGATAATGACCCAGTAGACTATCACTAAAACAAGAAATAAAATACACCTCACACATCATGGTTTCAAGTGCACGAAATAAAACATATAGAATCGAAGACTTGCGCCAAAGAGTCTTGACAAAATCATGGCTTATACAGTCTGGAGCAGTGCAAAGATGAAGAGGGTAAAAGTAATATGTATTATGAAAAGATAATATCATCATAACCACATGATGGCTGTATGGCTGTAGGGTATCCGGATTTCGATTTTTGTGTTCTTGTTGTTTTTGTTGCTATTGGTGTCGTTAGGTATGTTATGTATCAGTTTATGACTCTTTAAAGGTAGAACCGATATATACCAATCATCTTTATAATGGTGTTGTGATACAGAGTAGAAGCTGCGCGTAGGTAAATTGCATAGACATCGCGGATAGATATATTTACATTTTAAGTTTGAATATTTAGGTGAAGCTGCTCACTTTCATTAAATTTGCTGATATGTCGATCCTTTTCGGATATAATAATTTTTAGAGAGTTTTTATGTCGTACAAACGCCATTAAAATTATAATCTTTTATTACGACATATTAGGTAAAAATACAAGTGCAATTATAATAATATGCATATCATGTAGAACGTGGGGAAATCAACAATAGGCCTAAATGCCTTTCAACAATTGATATTTGTCAGATAAGTTCATTATAAAAATGTCAAGATGATCTTACCTCAAATATAACATAACAGCACCAAGAAATGTTGTAGACTGTATACTAGCAGAGGACATGACTGAATGACGTGTTTTGTCTTTGTCTTTATATTTTGTTTGAATCATCGAAATTTACATGTAATTCTTGACAATAATAGTTTGCTCTTTTGACTGATCGTAATAAAGGTTTGCTTTTTCTTCATCGCAACGTAATCCACTTCACAAATGATCATCTTTCGTTTCGAAGTCGTAATAAGTTATGGATCCCTCCCGGTTTTTATACTAATTATTTAAGTATGTGTATGTGTGAATTTGTCAGAAGAGATGTAGTAATAGTGACAACGTTGTTAAGCGTCATGACAGTTAAGGATAGTCACGAGTTTTTGACGAAATCTCTGACATTTAATTCCATGATGACTATGTGAGATGAATGTGACTCTGATTAATTGTATACTAAGATGCCAACCTCAAATTTGGCCAAGTGAAGATTACTGGAGTGTTGAGTAAGCAGTCAACGGTATAACGCTATCACAAAGAGACATGTAACGTTAGTAGTGATGCTTTGATTTGATTAAATTGAACTGGTCTATTGGCTCATCTGAGCTGAAGGCTCAGGTAAGCTATTGCTATCACTCATCGCCCTCAGTCCGGCGTCCGTCATGCGTCGTGCGTCGCGATCGTATGTCAACCTTATGCGTTTTCATCTTCTTCTTGAAAACCCCATGACATATTCCTACCCAAGATTGGCAGGTATCATCAGTTGTTCAAATGGGCCCCACGCCGATTCAAGGAGTCACCAGGGGACCCGACATCCCCCATATGGAGTACTTTAAGTAGAAAAGTTCTTCTTTAGAAAAGAGAAAAGTTGATATACTTTGCGTTCTTTGATAAATGTGATATCAAATTTGTTCACATCCAAACCAGGGGTGCCCCTTGTCGCCCAGAAGAGGGGGCGGGAGGGGTTAACCGGGGTATAAATATATTTTCATCTTCTCCTTAAAAACCCCATGATAGATTTTAACCAAGCTTGGCAGGAAGTATCTCTGGGGGTTAGGATCTCGATTTCTTCAGGTGGGTACCATGCACCCTGTTGGGGCCACAGGGGTTTAAATATCTAAAATTAAGGAATAGTTAGAATTCTTCTCTAGAACCAGAAGTGATACAGCTAAGTTTATAATATGAGTCGGCGCGTTGATTATTATAAATTCAAGTTTGTCTAGTCATGACGGTTGCAGCGATACTCCTTTGGTGCCCAGCTAGGAATGGAGATATTGGTGTAAATGGGGGTCTTTGTTGTACATTTTTCATCTTGTTCTTCTTTAAAACACCATGATAGATTTTCACCACACCTGACAGATAGCATCATACACTTTCTTCTCCTTCTTGATGACACATGATCAAATTTGTCCCCAATACCAGTGCGTTATCACAGGAGTGACAAGTTTTACTTATTGCAAGGACCCGAGAATTCCGCGAGAACCTCCCATACATTATAAAAGAAGAAGAAGATGATGATGTTGAAGAAGAAGAATAATGATGTTGTTTAAAACTGGAAATAATAAGAGTAAATACATTAGTGAGTGACTTTTCAAAGTTATTCATAGTATCTTCAGGGGCTTGGCGGGGGCTGAGGGGGGGGGGGCATTTCTTACATGTAACTCTTTCTTTTAAAATACATATTTATTCAAATTTTCTACATACAGTGTACTAAAGCAGATATTTTTGCAAGTGTGAAGGAATATGAAAATGGACACGATGGCCCCGTTGAAGTTGTCAAACCTGTCCCGCCCCTACATTTGCAATGTTCTCAGGCAAGATTCTGCAAGAATGCGTGGAAGGTGACCTTGCGATACTGAAGTGAGTGCGAAACGCCGAGTCTCTTGTTTATAATCAAACTTTGCAGCTCAATGGGTGAATTGTGTCTGGTCTTGATGAAAAAAAAAATGAAATTACCAAGAGAGAATATAAACTACACAGGCAGAATTATATATCAGGAAATAATATTGCTATATTGCTATATACTGCTAATTGTGACCGTACATCACAAGCATAACAAGACCAACAAAAAAGTCGCATGTTATCTTTTTAAGCGAGGACTCAAATGGGTGAAATGAGTGAACAATCAGTTTTCAGTGCTCGATATGTTCTGAAAGAAGAATCCTTCTTCATGTGTATGAAGTTCACCGCACAGAGCGCAGCTTGTCGAGATTATCAAAGCACATGAATAGACCCTTGATAAATTTTAAAGCATCTTATATCTACAGGCTTAAAGGACAAGTACACTTTGGATTGAGTTATGCAGCAATATTTGGAAAACACATCAGAGAAAGTTTGGGGAAAATCTGACAATTCGTTCAAAAGTTACGAACTTTTAAAGTTTCTGCCTAGTTACTGCTGGATGAGAAGACTACTACAGCTTGTGATGTCACATGTGTAAAACGATATAGAAAATAATATAATTCAACATACTTTAAATTTTCTTTCGCGATAACATGACACTAGACTTGCCTCTTTCAGAAGGCAGAGGGAATCATTTTGCCCCTAAAATATGTGAGTGACAAGTTGAGGAAATGTGCCTTTTTTCAAACAATACATTTTTTTTTTGGAAATTCTCTGTGTATCATATTTCCTTCTATCGTTCTACGCATGTAACATAATACATTGTAGTGGTCTTCTCATCCAGCAGTGACTGTGCAGATCCTAAAAAAATGCCTAACTTTTGAAGGGATTGTACGATTTTATTTAAACTCTCTCGGATGTCTTTTTTTTTTACTAATATTGCGGCATTCGTTCAATCCGAATGTATGATGAAGGTGGACTTGTCCTTCAAGGATTATTCCGGTTTGTGTACCTCCTTTCCATAGATAATATCTTATATTAGGAAAGTCCATTTGAATTGAGTTTAACATCATATTAAAGCTTTGAATCTGCTTATTCAGAATCATATAATCAGAATTCATATAATCAGGATCAGAATCATATAAATCTACGTATAGCAACCATTGGATTTTTTCAATCATTTATTTGTTTTAACATTTATTTTTTTTTGCAGGGTAGCCTTTTCAGTTGGCTAACTGAAATGCCTTCAGATTTCTGACTTCTCTTTCAGTTCTTCATACAAAAAGACAAGGAAACATATGAACTTATTGTTATAGAACACATGATAACATAAACACACAAATCTCAGTTGATTTTGATACATTCTCCATATTTTTTTGAAAGTCATGTTCCAAATTCCACATTTCATACAAGTTTTAGATTCCATTTGATTTCAGAAAAGAAAGTGTTTTACACAACACCCAATTTGAAACAAAATTGCACAAAGTAAGTAACGTGTAATATGAGGAACCTACTGAAAAGCAAAGCTTGTAGGATGCAAGTTCCAAGGATATAATGTAGGCTTTTAGTACAATATGTCAATGTCAAAAATGACGAAACATGCTATATACTAGGTGATACAAAATAATCCCACTTTTCATCCTTATTAGTTCAAAAACAATACATCAGATAACACTGCCATTGATATGAATAATAGCTGAATAGTGTACAATTAAGCTGGAGGTAATTGAAATATGGGAGCGTGAACCAGTCTTGTTAAATCCATGATTAATCTTAAAGTTAGGTTCCAGTACTTGGTCAAATTTGAAACCTCTGTATAAAATTTACCTTTGCCATGGTATGTTTGCGTTAGAACCAATAATGTGTATGTGAGTGTGTGCTTACAATGACCCTGAACAGTAAAGATGAAAATATTCCAAGAACATCACCTTTTCAGAGCTCTTCTGCTGACTAGGCTTCTGGACTCTTGCTCCAAGGCACATGAATGCTTTAATTGATAATTCCTGACGGATTGCCGTGGGCACTGCTAGTCTGTATTCATGGAAAAGGGTAAAATGCATGCACATGAAATAATAAACACATGTCTTGAAGTGCTTGCATACACTACATTTCAGGATGAATAAAGATCTGTGATAGTGAAATTCTCATGGACGTTTAATAGAGCATTCCAGTCCTGGCCATCGTTCAGGACCATTGTCAGGGTCTCAACCACACACTCCCATACAGACCAACTGAACCCTGTGCAAAATTAAAATTTTGTACGGAGGGTTGAAAACAGGAAATTCTGAAACCTAATTTGAAATTAAATCTTGAATTTGATGAAACTTATTTAAATTATCAATTTTAAACTACCTTCATCAAAATTCTACACTACTTAGCTATTACTCATATCACTACCAGTGTTATTTGATAAATGTTGTTTTAACTATAACGGATCACTCAAGAGGGGGAAATAGTTTTTGTAACACCTACATGTTTGTAGTATATACCTCTATGCATGCCTTCATAACCTATCATTTATGCTGAGTACCCTGCATGACTTTTTAAAAACAAACAATGACTGCGCATTTCGAACAAAATTTGGCAAATCATTCCTCATATTTGAAGCTTGATAACGAAAAGAGCTCTTAACATTATCCGTTTTGGATGTATTTATAAACAAGGGACAATTAACGGCATATCGTGTGTAAAATGATGTGTGTCTTACAACAAATTTTGTGATGCAGGGTCGCACTTAGTTTAATAATGTGAGAAAGTAATTCCACCCAGATTTCATACCTGACACACATCATGAGTAATCAACAACACAAAGGACACAAACCCTGTGCAGGTGAGAAATTAGCGCCCTGTTCCATTGTTTAGTATTGATTAATAGATCATGTCTGAATTTTGGATACATACAAACCAGCAAGGAGTGATGAAGGGGCGAAACATTGAATATCCGCGGAATGATCGATGAGGTTGAGTGTACAGATTTCACCAACAATTTAGGATATTATGATATTAAATGGTAGATATCCGTTATACACTAAAAAAAAAACCAAGATAAGATACGGCATAAAGATTAATGATTACAACAATGACATATCATTTTCTCTTTCATTCTTGAGATGATATTATTGTGTGACCGTGCATTACAAAACCAACAAAACGTCGCACCTCCTGGTTTCAAAGGAACTCAAAAACGGTGAAATGAGTCAACCTAATCAATCTTGAGTTTGTCATATTTTCTGAAAGAGCTAGTTTTCTCCTACATTATCCCACAGTTTTGGACGAAAACGAATGGAAAATTGTGTTTTCAGCAGATTTTCTACAATCCTTTTTTTTTTGTAAAGTAGTAAGATCAGGAATGGCTTGGAGGCCCGATTCCATGTTCTAAAAATCCTTGACTCACTCTTCACTTTCATCTCAATAACTTTTCAAAAAATAATATTACTGCTTGAAAGCTGGCGTTAATCATGAACAGAATGTGTTAATAGAGCTTGCTTAATTACAGCCTTATAATCTGATGACTTCTTCATCGTTGTTGCTCCAGTGGTTTACATCCTGTGTTTTGTCCCCACTCATCGCATAGTTATAGTGCGGTTTGCTAAAGATTAGGCGCTTGAATACCCTGTACTTCAGAGTCTCTTTCCTCGGTTGAAGCTTTTCCAGAGTGTGTGCATTTATTTACTCATTTATTTATTCATTCAGGTTTCTTTTTAGCAGGGTAGCCCTTTCAGCTCACTCGGAACTGCTCTGCCAAGGGATCCTGCATCACGGACAAAATACAATTTGAGTGAAAAACACAAAGTTCCAAACACGGTAACAAAGAGGGAACATAAAACACAATAATAAGTTCGTATAGAGCGTACACGAGAAAAGGATTGTGAAACAAAAATTGAACAAAAGAAAATACAATCAAATGCGGGAGAGATGGAAAATAATGGTATAAGAAAAGACCTCACTTGCACACACACACCAACACGCACACACACACACACTTTCACCTCCACACCAGTACTTTTTTAAATAATTCTTTGTTTGAATTTCGTTCAGTTTCATATCAGAAAGGTCAGAAACGCTCACAGAACAAAAACAAGACATCAAACAAAAACAGACTGTTGTTACACACAAACATAATACAAAATGATATCAACTTACACATATAAGGACAAAATGCAGTAATACCAACATTGTGCAAACTAATATCAAACTTACATTGTAACTCTTTTAGCCAAAAAACAAACAAACAAAACGAAATCCGCTTTTTTTAACACATATTCTCGCAAAAGCCCGCAAAACAGGAACATAAGAGATAATTTGCTTTAAAAAACGGACATAAATTTCATTGCTTCTCGAAAAAAGAGAGAGAAAAAAGAGGCCATTTGCGAGAAAACATACACACATGCACACAGACACACCCACCTAACACCAACATGCCCCCTTCCCCTCCCTCCCCGTGCCTTCAGCCCTCAGGTCTATACAAGTATGTACACTTGAATATATACTCTGCCGTGTAAGTTGCCATTTTATTTGTCATACAATAGAATACATCCTATTCGTAATATGGAGATGATGTGGAAAGGTAGAAGCAATAAAGAAAAAAAAAGCGACAACGATGTGATAATAACTCGCGGATACGGCAAAATCGAGACAAAAAAAAAGTCACGTGTCGTCATCGGTATACACCATAATATTCCCACTTTAACAAAGGCATTCCAACTGTTCCTCTTTTACTCGCTATCTTATTTTCTTCTTCTTTACACATACCAAAATACTTCATAAAATCATTAAACTTCGGTACCTTCCCTTCTGATCTCGCTAAATATAAAATGTGTTTAACCATCAATATAATTGTATTCCATCCTTTAACTTTTAACGAGTTTCCGGATATACCTGTATAAACAACTTCCCAGTTTATATTCCCTAAAGGGCTTTTTACACTTGCAAATTTTTGCTTAGTCCCGTACCAACGGTGGGGCCAAAGGGGGGGGGGGCTTAGGACATATTCATGTGGTTTGGAAAGTACGGGACTAAGAAATTAGTCCAAGAGCTTAATAGTACGGGATTTATTGGCGAGTGTAAAAAGCTGAAAAAAATGGTACGGGACTAACGATGGTCCTGGGTCAGAGAAATTAAGGGGTTAAGACACACAAGTGTAAAAAGGACTTTAATAATAATTATTCTTCTAAATCCAATTTCTGAATAATAATTTGCCACAATTCCTGCACTTCAATACACTCCCAAAATAAAATAAATGTGAATATGTCTCAGTGCTTTTTTTCAGAAACACCATAGATCATTAGAAACAAACCCAAATCTCAACAGATTAACTTTTGTATAAAGTGCACAATGAAGAAGTTTAAACTGAAATTCTCTATTAAGCTTTGGGATAAGAGTTGTGACTCTGGGTCGGAGAAAAATATATTGGGTTACTTTTGGGCAGAAAGCGCAATTACTCTGTTGATCTCGTACTTCCAATGTATATAACTGCTGTAGATCACTTAAAAAATGAGTGTAAATATTTCTCGAAGGTATATCACAAATCCTAATTTCTTTTTCGTGTAATTTTAACCAAATACCATCCACTTGAAAAGGACAATACTGATCCACGACGAACTAAACCGTCCACTTTTCACAATAACATCACAAATCCTCCAAACATATTCAATTTTCTCACTGCATAAACCTGCTTTTTGAAAATAAATAATCAGCCGTATACCTTTTCCATCAAAATAATGGCATAATCTATACACCGGCACCCACCCAAACCCGTACACGCACACAAACCCTCACGCACACATACCTACACACAACCACACCCATGCCGGCATGTGCACAAAATATCTTCAGTCTATCAATTAAGCCAAGCATTCTACATTGCCGTTTGAGAGTTAACAGAGGTGGCACTTCAGATGAAATCAGGCAGATTGTTCCAAATTTTTCCAAACATCCATTCTCTCCAACATTTAGATAGTTAAGGAGAGGCCATTTGAATTGAGTTGTACATCTTTTTTTTTTCCCCATATACTCTGCTCTTTCATGTCTGGCGACTTTTTGTTGGTTTTTGTGGTGCAGGGTCACACACACACACACACACACACACACACACACATATATATATATATGTGTATATATATATATATATATATATATATAAAGGGAAAGAGAGAGAGAGAGAGAGTATAGTATGTTTTATGGGAGAAGTTTATCCGAACAGTTTGTATGCTACCCAAACTGGATATATATAGTTCATGTATTTCACTTTGACAATCTTATCCGTATAAGTATAGGTTGTCTGGTTAAGCCCCCGTTCCACTATCACGATTTGGACCCCGATCTGTCCCGATCTAGCAGATCGGGAGAGAGCGGCAAAAGCGTACGGGGATCGGAAGCATCGTAGCAGCAGCGTGTGGAGGTCGGGGTTGGAGCGGGCATTTTTTTCAGATCGGGAAGAAATTTTGAACCGGTTCAAAATTTCTTCCCGATCTCCCCGATCAAAATTGACATATTTTTAATCGTACGGAAAGCGGGGAGAGCGCAGTGACAGCGTAAACGCAGCGGGGAGAGCGTAGTGACGGCGTAAATGCAACGGGATGAGCGCAACAAGGTCTTTCTGAGCGTAGTAACATCGGCACAAGAACGGGAAGTAATTTTAGCTGTAATTTTCGAAGAAGAAGAAGAGATGAAGAAAAAGAAGAGAAGAAAGCAGCGAAGCAGCTACCCAAAAGGCGAAGAAAGAGAGACTGCACGTGATGCTGAAAGAGGAGGAAGAGGACATAGCAGAATTCTGAAGAATATGAAATCATTTACAACTGGAGGAAGACGGACTATAAAAGCAAGGACATCAAGAAAAAGCCTTGGAAAAATCAGCACGTCTTTGTTTATACAATGCATTGCTGCAAAAGAACCGTGAGTTGAGGAGCCTCTTCGAGGTCCACAGTATATTTCTTCTGTTCTGCATGCTAATAAGTTGACTGACTGCAGACCGACAGTCGAATCGGGGTACATCGGGGCACATCGGGCACTTTTCAGCTCTCTGAACGGGGTAACAGCGTGATAAGATCGTATAGATCGTTCAGAGCGTAGCATCGATCGGATAACATCGGCAACATCGCACTGACAGCGTAGCTACATCGTTCTAAAGCGTACCGGCAGCGGCAGAGATCGTAATGTCTCATTCCCGATCATCGTAGTAAGAGCGTAGCAAGCACTTGGTAGTCGTAACTGCAGCGTACTTAGAGCGTTCTAACATCGTATTGTGTCCAGATCGGCTCCGGTTTTACCCGATCCTTCCCGACCTGAGAAAATTGTCAAATCGTAGCGAGAACGGCATAGTGGAACGGGGGCTTTATGTTATCTTAGCAGTACATGTACTTAAATAATTCGCAACAAATATACATCTTAATGTTTTTATAAACATGTACGTTTTTTAGTTAAACATTGATTGATTTCTTGTGTTATTTTCTACCTAGTTTTGAGGTGTGTTTGTGTGATGGAGAATGAGTAATAAGTAGAGGGTTCGATGACTGTAAAAAAATGAAATAAAGAATTAAAATTGGCAGTGAGATGTCTAAAAAATTGTGTAAGCAGTGGGTGAAATTACATATTTGTTTCAATAAAACGTATAGTTTTTCCCCATTGAATATCATTTGTGATTGAAAGTGGATTCATTTTGAGTGTCATTTTACATGGGTTTGAGATAATGTTTGTGTGATAAAGGACAAGGAAAAGACAGATAACTTCAATTAAAAGGTGGTGGTTGTGAGATGTGTCTGTGATAGAAGATGATGAACAGACAAATAAGCAGAGAGTGCTATGACTGCTGATAGCAAATGAAATTAATTAGACATTACTGAGAAGTCTGAAAAAAAAGCATGCGTAAGCAGTGGTTGAAGTGACATGGGAGAAAATAAACTGAAGAATATGAAACGGCCTTGAAATGAGGAAAGGTAAAGAAGCGAAAAGAGGTTGAGATATGTGGTAATAAAAGGAAAGAAATTAAAAATGTTTAGAGATGGAAATACCTAGTTCTTAACCATTTTTTTTTGCATTGCAAAGACACATTGCCTTTTTAAATTGTCTTTAATTCACAGTCATTTCAAAATTCATTAAAACCTGAAATCTGCACAAAAATGAATAAAAAATCATTCCATACGAAAATATACATTGTTATATGTATACATCACAACATATAAGTTTCAAGAAAAAGAAATTAAGTTTAAGGTTGTTTCCTCAGTGGTAAAAGTTTGACAAACGTTAGAAATAAGAGCACAAAAAAAAAAAAAAAACCAAATGGAAGGGTCATTTTACAAACAGACCTTTTTTTTTGGATGGAGTTGTGATTTGAACTTGATTCAAACTCTTCTGTTTGAAACTCTGCGCATTTCTAGGGAAAGCCTAGGAAAACAAGTGATGTGTATACGTGCATGTGTCTATGGTTTTCGTATCTGTGCATGTGTTTACGTGTGTATGATATGGTAAGTCGTTTATTTGTATCGTTGTTATTATTACTAGATTTGGTGCTTTATATTGTAGCTGATTTTGTTTTAGATTCTGTCCATGTTTAGTTTAACAATAAACAAAAAACAAACAAAGCAATAAGTGGCATCTCTCGCTTTCTCCCTCCCTCTCCCCTAGGCCTATTCAATATGTGCTGAATGCTTCTTGTACCTACATTTTAAATGCCTGCGTGTTTGTGTCATGTTTTCACACAATTGATTTTTGTTTCCTTTCGACGGTCATTACATCCAATGATATAAAATTCATATGAAATTGAGAGATGAAACGAACTTAAATCTTTATTCAACCTATATATTATGGGAAACTTATACTTGAACAACCCTGGAAAAGTCAGCTACCCGCAGAAACCTCATAGGATTGATACCGTGTACTTACCAGGGACCCCTTGACTATACCACTTGAACACTACGGTAGAGCAACAAGCTTGGGCACTGTGCGAAAATCAGACTAAAAGGTTAGAGAAGTGAAAGTGATACACTGTTGTTTGAAGAAGTCCGGGAAGCAACTTCAGAAACAAAGACGGAACTCGGTCAAGTGAGTCAAAAAACTGAATCAAAGTTTGGCTATGTCTCCATTTTCTTTCTCCAAATACAGTAGCAAATGAGAACAAAATGATAAAGATCATTCAAACAAAAGGACAGTAAAACAAACAATTCAATACAGGAATTGTCAATTTCATAACAGCATCAATCTCAAATTAAATATGAATCAAAGCAACATGTTGAGGCATAATGCATTCACAGGCGAACAAAGGAGGAATCAAAACAGGGGACCGTCATCACCGGCAGAGCTTGACGTGAATGAGGCCCTATCTTATTATTGAGTATAATACAACATCAATTAATCAACACATAAATTTCTTAATTCCAAAGTTGTAAACCGTTTTCCTTAAAAAAATGTGACCTTGTGTTTTTAAAAAAAGAAGAAGAAAAAAACACACAGCACAATTGACTACCAGTTATTGATTACCAGACTACCAGAAGTGATATGTCAGTTAATTGATTACCAGACTACCAGAAGTGTAGGTGTGTCGAAGCGACAGTGTGTTGTGTGTGCAGGTGACAGTGTAAGAAAGTATGAATGCCACTTGTGAATCTTCGAGGTCTCAAATGAAAAGGAAGAGAAGAGAGAGAGAGAAAACAGAAACAAGGAGAAGTGAAAATTCACCAATTTGAAGGAACAATCTCCAACGCGATGATCCAAAGAACACACATAGAACTATTGTTCACTGCGAAACAAAAATACAATGAGTCCCTGAAGTCATTGAAGACAAGAATAAGAGCCCCATTGTCAACATTAATGCGGAAAAATTATATGTAGCTAGAAGCTACATTAGTGGTACATTATGTTCCCCCCAAATGGGTTAGAAAGACAGCCTGCATCACAAAACCAACGAAAAGTCACTGGATGTGTATTTTTTTTTTTTAGGGCAGATTCTGAAAGAGAAGACTCTCAGCTTTAATTTATGTAGTTCGATTCAAATTCTAATAATGGAAAGAAAGCACACGCTCTGGGAAAGTGTGAACTGAGAAAGGAGGCTCTGAAGTATACAGTGTCCATTGAAGCGCTATCTTTCCTAAACCGCGCTAGCTGTGCGATGACTCTGAGTAGGACTAAATAAAACAGGCTGCAAAGCACAGGAGTAACTGGCGGGATTATTGCAATAAGCTTAAATTGAGCATGCTTTGTCAACACATTCTGTCCATGTTAAATGCCAACTTTCAAAGCAGTACCATCATCCTTTCAAAAGTTTTGAGAGTTGAACGTGAAGAGTGTGCAAAGGATTTGCAAGAAAGGAAAAGAAACAGCTAAAGACATGCCTAGTCTCACTGCTTAACAAAAAAAAAAAAAAGGTTGTAGAAAAAACTAATACACTTTCCCATTCATTCCTGATCTCAAACTAATGGGTAATGTAAAAATGATAAATAGCTCTTTTAGAAAATGAGAAACTGAAGATTGACTTGGTTGTCCAGTTGAACCCTTTTTGATTTTACACGTAAAATCAAGGGGTGCGACTTTTTGTTGGTTTTATGATGCTTTTTGCATGGGTTTCAGTCATTCACTGTTTTGCTAGTTACTGTGATATTCTTTGAAGTAACATTAGTTAGATGTGTGTGGAGCTCTTTTTGTCACGCGATCAATTCTGTTGTTTTATTCATGACAATTACTCCCTTGGAAAGAGAAAATGTAAACTGATTTTACAGTGTGACCTCTTAGGGAGAAACTTTGACTTACTAATGTTCAAAAATATTAAATCTGGTTTAAATTTGTTCCCAATACCATGTTTTATAAGTGTATGTAAGGTAATCGCAGCTAACGTTATAGGGATAGCCCTATACGATCACGCCTGCACCATATGGCCTTCACAGTCCTCCACCGCATTGACCACAGCTGCCCGCCGCGCGCCGCATCGCAATAAATGATACCATAATATTGGCCCGATAAGTAGCGCACCACTATACATGCTTGAGTGACCCGCATTTCATCATAGTTAATGTTTATACTTCTTTTTTTTCAATCACAGTACGATACTGAAATTTAATGAAATCCCACTCACATGAAGGAAAAATGCTGAACATTCAATTGGAAACACAAGTTCAGTGATCGACACCGGAAATTTGCAGCTATCGTCGTCAAACGCGAACAATGCGGAATTCATGTGCTTATGCTAGAGTCACACACGGCCGGGTTAGAAAACGGACTTGATCCGGGTGAAAATGAGCTGGTTAAGTCCCGGAATGGAGGGCAATTTATGCTACAGTCAAACACGGCCGGATTTCGAACCAGGTCCATAAAGAATTAAAACCGCATCGTCCCGGTTCGAGCCGTACTTAGAGACCCGTGTTGACCCTTATAGAACCGTATAAAAATCCGCTATAAAATCCTTAACTGAATCGTTTTCGACCTCTATCGACCCGTGTCAACCCCCTTCGACCCGTACCGCACGGATATAAACCTTGTCATCATCCGTTGCATGAATTAAGGCAGTGCGGTATACGGCAAGGGTCCATACGGTTTTACGCTGCGGGTTGCAGCGGGTCGATGCAAGTCAATGCGGTTCGAACCGGGTCAATTCCGATATCTATACGGAATCGAAATCCGTGAGAAAATTTTGAACATGACCAAAATTTTCACCGCCGTATCGTAGCCCCCGGAATCCATCAGGAATTGACATGGGTTACAATGCGGGTCACTGCGGGCCTCTACGGATCGAACCGAGTGGATACAGTTTCAAATCCTTATGAACCCGTTACGAAATCCGGTCGTGTGTGACTCTATCATTGATTGATTGATAATGGTTTATTAGAACAAACATGCAAAGTAGTAGCCGGAAGGCTAAATCATAATGCATCACATACAAACGTAAAAATTACATCAAACAACATTGTACATTGTTTAAACATAACAAATACACAACATTTCCCTGTGATTAATTCAATGCAATACAAAAATTCAATAAATGTATTATGCATATGTGACCCGCTACAACAAAAGGGTACTAAAGTCGCGCACGGTCGAAGCCGTGAAAGTCGAGTTTGAAGTCAGAGCATCAAAATTGGTCAAAACTTACGATTTTCTGATTTTGACATAATTGTAGTCTGACATATCTTCTATCATCTGTCGAAATTTTAAAGCAAAATGATGAAAGGAAAGACCAAAAAATAGCGTTTTTTCTGGGCCATGTTTTTTGGCGTTTCAACGAAGCAGAAACTGGTTCCAAAATTTGGATTGAGCGCCACAGATAGGCTCCGCCCCTAACAACGACCATAGTGATCTCATTGGTCAGTTTGCTGCTTGCCGCTAACCGAAGCGTGAAGCTCACACACTGCCCAGTCAACTGGTGCGTGCAGGCGGGGTGCGCTATGCCCAGCCGCTTCTGGCATCCTGGTCACTGATTGGTCGGTGAGGAGACCGCCGACGCTGTGCTTGAATGAGCATTTCGGGAGTTGCTAGGGCTTGCCTTTTATTGTCCGGAGGTGAAAACTGACTTCCGTGTACCTTGATCGCGATTGCGTCGCAAGGAAAACTTTTAGGGTGCTTTTCTCGAAACAGTGATTTCCCAGACGTCTCGACATGCTCTCTTTTAGAAATCGATATCTCCGCAGCCGATTATCTTTATAAGATGTGTTATATATCAATTTAAAGCAGAAAGATTAGGAAATCATGCCATGCAATTTTCAAATAATTGACCTCGCCCGACTTTAGGATCATTTTGTTGTAGCGGGTCACATATCATCTGTAAAAAAAACCCCCTAATTAACCATTAACACTTTGACGATCAAATAACTGTGTCTGCATTCATTTACCCCAAATCCAATTACTCATATCAATTATTACAAAAAACACAAAACAAAAGATACTTTGCAGTACAAATACACAAACTAATAAATTATTTCTTATTGCACAAACACCATACGATATAAATTCATGAGGGTGAGTATACTACACATGAGAGCACATAAAGGAACATATTTCTTATTTTGTGAAAACTCACAAAACATCAATACTTCTCCGCTCAAAATAGAGAATTAATGTAAGATTTGAGTTCCCTCCTTTGTGAGGCGAAATTAAGATCAGATATAATTTTTTTTTCTACCAGACGGTATTGCGTAATCTGTGTAAACTTTAATGAAGACATGCTTTGCATATATTTCAAACGAGCACAGGGTGAATCATGTACGCTTAAAGACACCTTAAAATATGGAGATTTTGGAGATATGGAGAGTGTCATAGGAGTAATATAATTTGTCCGGGGGAGGGGGAGGAGGGGGTTGTGTCTCATTGAGGACGATATCTTCTATGTACCTGAAAGCAGGGAAAGGATCCCTTTTTTAGCATCACGCATGTATAATGCATTTTAGCATTGATAGTATCTAAATCAGCAAAAACAAAACAAAACAAAACAAACAAGCAAAAGGGTATCAATATTATTTCAGAGATTATTATGTCCTTTGATAAAGGGTGTAAAATATCTTAAAGTAGACTTGTTATAGGGTAGATTGTTTTTCTTGTTTAGGGTGGTCAAAATCACCACTAGTTCTCTACAATCCTTCTTTGTATGAGGAAGAATTTACGAAAAAAAAAACCACCACAGTGTTGGATAAGATAAGATGATGTACAAGTCTCATTGGATCCCCCTACCCTATTCATTGTTAAATGCAGCAATGTGAAACTATGCAGGTAAGTTCTTATCGCAAAATGAATGACTTACTTTTAATTACCAAAAAAAAAAAAATCCATGAATAGAACAATTCCAAAAAGTGGTAAAAGATCTTTAAAAGTCTGAATACTTTCTTACATTTGGACAGACCATACATGCTAGAATGCAATGTGCTGAATGAATTTTTTTTTAAAGAGTAAACTAGAAAAGCACTCTGAGAGCGCAGACCTCCGTCAAGCATGCAGCTCATTTCCACCACTGATCTTGTTCTTCCATAGAGATATCAGTGATTTCCATCCATAGGCCCTATATATGTACTTATAACATTGTCGTTTGAAAAGTCGCCCGATTTCCCAATTATAGAAGCCTTTGTTACATCATAAACCCTCAGCTGCACGGCGCGCCTCGCCCTAGCAGAAACCAAAGACGCTCAACTAATAAGACAGGAAAGTGCGCGCTAATCCTGTACAAAACAAATGGACAGTGCGCGGTCCTCAAGCGTATTGCGCACGTCACCTGACAATGACAATGACAATGACAATGACAATTTTATTTATCTCATGTCACCCAATCAGGGTATTGGAGATAACCATGTGAATTATACATTTGAGATTACATATCGACAAAAAAAACAACAAAAAACAAAAAACAAACAAACAAACAAACAAACAAACAAATTATGAAAAAGTACAATGAAGGTACATAAATTTACTGGGAAAAAAAGAAAGAAAAAAAAGTTGTATAATGCTATGCAATTAACCAAATAACCAAATAACTAAATCTGTAACATAACTGTACAAGAAAAAATAATAAAACAATGCAAAAACAGGGATGGTCCTGGTTGGCACCAGTAAATGATGATACAATGCGGAAAATTAATATTCGAAAATGACAAATCAGACAGGAAATTAACATTATAGTAACAATGTTTACCATAAGTTTTCTATGAGTTCTTGAAAAAAAAATCATTATTTTATGACAAAACTTAACTAAATTAGAACGTGTTCTAGGATTGCAAGAGTTAAAGGACAAGTTCACCTTTATAAACATAAGGATTGAGAGAATGTAGCAATATTAGTAGAACACATTATTGAAAGTTTGAGGAAAATCAGACAATCCGTTCAAAAGTTATGAATTTTTAAAATTTTTGTGCAGCAACCGCTGGATGAGAAGACTACTGCAGTGTATGAATAACTTGCGTACAACAATATAAGGAAAATGTAAAGAGAATTTCACAAAATTCCATCTTTTGAAAAAAGTACACATTCCCCTGACTCGTTACCGACAAAATGTTATGGGCAATATTATTCCCCCTGCCTCTAGAAAGAGGCAACTCAAGAGCTCTTTTATTATGCGAAAAAAGTGAAAATATGTTGAATTTTCTTTTACATTTTCTTTATACTGTTGTACGCATATGACTCACAAGCTGTAGTAGTCTCCTCATCCAGCGGTTCCAACACAAAAAATTTAAAAATTCATAACTTTTGCATCGATTGTCCAATTTTCCTCAAACTTTCACTGATGTGTTCTACTAATATTGTTGCATTCTCACAATCCTTATGTTTATGAAGGTGAACTTGTCCTTTAAACATTTGTTCCATTTTCAACGTATTGGGTCTAGTAACAAAATATTTTTTTAGATATAATTGCCTACCTGAGACGCGTTGTCTTTGAAGTTAATGGACAGCGCGCGGTCCTCAAACGTATTACGCACATCACCTGAGACGCGCTGTCTTTGAAGTTGTTGTTTAGTTTATCAAGTGTTCATGTAGCTGTTGTCAGATCATGTTGTTGCCATTTTTTTACCTCCACGGAATAATCCTTATTACTTTAAAATCTCATTCTTCAAAGTAATCCCCTTAATTGAAAAAAAAGCTACGACTGTAATTTTTAAATCTTTTTAAGATAATAAGAATACAAGTACCTGTTGAAATGAATGATGTTCCTCGGTGTACTGAGTTTGTAATTGGCTCTCTTTTGTATCGTCATGTAGGGTAGCCATTTTGTGTCCATTCTTATCGCGCGCATTCCAAACATAGAGTTCTGTGATTCCAAAGAGATTTCCCCCAGTGGGGAGGAGAAAAATCTCTTTGGCGCCTTCGTATCTTGTTATCTCTACTATCTTTGGCAGAAACTAGAGAACGCACTTGTAGTGCGCGCACGCAAACCTTAATACGCGCAGCCTGAACTCTCAAGTTCATTGCCACTACCTGCCAAAATGTCAAAAATCCTTCATAAATTTCCCCAAAATTCTCGGATCACTATGGAACGCCATTAAGGAAACAATACAAAATTCATTTCACTCCAGCCAATATTCATTTCACTTTTAACAAATACATTTCACTCACAAACATTCATTTTACTTTTTATAAAAATACATTTCACTTTTCACAATAATACGTTTCACTTTTAAATTACAATTCATTTCACTTTTAACAAAAATACATTTCACTTTTGCATTAAACTTCATCTCACTTTTCACAAAAAAAAAATTCACTTTTGAATTAAAATTCATTTCACTTTTCACAAAAATACATTTCACTTTTACATAAAGATTCATTTCACTTTTCATAAAAATACATTTCACTTTTAGATACAAATTCATTTCACTCTTCACAAAAATACATTTCACTTTGGCGTACCATATCACTCAGACGAAACCATTTCACTGCGCTAAAACCATTTCACTCTGATAAAAAAAAAATACGTTCCTCTTTTTTCCCGGCCAAAAGGTGGCGCCAGTCTGAGAGGAGTCACAGTGCCATGGCACTTTGTTAGCACTGAGCTGAGGTGAGTGGCCGGCCAGCTGGCCGGCTGGCTATGCAGTACCTAGATTTACTGAGTAGCCAGTCAGTCGGCAAGCCCGAAAAAAAAAAAAACCCGTCTAGAATATCCAAGTCCTCGCACGCGTGACCTCGAGTTGACCCCGCAGGTCATAGAGAGCGCGATTGGAGAATCGTTTTTAAATGCTCATATCTTGGTCACTGAATTACGTTTTCACATGATTTTTCTTTTATTTCATAGGTAAAGGTTAAAACTTGGATGCTATCTTGTTGATTTTTCCAAGAACGACATGAAAGATTATCAACTTCGTGGCTAACTAATTGCCGATGTTCCGGAAATAATGGATACAGATATTCTTCTAAAATTCTCCTAAAAGTGTTCTTTTCCATCGTGGGGCACCAACAAAAGTTATATCATGTAAAAGGAAATTTATTCAGCTTTAAGATGATACCTAAAGTGTAATGTGATGATTTGTAGATGGGTCAGCAGCCAGCTGATATCATAGGGATGTCATTCCTTTTTTTCTCGGCACGAAATCGCGAAGTACTGTACTGTCCCACATATAAAAATTGACGTGTGTCCTCGATGCCTTTGTACGTGTGTGTTACTGTATGAGCGACCCCAGCGTAAATACACGTGGTCAGTTTCGAGCGTCTGTGATATACTGTACTTGTGTCTGTCATTAGACATTACGTACTAATAGTCCACAGCCCCTTGCTGGGCCTCCCTCTCTCTCTCTCTCTCTCTCTCTCCCTCTCTTTTTTTGATTATATGTCTTGTTATTCATGATACAATGTATGTTTGTTTTGTTTGCTTTTGTCCACCCTTCTGATTTCGTCAACAGGAAGTGTCTGATTCTCAGTTTCATTCTGCCATCAATCATTCACATCACTCTCTCTCAATTCAAAGCATCCTAAGCATCCACTCAAATACATTATAATCACTACTTATACCGTTCACTCCGCTAAAGTGAACACAGTTACATTATATCGAAATTCCGCTTACATTATCCACTTTTTTTTTCATGCTTGGTTATAACAACATTTTGATATAACAAAAGAAAGCTGTTGATCCCAAGGACTTCACTACATTACTTCACTCTATTACTATAGGCCTACCTAACTAGGCAGAGAAATTTACATACATTATTGCACGTGCCATTCTCATCAATTAATAAAATACCTTTTTTTTTCATTAATAACAACAGAGAAAGGAGCACAATCCACAAGTTTTTTTCTTTATAAATGTATATACATCTCCATATATATATATATATATATATATATATATATTTATTTATTACATGTAAGTGTTGAAAGAACTACATTGCAGTTAAGTTTCAAGGTATCCACCAATCTTCATGACAATGTATCACACACATAACAAAAAAAAAATAATACCTAAAGTAAGAGCTGCATAAGCAGTCTACAGTTTTATCTACTTTCTAGCAGTATAGTCAAATGCAGTTTTAGATCATTTTATTTTTTTTATTTATAACTCTCATTTATTTATTCATCCATTTATTAATTATTTTTAATTTATTTTTTGGTGGTGGTATTGGACTCAGTCTCCAGCCAAGTGGCATGTAAGAGACCTACGAAAGGTACAACTGTCAGCGGTCTTGTGAGTACATGTAGGAACGCGAGTAGGATCAGTCTGTCTTGACTACAACAGTGACGTACAGTGAACATTTCAAAAAAAAAATTCTTCTGGTGAAGCTCAGAAATAAGACAAGAGCAAATGAATGTACCAGGTAGTTTGAACAATTGCAGAGCTACATTGTATTGAGCAGATCTGTACTAATAATTTGCCGGCAAATTTTGACACTGGCAATAAACAAACTATACTGATACCGATGTTGCACAAACATGAAACAGTTGTGAATATTGCTTGAATGTTTTGTAAGTGAATAAAATCAAGCAAGAATACCACAAATGTTTTGAGGCAATACTCTGTAAATTACATGCCATCTACACTTTTGGCAAGGTTTCACTCAAATGATACATGTACAGAGATAACTTCATTAATAGTTCAAACTGCATGAATGTTTGAAGGTGTACAAATGCCCTTGACTACTCTGAAGGCACATGATGATGATGATGAAGTCTTGTATAGCGCCGGTATCCGCCAAGTCAGGCGCTCATGGCGCTTGCTCCAAAATAAATACATAATTCAGCTTAAATTTCATGGGTGCACCGCTTGTGATATGACAGTTAAAACAAAAAGAAATAGTTCCAGGAAGTAATTGTCTCATACGTGTATCTACTGTAGTATTCACATCGCCAAGGTTTCACACACACGAATAGAGGGTGACAGTAAACTGGCAGCTGCAAGAGCAATTTGAAGGTGTACATGTATACATATGAAGTGTACTTACTGGAAACAAAATGAAACATGTACAAAATATATAAACTTCATTGACAGTCCAAACAGCAGAGAATGTTTTGAAGGTGTACATATGCCCTTAAATACTTTGAAGGCAAGTACAATGTATCTATTGGTCACACTGCCAATGTTTCAAACACATGAACTGGCAGCTGCATCAACAATTCAGAAGTGTACATACTACATATGAAGCAGGGGCGGATCCAGGAATTCCGTAAAGAGGGGACGCGTTTACAAAATTAAAGGGGGGCGCATGCACCCCTCCCCCATTTCTTTTAATTTCTTTTGTTTAAACAAAAAATAAAGGGGGGGGGGGGGGCGTGCGCCAGTTGCGGTCCTAACTGGATCCGCCACTGTATGAAGTACACTTACTGGAAACTAAACAGATAAAAAATGTAAAGTAACTTTAAAACATCAATATTACTGGAAATCGAAGCGGACAGATTAGATTTGGCCTTATATAGCATCTTGCAAAACATCTATGTGAAGAAATCTTTCATTCCCAACTTTAGCATTGACTGTATATAATCTTATCTGAAATGTCAAAAGGCAAACTAATCATCCCAACATCCCTGTCAACTGAATACACATGTATCAGTACATGTACACAAGCAGTATCATACACATTAAAAATATCTGTGTGTCACTCTCTTCATGGTTATGACTGAGTGAATGATACAAATGTGTATTCGAACCCCTTACCAGTAACAACACTCGACAACCCTGGGGTGGACTACATCTTACCTTTCACAAGGTCCACAATTTTTCTTTATAGGTATCTAATAAGAGCATGCCCGTTCAATGCGAACATGTTCAAAATTTTGTTTGATTTGGGGGAAGTACTAATGTAATGTATCATCTATCTAACTGTTGTGTCAAAATCTTCATCTTCCTTATCCCTTCTTGACCTTTTGGTGATATACCTTGTGTATCTTCCTGATCGAACATAATTCTTACATCTTTGAAACCTCTTCTGAAATGGGTCACAACCAAAATATTAGCAATAAAACATACATACATGTACTAACTAAACCTCTTGTAGTGCTTCAGTGATGATGTACAAATTAAATTCATACCTTCAGCAACAAGACATGCCCCCTGTCGAGTAATGGCTGTAGTCCAGATACTACTTCATACAATGTACTTGCTTCCATAACATTTATCAAGAATATCATGAAGGATAATATTTAGTTTAATCAGGGCTCATAATTCTGCCATCTGTACAGACTCCAAAGTAATTTATATGCACATAATTTAACATATACTATCTTGCATAGTTCCACACATTGATGTATCTGTAATGGTCGAACTTCACATTTACTACAACAACCGTGCTTTTCAAAGAATATACATGTACATCCTCTTTACTAAAAATGTTACCGTAAAGATGAATGAAGTTGATATACAGTAACATACTGTAATATGTTACAATTGTATATCAACTTCATTCTTCCTATTGTATCATATCACATATTTAGCACCTTTCTGAGGTAGGTTATCATGATCACATACTGCTCTAGGCTTTTCAATGAAATGAAAAAGTTGACAGGTGTACTAATCAGTTGTTTCTATTCTTGTGAGGAAGTCACTCAGCGCTTGCAAAACAGCAGTGCTCTCCTTGATAAAAATCTGTCAGAGATTGAATGGTACATGTGCATCCAAGAAAACAAAATACACTATAGAACTGACAGTGTAGATCTTCTCGTTTATGTCATGCAGATTTTCCCGGAGGCCACAGAGAAGAGAATCACCTTAAATATGCATGTTCCATCGGTGTGATGTCAGGTACTGGAAATACCTACATATACAATGTGACACAAATAGAGAAAGGATTAGAAAATGCATAACAACTTTTCCAGATATTACTCCAAATTAATCATAGATGATATTGTAAACCATTATTCACAATAAGATGTCCGAAAACATTATGTTGGAGTAAACCCCAATTCAAGCAGAGAGAAACTACAGACATGCACTGTACTTTGGTAAACATATGAAGAGTCTGTTCGCAAAAACCGATAAGTCCATTTTTGAAGATTTTCAAGTACGGTCTCTGTCATAAAGTACAAAATAACACCTTTTAAATGAGATATTGGTCACTACATATAAAAGGGCATTTTTGAAGTTATGGTCAAAAGAAGCAAAATTTTTCTTATTATTCTCTTTATTTTTCCTGACCTTTAAACCTTCAAATATCTCCATTTGGCAAATATGGACTTATCGGTTTTTGCGAACAAACTCTTCATATTATTCTGAGAATAATTCAGACATCCTCGTAAAGTTTATTGTTACATATTGTAGATGCGGAAGACTTTAATACATCTCTATATTTACTGACAACTTGTATATCAACTTGAAAAATTCAAATAGCCTGGTACTCTATTAGTGTTAACATTGCAGCCGGGTCAACTCTTAAACATGTCATGAAAATTATGTTTACATCAAATACTAGAATCGCTCTTGTGCCTTCTTTCTCCATGCGAAAGAAAAAACTAATAATAATAATAATATTGAATCTATACTGTTCTTGTTTGTATTAAGTGATGAGTAAATCATATCATAATTAACTACTAAGAGATGAAGACTAAGACCCTGGTTATTATAGACAGCATACACATTGTACACTGTACAATTTTTGTGAATAAGTTGTAAATTCAAATTTACAAATTGCCATCGCCACATACAATTGTAGGCCTACCGCCACCGGCCTACACTGACTCACTGTACACAACACACGATATCCCGAAGTTCTAATTGAGCGAATGAACAACGCTAATTTCAATATATGGGACTGACCCTGCACCTCCGCAGAGATCGTTAACAACGGTGCATTTACGGTCCGAAAAAGTCCCCTTCCGCACTAGATGCGATCACGTGACCTTCAGGAGGACTAGAATACATTATTTGGCCTCTAAAAATGCAATCTTCAGGCCTAATTTTTAACAAGTTATGCTTCTAGGGAACCGTCGATCTTGGTATCTGCGTAAAGCACGAAGTAATAATAATAATAATAATAGTGGCTACTTGTATAGCGCACAGGTCCACTTTTCAGTGCTCATGGCGCTTCAAAATGAAAAGATATCATATATTTACATGCATATACATATTCAAACATTCAAGTATTGCCGACCTGATGAACAAAAAGTCACATCAATCCCCTTTTTAGATGGGTCAGCAGCCAGCTATAAACACGGGAATGTTTTGAAAGAGGAAAAATACTATGTCAACTTCGAGATACTATTTAAACGGCAAAAAATACTCATTTTGAACCGGAAAAATAGCATGTCGATCACAAGAAGTCAGACATCAAACTTACCCCACAACATCGCTGTTGAAAAGCGTTGTAAAACACACGTTATTCAGCAAGTCAGGCGTAGATTCAATTCTCGATATAGTATGCATGTAACGGCACGAGCGTGCATGTGAGTGAAGCCGAGGCGAGGACCGTCGACTGCTAGCTCGCCTCGCGTAGCTTCCGCGCCAGCGTAGCGCGCTAAATCTAGGTACTGCATAGCCAGCCGGCCAGCTGGCCGGCCACTTACCTCAGCTCATTGCTAACCATGGACCTAGGCCTATGGTGCTAACAAAGTGCCATGGCACTGTGACTCCTCTCAGACTGGCGCCACCTTTTGGCCGGGAAAAAAGAGGAACGTATTTTTTTTTTATCGGAGTGAAATGGTTTTATCAGAGTGAAATGGTTTTAGCGCAGTGAAATGTTTTGTCTGAGTGATATTGTACGCCAAAGAGAAATATATTTTTGTGAAGAGTGAAATGAATTTTTATTTAAAAGTGAAATGTATTTTTGTGAAAAGTGAAATGAATCTTTATGTAAAAGTGAAATGTATTTTTGTGAAAAGTGAAATGAATCTTTATGTAAAAGTGAAATGTATTTTTGTGAAAAGTGAAATGAATTTTAATTCAAAAGTGAAATGTATTTTTGTGAAAAGTGAAATGAATTGTAATTTAAAAGTGAAATGTATTATTGTGAAAAGTGAAATGTATTTCTATAAAAAGTAAAATCAATGTTTGTGAGTGAAATGTAATTGTTAAAAGTGAAATGAATATTGGCTGGAGTGAAATGAATTTTGTATTGTTTCCTTAATGGCGTTCCATAGATCACTACCAAAAGTTAATCGTTTGGTACTTGTGTCATTCTCAACCTTTCCTGCAAGTTTCATCCCAATCCGTTAACTATTTTTTTGAGTTATTTTGCACGCGAACAAACGAACTAACTAACAAACAAACCAACGCTAACGAAAACATAACCTCCTCCCTTGGCGGAGGTAATAATGGTAACTGACAATATTAAATGGGTTAGTCAAATACTGGTTAGTGATTGGTTAAACAGAGTCACGTGATGGAGGTACATTCGTTATGTTCTCCCATGGACGAACATTCTTGGTAATGTTCTCCCATGGGAAAACATTTCCACGTAACAAATCACAGAATGCCTACGCGTAGGATCGCGCACACAGTGAATTTGGCTCTGCGCGAGCGAGTTATATGTAGTGCGTAGTGCGCGCTAGCTGCACATACACGCTTTGCTGGTACATGGTGGCCGTGGCTGCAAAGTTCGTAGGAGCCTTCAGATCTCTACGATCTTTGGTGGTTGACGTATGACGTTGACGTATTTGACTAACCCATATAATATAACAGATGATGACTTTTGTTGTCGGGAACATGTACCAAACGTTCCCCCCTCAGGGTTTGAAATGCTATTTCGGGAGGCTATAAGTCCTTCGACTTCGTCTCGGGACTTATAACCTCCCTCAATAGCATTTCCAACCCTTCGGGTGGAACATTCGGTATGTTCCCTCCCCCGCCAGTCATCATCTATGTAATGTGAGGTGGTATTCATATGTACATTTCACCCATTATGAACTATTATAGAACACATTAATTTTGGATCATAGAGATGGTTTTGATAGAAACAATAAATTTGTTTCTATGTCAAAGCCGCTACGAGGACAAAATCTTACATGAAAAACTGAAAAAAATTATGTTTCCAATAGTTTCATTAATCACAAAATTCCAAATCAATTTTAAGGAAGCTTTCTTTATGAAAAGTAATCTGTATAACAAGCATGTGATGAAGAAAATCTGAGATTTGTAAAAACAGAATACAGCAAAGACATTTTTCTCTCCATAATGGAAATTTCTTCATAAAAATACATCATAACTGCTGAATTTAACAGGTAACTTGAGCAGCGGAATAAAGGGAGCGATTGACTCAAAATGAAATTGCGATTTTAAACAAAATCAACTACTCTCAGAATTCATGCTTTAAATTCCGATTGATTGCTTTCAACGTTTATTGATTTACACTGAGAAACCGCAGAGCTGTCCACAATGTTGAAATATGACTTTTATACGACAGCATTATATTTCATTCAGATTTGAAAAATAACATTTGAATTCATGTTGTAAAGGTAACATTCTTTCCATAATATGTGTCTCTGTCGTGTAAGAAAATACATGGAAGCACTGCCGCAGTGACAACGATGGGGATTGCTTTATAAATTAGAGTTGAATGAATCAATTTTAGAAGTGCATTTTTTCCATTTTCTACTGTCAATAGCTAATCATCCGAAATGTGGTTGTAAAAGCATTAAAAATGCATTTTATCCAAAAAAAAAAGACAGAGTTACAAAAATATTAATGTCAAATTCAAATTTTGCTCCACTACTAATCTAACCCTGGGTAAGATACCCTGAGAAAAATGGCACATGTCCAAATATCCAGCTATCCATAATTTTTTTTCTACGTTTTCAGATCACACTTATAGCAGAAAAAATATTTAGAGACAACACTCTTATTACAATAAGCCATTTCGACAATAAAATCACACATAACAAATGTTGAACTATATTTTCAATATGTTTCATCAATCATTTAACTACCCTTTAATCTTTCAGGAAGCTTTCCTTTTGAAGTGAAATGTCAGCATGAATAAAGTGCTAACCAACTAATGAAACTTTATTGTACTGGTGCAGACTATGAACGTTGCTTAATTTTCTTATTGGTCACAAGGCACAAAGCTAAAATGCTCCTAAACAAACAATGATTGCGGTTTGTTTCTTTTAAGTTCAACAAAAATGAAGAAACTTGTGAGAATGTCATGATCTGTAGAATTAGCATGAAAATAGTGCTAACCCCAACAGTATAAAAATAACAAAAATTACGCATTAAATGCTTCCAAGTTCATTAGTGTTCATCTCATCTCCACTTTCATAACTTTCAGAAGAGTACGGGTTATATGATGAATCAGAATCACTCATTCTTTTTTGGATGAAAAAGTCTGCTCACTTTTTTTAGGTCTTTTTCAGACACCCTTCTGTCTGCTGCCATGGTGGTCGCCATCTTGAAAAGTGTGGCTGAGCACTATATTCCTGCTTATAAGATGTGATTATTTTTAGGGGCAAAAAGGTGCCAGCATTAAAAGACCCACTAAATTGTTGATTAAATTTCCAGATGGTATTTTTATGGATTATAGAGGAGTGTTTCAGGATGGTGTAAATGCATTTAACTCATTTTTCACAAAAGTGTTGGTTAGCACTATATTGCACTGACCCCCTCAATTTTGAGCACGGTGACGATTTTCGGGCCCCTGACGAGATGCAGGTACCTCACTATACTGCTGATTGTTTTTCTGCAACGCGCGCATGGACCCCAATGCCCTACGTATGCCTGGTGTTTTCGAATCTCCGTGCTCGTGGCAGAGGAACACTCGATAACGCGTACTGGTGCCGGTGCAAAAGTATACAAGACCACTTTTACTTGTGGTCCCAGCGTACCGTACCATACCGAACATAATAAGCCTATACATGTAGGAACCTACGTGTACACAGCCGTCTACGTAGGTCTACATCCTGGGTAGGCCCAACGTTACATAACGAAATTATAATAGGGCAGTTGAGTATTTTATTAATGTAGTGTTTTCCAACGTATGTTTATTGACCTTGCTTTTTTACCCATAACCCTGTTCAGGACCAGAATTCGAACTTGACCAGCATCTGTAGATGGCGTATCCCTGTTGAGTGAGTCTTATGGTACATAGCTCAAAGCTGTTGGAAGTTATTGAAATCACACAATGTATACGGCGTTTAGATGAGGGAATCTTCATTACCATTTTGACATTTGACCTCACCAAAATTCACTAATATTCGCACTTGAAGTACCTGTTGCGTGAATTAATTGGTGGTCATTGCTCAAGGCTGTGGGAAAGTTATTGAGAGTACACAATATCATGAGGACAGTGCTGGACAGCTCAAGTTCATGATACCGCTGGAATTCCGACCTTGCCGGATTTCGTCAACATTCTAACTTGACCGGCATTTTCAGGTTATGTACCGGTGATGTGATCATGAGGGTCGTAGCAAGTTTTTTTTTTTTATTTCACAATATTTTGATTACACTTAGAGTTTGTTAGAAAAAAAACATTGATATTTTGATCACTGGATCTTATTTTCTGACTGCGATCATATTCGAAATGAATATAGCTTTTTCCAATTTCGCACTTTTGTTAGTCCAGTTTCTTTCAATTCAGCAAAATTTAGCGTTGATGACATGCTCGGTATTTCAATTTCATGATCTCTTCATTCAAATTTATTTGCTAACATTTAAATCAACTTTAGAGGCATGATTTGTAATTTGCAGATTTGAAAAAAAAAACAGCATTAGTGCTCAAAAATAGTTCTAAGCTGTGAGTTGGGGATAGAAATAGCCACTATATTTGAATCCATTTAATCGATGTTAAGTATAGTTAAATACACAAAATGTGAACGATAGTCATAATAACAATGCCTCCAGACTAAACCGTCTACAGTTGTGGTTTATTGAGAAAAATACTGATATCGCCTTAAATTGTGGGCTTTATTGCGAAAAATTGATATGGTAGGATGTTCTGTGATACAACAGACCTACACGTAGGCACCCTATGCATGAAATGTAGCCTGAACAGTTTTAAAATCACTACTCCCAAAAGTAAACTGGGCCTTTAACCTCATTCCAATTCACACTTTTTCAACTGAAATTCGTAAGACAAGCGCCAGTTCGTTACTCGTTCATTCAATTTAGAAAGATGTACCGGTAGTCACTTGTATGCTGCGCTCGTTCATTCAAATTCATTTTGGGGCATCCAATTTAACACCTTTCGCTGTCAATTTAGCACACATGTTAATGCTTTCGTTCTTCCTTTCTTTTTTTCCACCATAGTTGTTGTTTTGTAAGCATCATTACATTTTGTATTTTCGTATTCATTTGAGAGATTTTGGCAACATTCTTTTTCCCAACGTTCTTATTGAGTCTCCCAGTCCGAAGTGCATGTGGCCACACCCTAATTTATGTTATCTGGCCGTAGAGCGCTTTATTTCGAGTGTGTCGGCCATTTCTAGGAAGTCAAGGTTATGATCGTCAGATGTTCCTATAATTCTTTTTCTCCCTTTTTGAGATATACGTCAGTATCTAACTTGTGCTGCTATAACTGTAAAAAGATAAAGTTAATCTGTACTATTGGTACTATAGGCTTATAATGGTATGCACTGACATGTATGAAAGAAATGAGCGTTACAGAACAACAAACCCGAGTTATATATTATGGTCAAAAATATGATACTTTTACAGCTCAACATTGGATGAAACAAAAAGTCACATAAAAAAACGTTTAAAATATTCTCACCTTTTTCAAACAAAATATAATATGACGTAAATTTGAATGAAAATGTTTGGAATTGGATTGCCCATTCGCGAAAATGAATGACTCAAATACCCTTTTCGGCGAGAAATGGCGAATGTGAATGAACGTAGAGTATCAGCCAATTTGAATGCCTTTTTACGAATTCGAAAGCCACATGTACAAATTCAATTGATCGAAATGCCACATAAAGTTGTAAGTTGAACGCACAAGTTGCAATTTAGAAAGACAGACTGTGCGATAACGAGGGTTTTGTAATTGAATGAACTTTCTATCAAATGGACTGACAAAAGTGCGAAATTGGCCGGGAAAACCTATACTTTTTAATTAAGTTAATTATCTTATAGTTTTTGCCATGGAACTCTGACGCGAGATCACAGTAGGAAATTGACGTTTTACACAACATAACGGAACTAACCCGTTCGAAACTTAATTCTGAAATGCCCACAGATGTAATACGCAGACCACCAGGTTCCCGTTTGGAATGGGTTACCAATATTTGCATTAAAAAAATGAAAAGAATATTCCCATGACCTATCACAAATAAAAGTTTACCATACTCAGGTTAATATATATCATTCACATGCCTCCTAATTGAGCTAGGGCAAATGTTCATTTGATGTCCGAGAAAAGAAAACCAAGGGTTCACAATTGTATAAGGAAGAGGAAAAGGATTTCTTTTGAGAAGAATCGCAATTATGCTATTCGGATAAAACTACAGGAACACCACAAAGGATTTACCAAGTGGTGCCAGGTGGTTGATGTGGCGCAAAACACTCGAGATTATGGCCTTGATAGGGAATTTCCCTGAACAAACCAAATTCAACACCAGAGGCAAACACTTCGCTGCATCCTGTTTTTTATTCCTTTCCTGTGTTATCTCTCTCACTCTCTCTCTCTCTCTCTCTCTCTCTCTCTCTCAACGCACTTTTCTTTGTCTTAAAGGGGATTCAGTGAATGCAGAAAATGATTACAAGTGGTTAATAGAGACGTTACTGGGGAAAATCCGAGACACAGGAGAAAGATGAAGTAGAAAGGAGGGAGGAGGGGATGAGAATGTAGGAAAATTCTGCATATAAGAGAAATCGAGTGATGAAGATGTGAATCGATGTATGATGTTATGATGTATATCAAACGGGGGTCATCTAACAAGACTGACACCCACAAGTCATGCGGCCTACGAGACCGACATTGAATATACGTCCACAGCTCATACAACCCATGAGACTGACACGAGGCAAATAAAGTCTGTGAGTTTGACATTACGCAAAATAGTTTCACGAGATCGACACTAGCTGACTAGGCAAAAGAAAAGGCTCACGATTACGACACTACGCAAACAAAGCCCACGAAGTCGACACTATAAAAAAAGATGCTCACGATACCGACACTATACCTCCCCCCCCCCCCCCCCAAAAAAAAGGGCTCACGACACCAGGTAAAGAAGAGCCACGAGACAGGATGAACAGCGCCATCACTCTGTATGTCAACTACAACTTCAAGTAGGCTTGTGCATCTGTACAGGGTGTTGCATTTATGGCATAAAAGGGGAAAAGGAGAAAATTACAATTAGAACAACGTATAGCTTTCATAATGATATCATGCTGACTTTGATAGTCGTTTATCATTTCCAACCAAAATAGATATCTGCAGGATGTAAGATTTGTCCCTTTTTTCTCTAGTTCCACTAGTTAAGTTCGTAGATAGTCTACCCAACTGCAAAGATTTTTTTTTGAGGACCAATTTCTTTCTGTAACTGTGCAGTATGAAATTTAATTCCACTGAAATTGTAAACCAGTAAAATCTACATCAGGATTCCCAGGGTTACGATCTTCAAATGCTTGAAATTTTGTAGCAGATTGCATTCGAAAGAGTCAGGTTGTGTGACATACTCCGCAATGGCGTATCGGGGGGGGGGGGGGGATGAGGCACGTGTCCCGGGCGCCACTCCTCGGGGGCGCCAAAAACGAAAAAAACGAAAAGAAAAAAAAAACGCAGAAGAAGAAGAAGAAGAAAAAAAACAAAAACCTCGCCCGGACTGGGGTAGGGAGAAGGGGGGAGAAGGAAACCAAATCAATCAAGATAAAAACAAAACATGATGATGACGCGGCGAAAATGACAATGTTTATTGTGTTCACACAAGAATTCCATGTTTTGTAAGTTGAAATACGAAAATTTTCGTATTTATCATTAAAAAAAAGAAAAGAACAAAACGTGATGATGACGCGGACAAAATGGCAATGTCTATTGTGTTCACACATGCCATTTTATATTAGCAGGGAAAATGTTACACGGAACAGTGGCTGCAATTTCTTTTGTTCTGAAGCGATCGCCGATTGGATCAAAGAGGGCGACAACAGTTTCGAACATACCGGGGAGGGGCGGAGCAAAAAAAAATCAAACAAGAAAAGAACAAAACGTTATGATGACGCGGAATACATACAAATTTCGGCTCACTCGCTCGTACTAGAGTGTTTTTTCATGTCCTCAGTTTGTTGGTATAAATCGTTGTCTATAAGGCCGTCACTATTGATTAGAAATGTAAGATTTAATAACTCCCCCCCCCAAAAAAAAAAAAAAAGAAAAAAGAAAAAAGAGAAAAAATGACAAGAATTCCATGTTTTGTAACCTGAAATACAAAAATTTTCGGCTCTCTCGCCCAAATTTATCAAAATGCATTACATTCAAATCACCCTCAAAAGACCCCTTTTAAGTGCTTGAAAAGGCATATCATGTGGACCTTTTTTTTTAAGTCCCTACCGAGATGGGGCTGGGGTTGAACACTTTTTTTTTAGAAATTAGGGGCGCAATTTTCGCGCTTCCCCCGGGCGCCGTTTTCCCTAGATACACCACTGATACTCCGACATTGCAACCAAATTGCAACTCGATGGTGTTCAATAATATAGACATATCTAAATAGAATATCATGTATGTAAATGGTGAAGGCTTAAAAGCAACGACAGATAAACATAAGCATGAACCTGATGAACATCGTTGATGAACATTGTTGTAACAACAAAACAAAACAAAACAAAACCTGAACAAAACAGAAACAATTTGAAACGGATAATAAAAGATACATCATAGGGACGAATAGGTAAAGTCACATTGAATACATGTGTTACTGGCTTGTTCCCTCAAAGACTTTTTCATGGAACTGGTTTCTCTCCACACTTTTTCACCCTCCCTGCTCGTGTTGCAGAGATTTGTTTTGCCATGTTCTATTTTGTATTTATTTGTTTTACTTTTTCCCAGGCCCTTGGCCTGGGATTTTTTTTTTTGAGAGAGAAAAACAAAGCAAAACAAGTTTACTTGGCAGGGCTATCCTCTTGCACGGATCCGGGAGCAATAACCACACTTTTTTTTTTCTTCTTCTTCTTTTTTAGGTTGACATGGTTGAGGGCGGTGTCGAGCTTGTGCACTAACGAAAGACTTCATATCAGCCAGCACTGGCTACCAGAAAGAAGTTGTCTCAGAAACCTCTGGGAGAACAGGAGGCAAAATTTTCAACAAGTTGGTACCCGGTGGTCAGCCGATTTTTCATTTGCTATCCGAGGGCTGACGATTCATCGTCATCTTCCCATACCACCCACATCTATCATCACCTCACGCAGCAGTATGGGGCGTTGGCAGCTGGGTCTAGCTCTGGCTGCAGCTGTGGCCGCGCTGATATCAGGAGGAGCTGCAGAACCGTAAGTACATGTACCATTTTTATCAATCTATTTCATCAAATGCAACACATCTGATATTACGAATCGATGCTTAATAATACCATTATCATGGTCATTCGCATTGTGAAGGCCCTTGTGTAGGCTTCTTGCTGCGAAATCAGCATTCGATATCAATTATCTTTATGGCGTTGCTAACATCAATATTAGAGACATGAGCTCACGAAAACGTCCATTCAGTGTAATCATTGGCAATCAAATAAAGAGAAGAAAGATAAAAGATGTATTTTTAAGAAAATGGCAGATCTTCATTGATATATTTGTTCATTCGCCGTCACACGTATATAGATATACTCGCGTTTTTCAAAGTTCAAAGTTCAAAGTTTATTTCATTTTTCGACAAAACATATAAGTTACACTTCTTTTGACAACAGAGAATAAGGTAAACAGAACATTATGTATCGAAAAGAATGTGAAACAGTTGAGGAGGACCTTATAGTAATTATACATTGTAGTAAAAAAAAAAAAAACAGAAGTGATCGAAATAAGGTATATGTATAACTTTGCTTAAAGTGTGAAAAATGGAGAGACCCACTAAAAAGACAGAGCTTGTAGAATGTGGGCCCCTCTGGAAAAATAACATCAATGGAAATATTAATATTGAAGCATCATAAATACAAAAGGAGAGGAAAAAAGAGGAAGAAGTCTGGAAGCCCACTGAGAACTAGATTCACAGATAAATATACTTACTATCATAGACGTGAACAACATAGGACAAGACTAGACAACAAAACAACTGCTGGAGAAATGGCTGTACGGGAAAAAACGGGATGGACAAGACTAACAGACGCGAACAAACATGAAACAAGACTAAACAGCAAAACAACTACTGAAGAAAAGGCTGTACGGGGCAAAACGGAATGGAAACGCTGAACAAATAGAAGACAAAATAGCAAACGAAAATGCACAACAGAGACAGCGATCTTCGACAGAAGCGTATCAAGAGAAACAGATAATGGTTGTGGAGGGGGAAAAAGTGATTGTAGCGTCTGAAAGGAGAAAAGCAAGGAAATGAAGGGACGTGAGAACAGGAATAAGACAGACATTCATGTCTTTTACTCTTTTGGCGAAAGCGTAGATAGCAGCAGACATCCAAAAGATTACAATTTATTCTTGAAAGAGGAAAAAGTAAGTCTGTATGTGAGAAAGAAGGCCAAATGGCTAGTTGTGTCCTGCAAAGTCATACGACTGCAATAGAAAGGACTTCAGTCTCCTCTTGAAAGAATGTATGGATGGGGCGTTTTTTATATCATGATTCAGAGAATTCCAATAATTTGGGCCGATATAAATAAGTGTATTTTTGGCAAGAATCGTGCGTAAGAGGGGTAAATGAAATTCATTGGAACGCCTAGTGGGATATTCATGAAATGATTGGTTTTTTAGGAACATGGAATCAAAAATAGATGGAAGCAAATTGTTACAATACTTGTACATAAATTTGCCTAAATTATACAAAAATAAATCTTTAATTCTTAAGAGCTTATTAGAGGTAAACAACGTGTTTGTATGAGAACGTACAAGGGAATGGCAGATAATGCGGAGGGCTTTCTTTTGCAGGAGGGACACTCTTTCAAGTAAATTCTGATGCGTGTTGCCCCATACTAAAACTCCTTAATTCAAATGAGGCAATATTAACGACGAATATAACATAAGTAATGTTTTTTGTGGAATATGAAATTTCAATCTATTAATAACACCTGTATTACGCGATATTATATTACAAATATTATCAACATGTGATTTCCAGGAAAGTTTATCATGTACAATGACCCCCAAGAATTTAATATTTGATACTCTTTGTAGATGAGAATCATCTAAAACTATATTTGTGTTTAAACTATCAACAGTATTGCTGAAAATCATATATTTCGTTTTTTGAGCATTAAGTGATAACTTATTAGCTCTGATCCAATTTGTCACTTTATTCAATTCAATGTTAATTTTGTGAACAAGAAAATCAATATCATTATGGGCAAAAAATATGTTTGTATCATCTGCAAAATGAATAAAAGAGAGATCCTCAGATACACGACAAAAATCATTGATATAGATAATGAACAATAACGGCCCTAAAAGACTTCCCTGTGGGACGCCACATTTGACTTCTCTGATAACTGAATCATTGTTTTTAATTGTAACAAATTGTTTTCTATCGAACAAGTAGCTCTTGAACCACTCCAAGGCCTTCCCACGTACTCCATAATGCGATAATTTATAAAGTAAAATGTCATGATTGATGGTGTCGAAGGCCTTGGAGAAGTCCAAGAAAATACTAACTAAATGAGAATGATTATCAATGGCATGAACTATTCTATCAACGAAATATAAAAGAGCATGCGAAGTACTATGTTTCTCACGAAAGCCAAACTGATAGTTCGTAAAAACTTCATGTACCTTCAAGAAATTGCTCATTCTCTTATAAATGAGTTTTTCTAAAACCTTGGACAGTGAAGACAATAATGAAATTGGGCGATAATTACTGTTTTCAAGTTTATCACCTTTCTTAAATATTGGTATTACTTTAGCCAATTTCATTTTATCCGGAAACACACCGTTGAGGATTGACAAATTAAATATATGAACAAGTGGATCAGCAATCGAGGAAATAACACCCTTTTGTGAGACACCCCAAATATTTCTCTATTACTCTATACTTTGCTTCTGTCGATCTTGATTTCTTTCTCGTCACTTTCTGGTCCCTTATTTTGGAACCATAAAGTTACCCTTGTAAAAGCATCCTTACCAGATCAATACAACTCCTCAACGCGGGAACAGTTCAAGAGGTCGAAGGTTGTATCACGATTAATTAGGTCACGTTTCGCATTTTCAGGATTTTCTTCGTCGCTGCACCGCAAGTCCTTCGGGTCGACGTCAACGAGAATGTCTTCTTGAGCGTGGTTGGAGACTTGGCTCACGATGTCCCCATGTTCGTGTATCTGACTCGGCCGTTTTCAGATGTGCGACTTAGGAACAATTTGGTTGTAATTCCTCGATCTGGTAAGAAGTGTCCCCACTCTGTCCCCCCCCCCCCCCCCCCCACTTCTAAGAATGCGGGATTTTAGGAACCTGAATGCATGTAAAGCATACGGAGGTCTACTATCAATATTTGTATGTGATTGCTACAAAGTGCATTACAAAATCAATTAAAGATATGCTAGATATGCAATTACTTTTGTGATACACACTCTAAAAGTTTGTTATTGTAGTTTATGTCTTCCTCTCTTTGTTCATCGAACTGATCCGTAAACGTAAAAAGAAAGGGATCAGATGACCTCTACAGAACATCTATCTTTCTCGTTATCATATTTCATATTCGTTTCATTACTTTTGTTTACCTAACAATAGTATGTTAATCACATCAAGGGTAATATGATATTTATACACAAAATCTGAATATATAAAATGGCAAAACTTTGATTTATATCGGATACGACATTAGAAATTGTATGTCTTCCTGTCTTTTACATGCTTTACGGAAGGATGGCCTATAAAAACGTTATCCTAAGTAATGTGTTATTATGTAGGTTATGGAAATGGAGAGTAAATATTGAGCAACAGGAAGCAAAAAGGACATGCGCTCCAGTACCCCGCAATCAGGAAAACGCAGAAGTAAAGGGTGCGAGGGATGGAGAAGGAGTAAAGAGAGGAAAAGGTAACACGAAAGACTGCAATGACGAAGGAACGATAGAATACATGACTGATGTTAAGAGAAGTGGTACAAAAAATACCAAAAGAAAAAAAAAAATTCGAGGCCAGTCACGAAGACGCAAAAAACATTTTGTTTTTTAAGGAGTGATCATAATAGGTTTGATCTAAGATTTTCATTACAGACGATTACGAAATACGTGGAATGTTCCCCGCGCAAGTGTTCCCTCATTCCGATACGGTAGAGTAAAGTAGATCATTAATAAAGTACGTGTAAGAAAACTAGTTCTGATTTCGCTCATGATAACTATTTTTTAGGACATACGTACTTCGGTGTAAACTATCCTGTGCAGTTGACAGGAGAGTTTATCAACTAAAATATAACCTAGAAATCTTAATGAATTTACCATTTTGATTATCATGTTATCAAGGTACGTTTTGCCAGATTGGTTGTTTGGTATATTATTGCAAATGAAACACAAAAATGTGTTTTACGTAGGCTTAATACATTATATTATCTTATAAATATTCATTCTCATGTTGTATTCTATTGTAATTCAAGAAGTTTTTTTTTTTTTCTTACAAGGCATTTGACTGTGAGTGAGAACAAAAAAGTGTTTGAATATTCAATAATAGTCAATAGTCAGAAAAGAATAACGGAAGACATCATCTTGTTAATAAAGGCCCGGTCACACTGCCCAAAAGTCGGGTAAACGCATGAATTACGCAAGAAACTTGGTTGTGCATGCTTGTCCGTCGAGAATTTCGCTGATTTACGCGATGAAAATCACCAATGAATTACGCAAGAACTACAGGAAGATCACGCAAAAATCACTTACAAACCACGCACTTTCAGCGCATAGGCACGCAAAGGCCCCAAACAGGGCGAATACGTGGTTGTGCGCGACGACTGAGGTCCACGGAAAGCCACGCATAATCTGCGCATTATCACTAATGAACCGAGTATGAATCGCGTATGATTCGCGCATGAACGCGATAGCGGCAAAATTTTCGCACACGATCACTGATATTCCACGCATATTTCGCGCATTGTTCGCGTGAGAACTACGCAAACTAGGCAAAAAATTACATAAAACAGCGCAATACTGCGTAAACTCGTTTACGCGAAGCCGAGTTTTGAGCAGCTCAAAACCTGGAATCGTGTAAAGCGCCGATCCGGCGCACATCGATGGACAACTACGAACGTTCCACGTTAGACAAACTTATGAAATACGCAAATCGCGCATGTATCGCGTAAGGCTCGAATTTCCGGGGTCATCCCACTAGACCGACACCCACGAGTCATACAGCCCACGAGTTCGACATTGAAAATACATACGGTAGGTCCATGAGTCATACAGCTCACGAGTCATACAGCCCAAGAGTTCGACACTAGGCAAATAAAGCCCATGAGTTCGACACTAGGTAAAAACAGCCCACGAGTTCGACATATACAACACGGGGCTTAATGTGTCGGTCTCGTGGGCCTTGTAAGCTTAGTGTCGAACTAATGGACTGTATGACTCTTGAGCTGTATAACTCATGGGCTGTATGACTTGTGAGCTGTATGACTCGTTGGCTGTATGACTCGTGACGTGCACCCGAATTTCCTACGTCATTCATGCGTTTACGCGACTTTGGGCAGTGTGACCGGGCCTTTAAATCATTATCAACTCTGCCAACGAAGTTGTATTTTCACAGACGTTCATTTGTTGTTTTGTTTGACTGTTCAAAATTTCACTCCAAAGGTAAAACACAAAATAAAACAGGATTTTGATCAAATTTTCAGGAAAGGTTCAGGATAATCAAGGAGGAGGTATTTAGTTTTCTGTGGTGACCGAGCCGGTTTATGATCCGGTTATAGGATTTTATTTTTTTTTTTTTTAAGGCGCGTGCAAAGCCTATGACCTTGCCGGAGGTTTTTGCTCTTCAACTCTTCTATCAAAACAGAGGCCTATGGAAAATATTCGTATTTTGTCTCCTTCTCCTATTTCTATGTAAGTTTAAACCATCGAAAAGCACTCGGGAAAGCGTCCATCTAATTATTTTGCATTGAATGTCTGAACGATTTCGTTCTATCGATATTGCAAAATATTGATTTTGCTATCTGGTGGATGTGCATGGCAAGTATCTATAAGGATTACATGCATAAAATGTCGCTTTGACGACTGGTATACCTAGGCCTTAATGCATGGTTGTCCCATCAGTCTATAACACATCTTGACAATGTGTGACGACAGTGTCATGCAAAAATTGGCGAAAAGAAAATTACATGTTTGTCACAAATGTGTTGATTATTCACTTTCCTGAAAGTAGGTATAATCGAACAATAGTTTTTGCCTAAGAGAGCAGGTATTGAGGATTTCAGGAATTTAATTTGACCTTTGACTCTTTTAAAAGTGTATGCATTGTCTAATCTCAAAGGTATGACGAAAAAGTTAAATTTCACCATTTGATAGTAAGACTTTAGCATTCTAAATCGACCTTTGACCCTTGACCTTCGACCCAATGACCCTGAAATTACCCAGGAAATCACTGTTCGGTGGTAAATGCATAGATGATGTACTAAGTTTCATAACGATACCTTCTTCTTCCATACGTAGTGTATCCTTCAGGGTCTGAAGATTAATCACACTGCAGAGTGGTGCGCGCTCATCTATCAAACTGTGAGCACTGATGGGCTCTCGGTGCACATATTTACAGTGAGGTGCAGTTAAAAAAATTCATTGTAGGTATGATTCCTACAGTTTGACTTCCCGTAATGCCTTTTGGAAGGCGTCAAGTGATGGGAAGTCAGCTGGATTCTCCTTGAGTGCCTTGAGCCACTTCCGAGATTGGAGGATTAAGTGAAATTGAGCATTTTCAGTTGACCTGATAGACCTTTTGACCAAGAGCTATCCGAAAGAATCTTTATTGGGTAAAACATGCATACACTGATTTTTTTTTTAAGGAAATACCTTCAGGCATTGCATGGATATGAAGGAAATAGTGATATTTTGAGGCGTTGACCTTGACCTTGAACCCATGGCTAGAACATTCAAAGGACACTCACTGCTAATCAGTACGTGTAATGAGTTCCATTAATGTACCTTGAACCATTCTCGAGATATGGAGATAAAAAGTGGAATGTTAACATTTTCATTTGACCTTTGACCACATGGCTCGAAACTTTCTCTAGAGAATCTTTATTTGGTAATACATGTATGCAGTGTTTAAAGATTCCAGAAAATACTTTTAGACATTGCATACATTTTGGGAAACGATGAAGTGTTTAGTATTTGCCATTGACCTTTGACCTTGAGCATGTGCACCCAAAAGTTGATAGGCACAACTTTGCCCACTTAAACATACATTCTTACATACTGTTCTTAAAACATACATGATTAGTTTCTTTGGGATACTTCTACTGGTTTTACGGACGGAAGGAGGGAGGGACGGACGGACGGACACCCCGAGAACATAATGCCTCCGGCACCACTTGGTGCAGAGGCACGATCATTACATCACTTATGCTTTTCCCAGTGAATTAAAAAAAGTACAGCAGTATGCCAGTATGTACTAATGACCCTTTTCTGCTCATGCACCAAAAGGAAAATTACATGTCTGCTTCGGCCTAATTTGAGCTATTACGTGACCAATCAACAGTGTTTATCTAGCGTAAACGTCATGTTTTGCGAATGTGTATCAAAGAAATGGAGTAAAATAAAATGAAATAAAATGAAATGAACATAATATCTTCAATAGTAACCCTTGGCGCCATCGCCTATCCTTCAGGTTCAAGGTCAGTAACAACTACCATCAGGGTTGAGGCCAGCTATCTACCTACCCGTCATGTGGGTCAGCATTATGTGAGGCTGGGCGTTAGGTCCATTCACCCGAGCTACCCATTTCAAGACGAGAAGATAGTCCTAGTTACCTACCAATCTGGATACGTGTTTATCCAGACAGACAAACCAATCTACATGCCGAACTCAGAAGGTACGCTTAAAACTTACACGACACCAATACAAAAGGTAGTACATGTAATGTACTTTTCATCCTCAGAATCTAGTACAGATTACGGCAATGCATTCGAAATAAACAATGCAAGAGACGCTATGATCATAAAACTCTTAATGTGTTGAGAATTTCGCACTTGTTTATGTATGGATACTTTGTATACCTGTGACCATGCATCACAAAACCAACAAAACATTGCCAGACATAAATTTTTAGTTAAGAGCAGATTATGAAAGAGCAGACTTTAAGCTTTAAAGTGATGTATTAACCAAGTCAAATGGACTTTCCTAACCTATCCTAATAATGTATTATTGGAAAGAAGGCACGCACTTTCGAAAGCGTGAACTGAGAAGAGGTTCTGAAGTGCAGGGTCTTCTCAAGAGCTGTATCTTTAAAGTACAAGTTCACCTTCATAAACATAAGGATTGAGAGAATGTAGCAATATTAGTAGAACACATCATTGAAAGTTTGAGGAAAATCAGACAATTCGTTCAAAAGTTATGAATTTTTGAAGTTTTTGTGCAGTACCCGCTGGATGAGAAGACTACTGCAGTGTATGAATAACTTAGATGTCACATGCGTACAACAATATAAGGAAAATATAAAGGGAATTTCACAAAATTCCATCTTTTGAAAAAAGTACACATTCCCCTGACTCGTTACCGATAAATGTTATGGGTAATATTATTCCCCCTGCCTTTAGAAAGAGGCAAGTCAATTGCTCTTTTATTATGCGAAAAAAGTGAAAATATGTTGAATTTTCTTATATATTTTCTTTATACTGTTGTACGCATATGACTCACAAGCTGTCGTAGTCTCCTCATCCAGCGGTTCCAACACAAAAATTTTAAAAAATTCATAACTTTTGCATCGATTGTCCAATTTTCCTCAAACTTTCACTGATGTGTTCTACTAATATTGTTGCATTTTCTCAATCCTTATGTTTATGAAGGTGAACTTGTCCTTTAACAACAACCTGACCAACAGGACCCAGCCGTGATAACTGTTCGATGAATGGAACAAAAAAAGGACAGGATGCCAACCACCGGAGCAACAACAATGCAGGGATAATCAGATTAACCCGGAATTTAATATGCATGCTTTTTCAACACATTCTGTCAATCATTAATGCTAACTTTCAAAGCAGTAGCCTCATTCTTTCTAAAGTTATTCGAGTTGAAAGTGAAGAGTATGGACAGGGTTTTTAAGAAATGAGAAGAGGACTCTATGGGACATACCTAATCACACTATTCTACCAAAAAAAAAAAGTGTTCGAGAAATCAGCTAAAACAAAATTTCCTGTTCGCTTCACTATCCCAAACCATAGTATAATGTAGAAAAAGACTTGCTCTTTCAGAAAATATGGAAAACTAAAGATTGGATGGGTGGACCCCCCACCCAACACACACACCTATTTTCATTGCTATAACAATTTCTTTAGGGTTTGTGATGCACAGAATTATATATGTATATATCATATTATATATATATATGTATATATATATATATATATATATATATATATATATATATATTGTCGCTGGGGTGACAAGACCTTGTATCTGCAAATTTCGTGAAAATGACTTTTTTGGATTAATGGTCAAATAATGGGTTAAATGATGTCCTGTCCAAATCCCAACTGTCTTACTCCAAAAATGAAGCCACCACGGCATGTCAAAAGAAAGGCTATCCCATTCGCCACAGTGCTTTGGCCGCCATGTTTTTTGGCTCTCCTGAACATTAAATGGTCAAATTTTGACATTTCGTAGATACGAGGTCTTGTCGCCCAAGGGACGATATTATATCTATATATATATATATATATATATATATATATATATATATATATATATATATATTAATGTATATATATATTGTATAAACTTACGAAAAGTATATCTTGCATCGCATAAACACTTGTTTTCTATAAGTGACCGTGAGCACGTTGACAGCCTGCTTGAGCTGTAGCTTTTATGTGTGTTCGTGTATATGCTTATGTGTCTTTTTACATGTGTCTTTTCACGTGATATACGACTACCGGGGGGAAATGAGTCAGAAACGTAACCTGTTTCTTTTTTTTCTTTTCTTTTTTGCGCTAATGAGTCGAATAGGCGCACATGTCACACACACATACCTAAATAGCAGGAATTGTATTTGGTGTGCAAAGAGTTAAACAAACAGGGGCTAACAATGATTATGAAGAGGTTGAAGAAGCAGAAACAAGCTGCAGATTGTATTAGTAATGTATTCATCAGATGCATACCTGATCATAATTATGTGTATTTTATTTGCCTTTGTATTGGAGCAAACTGTTTCACGTTTTACGTCATGTATGCAAGACAATGACGCATTATTTTTGGCATGTATTTATTCCCAGTAAAAACCAACGTGATTTCCCTGGATCAGACCATGTTGCCGTCCTCCCGTACTGTAAGTAATCAGATTCCGATGGAGAAACGCTCATGACACATTAAATGTTTCATTTTTAATCAAGAGTTGTAAATGCACTTCACAATTCACACTCAATTTAAGATGAAAATCAGTTAGCACTTACGAAAAAGTAGGGAAAAAATCAAAACGATTATTTTCCTATTCATCATTTGTCTGATCATCATTTATAGTGGCCAAAAGGAATGCCTAGCTATATCTTTCAAAGTTTTCATGGTATAATTTTCTACTATTTTTCTTCTCTAAAATACCAAAATGGCTTCATATCAATTGCTGCCAATCATATCTTAACATGTAAACATGTACACTTGTAAGTTATTCTCAGACTATAAGGAAAGAGGTGCAATCCATTGTCATCTCTTAATCATTATTGTGATTTAACAATGACAAAGAGATGATGTCACTTACAGATTTTGGTTTCGCACTCTTTTTTTCCAGACTTATGCTACTGAATGAATTCAAATTGTAGAAAAAGAAATGATATGACGAGCATTTTGATAATTTGTCTACATTTTATAAGTGATTTTGAAGGTAGTATTCTTTGTTACGATTCAGTTTCAGTTTTCCATTTTCCTTAACTAAAGTTCTATATTGAGGGTAAGTCCTGGTTCATAAAGGCACGTTATGCTTGATTCCAAGAAAAATGAAGCGTAACCTTCAGTAATTGAGCATTACTTGTTGTTTATGAAACGCAATTTGCTATTGATTGCAACTTACGATCAATCTTTATGAAACAGGTCCCTGGTAGTATACATGACCTGTTTTTTTTACTGATGTCCATGGGGTTTGACAAGTTTCATGTTGAAAGACCCTGCTACCATACATCTATCATGTTTGCTCATGTACTGATAGTGCCTTATGACGTTGAGCAATGTAATACTGTGAAATTTGATTGTCCTTTCTTGGTAAAGTTACACATTGAAGTTAAAAATCCGGAAGGGATCAGCGTGAAGCGATTTGATCAAACCGAAGCCGGACCCAACGGATTTATCCGGGATCTCTTCGACATTCCGGCGAATCCAATGTTCGGCATCTGGACCATTGAGGCTTCTTATGGACATAGAGTGAGTAGACGTTTCGTGATACCTGGGGAAGCTAGAAATGATTTTTGTATTACGTCGTTGTGTAATCTAACGTAAATGTAAATATGCATCGTCCGGACATGTGATATTGTAATCATGGGAAGGAGAATTTAACAGTATACAACGAGATGCTAAATCCATTTTTCATCGAATTAGTGGGGTTTTTTTAATGTTTTTTAGTAGTTCAACACAGTAAATTTTTGCAAAGTATTAATATTCTTTTGAGAAAATAGAGAAATCAGGCAATGGAAATTATTTTTTTTTTTTCTGTGGGTAGGATTTCGTTGAGAAATCCTTGTTTGGAAGGGTGCTGAATTAAGCTTGATACGATCGCAACCCGGTATCACATTTGTGACCCTGCACCTCAAAACAAACAAAAAGTCGCCAGACATGAATTTTTAGTTAAGACCATATTCTGAAAGAGCAGACTTTAAGCTTTAAAATGATGTATAACTCAAATCAAATGGTCTCTCCTAACCTATCTAAATATTGGAAAGAAAGCACAAACTCAGGAAAAGTGTGAACTGAGAAAAGAGGCTCTGAAGTACAGTGTCTATTCAAGCGCTTAATCTTTACCAAACCGTGCTGGCTGTGCGATGAATGGGACAAAAAAAAAAAGAGGAAGTAAACCACCAGAGTAACAACAATGAAGAGATTATCAGATTAAATTGAAATCAAGCATGCCTCACTAACATATTCTGTCCATTATTAATGCCAACTTTCAAAGCAGTAGCACTATCCTTTCAAAAGTTATTGGAGTTGAAAGTGACCAGTGTGGACAGGGTTTTTCAGAAATGAAAAAGGGATTCTAAAGACACACCTAATCACACTATTCTACCAAAAATGTTCAAGATTAACTTCTAAAAAACACACTTTCCTGCCCGTTTTATGATACCAAATTTCAGCATAATGTAAAAGAAGACCCGCTCTTTCAGAAAATATGAAAAAGTCAAGTTCGGCTAGGTTGACCCATTTCACTTATTTTCAGTCCCCACGCAAAATCAGTGTATGCGACTTTATGTTCTTTTTGAGGTGCACTGTCACATTTGATCTTTTGCTGGCAAAATTTTTTAGCTTTCACAGTAGTTTTCCAGATAACCCACACATGCACTCATTACGTTATCATTACTATGAAATGTTTCATTTCTATGCATATACGCATACTTGGGAGAGGTTGAGAAAGAAGGATGAAAATGTAAAGAGATAGAAATTATCCTTCAAAAAAATTCACAAAGGGACATAAACTAGTCATTAGAATAAAATTTACATGTTGAACTCCGTCGTGCTCAAATAATTGTTCTGAAAGTTGCTGTATTAAATCAGCAATACAATTTTTTTTTTTGAAAATCAGTGCAGACTCAAATATTTTTTGAAGGCATATTTTTCTTTCAAAGTCCCATTTTGGGGAACCCGTATGGAACGGAAAGCAATTGCAAGACAATACATAGCAGCATATATGCGAAATGAAATCCATTTCTATTCCTTTACCATCTAACGTGTATTTAGCACCTTTTAATGAAGAAGTCCTCAAAATTAAATCTCAGAAATAACATCCCTTTGACCGAAATTGTGACAGCTGTTTACTTGATTTTTTTAAAGTCATGCACCACTTTAAGGTTGGTTTTTGTTCTTTCGTTTGCCTATTTTGTCAACAATTTTATGTTTCTTCATTATTTTCCGAAACAGATTGAAAATGAACATCATATTGTGGATTCGTGTGTTCAGCTATGATTTCTTTATAGAATCTATCATTAAATTCTTTCGAAACAGGTTTTCCCGAAAATCAGAGAAAGAAAAAAAAAATGAGAAAAGATTGAATTATCATGGTACTATACTTCACCCAATGAATGGACTACGTTCTGATTTCAAACCGTAACAGCAGGCCGATTCTCTTTAGTCATGCTTGCTTCTGTTACAGTTTTTTTTTTATATCTTTACGCTCAGTTTCAGCTGACTACTAACGTGACCTTTGAAGTCAGGGAGAGTGGTAAGATTGCAGAAGACCTGCAATATTTATTCCGATGTCTTTATGCACCATAATCAAAACCAGATGAACTACTACAATGTAAAATGATATTAATTTCATGAATTTCATTTATTTTCATTTTCAACTAAGAATAAATATTTACAAACCATTTCTTTACAAAAATCCTTATTCTACAAATTCAATCTGACAATAAATAAGACGGATCTGTAGTATTCAGATTTAAGCATACTTTGTTCACAAAAGTTGCCCTTCCCCAAAGCTTGCCGGAAGCTTGCCCTACCTAGCAACAACTAAGTGTTTTTTTGCTTATGGAACTTAATGGGAGGAGCAGGTGAATGAAATGCTTTGTTACTATAGGCCTTAGGAAAGCAGACAACTATGAGTTGTAATACATTACAGAAACGGTCTGTTTAGACTCTTCAATGAATTTTTACTAAATAATGTTGAAAATGCTAAAAATCTTGAAAATGCTTTAAGTAGAGGGGAAGCGAAAAAAGGAGAGCTCGTAATATGTCTAAGTAACATGAATAGCAAAGTGATACAAGATAAGAGCAAGGAGGAGTACCTCCTTGATAAAGTCGATTCTTCATTCCTTCTTGTGACTGAAAGGCACGCATTTTAGAATCAAAGCAATTCCTTCAGTTATAGTTATTACTCATATGTCGAGAAATACATTAGCCACTTACTGAGGCAAAGTGCTTTCCTTACAGTATTGCCGACTTTCTCCGTGACCGTACAACCTAGAACCGGATATATTCTGCAGGGAACCCAAAGTCTCGAAGTAGACATTACGGCAAGGTAAGAATTTCTCCCTGGCCCTTTTTAGGCTGTGTATACTGTAGGAGCGTTTGCATGCACCGAATACATTACTTTGGTGGTACAAGTCATATTCGACTCTCTTTGGGTGTTTTTGGAAATACCAAGCACTGTTTGACTCAATTATTGTTTTTGTTGGCAACAAATCGCAGGACTTCTGTTTTAAACGTCCAATTTAGGATCTTCTGGGCGTTTCATTCTGACGATTGTCATTCAAACATATTCCGAAATCAACTAAAAAAAATTGTAGGACACAGTGTCGTATCCACATAATCATGATCATTAGAGGAAGACTAAAATTTGTAATTTTGATTCTCTCCTTAACAATATAGTAGACGTCACCTTGGTCACGTTATGAACGAGTGCAGAATATGGCTTGTTACCTACGCCAAAACATTAGTTGTTACTGGCTTAAGGCCGTGTCACACCTTTCCGGGCAAGCTACGCGGGCTTGTGGCGATGAGGTAGTTTCCAGCACGTAGAAGATTTTCAGCGGGTGAACAAGAATGTTTGCAATTTCATTCATGCCTTGTCATACCGTACGGGGGAAGTTTTGCGGCTTGACTTGCGGGGAAACAAATTTATTCCCCGGAGCTCTCCGCAGTTGGTCCGCACCTGACAGTATCTAGCGCGTAGTTGTCCGGAGGTGCTCACGCAAGTCCGATTTAACCGCAGCCAAGTTTTGAGCATGACCAAAATTTTTTTCCGGGTGAGTCGCGGGAATACCCGTAGAGGTCCACGCAGAACGCCAGTAGGAGGCCCTTAGCGGCAGCACTTCCCAGGCAACTCCCACGCAGGTACTTCGCAGTCCCGTATGTAGCCAAGATAATGAAATTCTGTGGTATTTCAGCCATTCCATTAGAGAAATTCCTTCACTGAGTTGTCAGCCCCCACGCGACTGGTACAAAGGTCACACAGTATACTCGCAAGTATAATTTAAGAAGAACGCGTCCAGCAAGTAAGACACATGCGCTGACTCGCTCAAATCCTTTTTCCGCCCTCAGGAATGTCCGGTATGCTAGAAAATCCCTACACGTAACAAGCCCGAGTAACTTGCCCGGAAAGGTGTGACAGGGCCTTAACACGGTTGCGGGTAAAAATATATGCGTGCGCATCTCCGGGCGACTACGGTTGAGATACATCCTAGGTACTGTCATGTGCGGATCATCTACGGGGACCTCCGGGTAGTCAAAAATGCTCTTTGCAAGTCGCACGCAAGGCTAATCCGGAAAGGTGTGACACGGCCTTTAAGTTCCTTCCTTGCATAATCACATAGTAATACATGTTTTCAGGCCTTTCGATTTCCGCTGTCTTTCATATGGGAGTGACAAAAAACAACGGTTTACTGGATAAGGCTCGATATTCCTAAACAAAAATGAACGGACAGTTACTTCCATTACACAAGTTAGTTGTATCCACTTTATGACCTTTACCTTTGCGTAGAGATGGGGGGGGGGGGGGTGTCATTCCACGAGACCGACTCCCATAAGTCGTACAGGCCATAAGTTCGACAATGAAACAAGAATAATGCCCATAAGTCATACAGCCCAAGAATCATACAGCCTACGAGTTTGACACTAAGTAAAAACAACCCATGAGTTCGACATTAGTTAACTGGGTGCTGAATGTGTCGGTCTCATGTGCCTTCTTTGCTTACTGGTGAACTCATGGGCTGTATGACTCGTGTGCCATATGATTCGTGGGTATCGAACTCGTGATGTACAACCTAAAAAATTAATACGAGGATGTGCTATCGGCATTGATTAGAGGCAAATCCATCATGGAAATCCATTCTTTCTTGTCGGACTGGGGTACCCTGAGCAAACAAAATATGATTACTTTATACGTCATGGATCAAATTTTTGAGCATACATTATAATAAACATTGTCAACCAGTTGATGTTATTGAGGACTGGTGAAACTTGTATAATAAGGTTTGTGACAGGCATGTTTTCACAAAGGGTACCATCCTGTAAAGGACTTTGCTTTATGACCGATGTGTTGGCTCAGTGAGTAGAGCGGCTGCCCTCACAATCGGGAGGTCGTGGGTTCAAACCCCGACCGCGTCATACCAAAAGACGTTAAAAGATGGGAGTTGCTGCTACCTTGTTTGCCGTTCAACAGTTGAAAAGGTTAGAGCAACGTCGATCTGGCGCTGCTCAGTGGCTGCCGGGCCCACGATCAATTGGGCAAAAAGAATTTCCATTTTCGGACAATAAAATTTGGAGTTTATATCCAAACAATTATTATTATTATTATCACAGAAATTCCTAGCGTTTCCGGAAAAGGACAGCATTACTGTTTGGTAAATCTTTTTTTGCGGGATGACGCTCTGTAACGACACATCTCGATGAGACCGATACTACCCGTGCATGCATCCAGTCGCAAACGCGTCTATATAGTCTGCGAAAGTTTTCCAAGAAGCTGAATAATTGTTTTACCGTCCGTCCATTTTTAATGGTTTTTACCTTATTGACGAGGATGCTGAATCCGAATCTAGATGGTGGAACTTTTGCATCTTTCAGGGTTTTGAGCTATATAAAATGGCCGTCAAAATCTGAAATTCCTATAATATTTCATTACAATAAGTAAAAAATGGAAGTGTAAAATTTTGTCTTCTGTAAATGGCTGCGAATCAGAATCTGGATAAAACAACTTTTGCAACCTTTAGGATTTTTGAATAGATGGTGACAATTTGAAAAACAACAATTGTTGTATTAATTTATTTCGGGAGAGGGTGACCCCCCCCCCCCCCCAAAAAAAAAAAAAATGGAAATGAATTGATGCAGTTTCCCCATTTCGAGGATGCTGAATTCGAATCTACTCTTGGATCACTGTGATTTTTGAGATGTTCTCGACGTCGGCCAAAATGGACATCAGATGTCTTCAATAGGACCTATTATCAAAACCTGCAATGATTCCACAGTTGCATCAACCAGATTCGGATTAAGTCCCCTCGAAAAGGCAATTGCAACCATCTTCGTACAAATAATATTCAACATTTACTAGGGAATAATTAAGCAGGAATTTCAATTTTTAGCGGCCCATTTGGATATTCATATATCCTTATTAATGATAATCACTGATGAGATGTAACGAGAAATATCACTAGGGATATATGTTAAAGGGAACGCAAACAAGAGCAATGTGGATTGAGTGAAAGCAGTAACATTAGTAGAACACATCAATGAAAGTTTGAGGAAAATCGGGCAATCGATGCAAAAGTTATGAATTTGTAAAGTTTTGGTGTTGGAACTGCTGGGTAAGGAGACTACTAGAGGTTATGAAGTATGAGTGGACTACAATATAAAGAAAATATAAAGGAAATTCAATAAAAATACATTTTTCATGAAAATTACAAATTCCATCAACTTTATACTGACATAATATTAGGGGTAGCAATTATTCCCCCTGTTTTCTGAAAGCGGTTAGGCAAGTACTCTTTTATTTTGCTAGAAAAGTGAATTTTTGTGGAATTCCTTTTATATTTTCTTTATATTGTTGTCCACTCATACGTCATAACCTCCAGTAGTCTCCTCATCCAGTGGTTCGAACACCAAAACTTTAAAAATTCATAACTTTTGTATCAATTTTCCGATTTTCCTCAAACTTTCGCTGATGTGTTCTACTGATGTTAATGCTCTTACTCAATCCACATTACTCTTTGGGTTTGCGTTCCCTTTAATGATATATTTAAGAAAGCGAAATTGTCCCCGTCACTGTTAATTTCAGTCTTATTTTTTTTCTAACAGGCATATCATAATTGTTCTTATGGGTGATTTATAACAAAAACTTAATATTACTATTGTGTTTTTCTGCGAATCGACGTATTTACAATTCAATGATGTCCTTTACCATCAAGAGTTACCAAACTTTAATTTGTCTTTACGCTCAGGTGAGCTTTAGTCTCCAAAGTTCTTGTTCAGCTTATACTCAATTGAGTTTTAAAGAGAACACACATGTAGACATATCTATGAATGTTAGCATGAGAATCTACACGCGAACAGAACCACTAACCTTTCAAACTAGAACGGAGAAATTAAAGCGATTCCGCTTCAAGTAATGTCAATGGTTATACAACTACCCCACCCCATCCCCCTCCATAATATTATAGACATAACCAAATGTTAGGACCAGTTTATTGTTTCTCCTACAAGTCTGACATAGATTGAACCTTTAAATTACTTATACCGTTACGTTTCAGTTACGTGAATGGGAAGCCAGTAAACGGAGAATATGTCTTCAAGTACGGCTTCGTTAGAGATGATGGGACGGTAGTAATGTTGACGACAATCGAGCGGGGAAACGTAAGTAGAGAGTGCTCGTCCAGCTCTATTCATTTGTTTTCTCTCTTGATTAAAATTGTACAACCAGCTGCCTAATTTTGGCAATCATCAGGACAACTATAAACGCTTCCGCCATTGCATATTCCCCGGAAGACCCTATGTGTTGCAGAGTCATCTACTATTATAGCAGTGTTAATCCGCCGCTGCATCCGCTGTCGCCGCTCCACTTTGTGAGCGCGAAACAGGTCCTTATTATTTCGTGATGAATTTCATTCCAATCGTGACGTATGTGTACTCTATGCCTTTTTCCCTTTGATGATGCTGTCACTTATGTTTCGTTTACTGATTTTTAAAAGTGCGAAAATGGACGGGAAAACCTATATATCTTGTTCCAAATATAAACCTCCTTTCTGATTAATAATGCCGATAGTTTTCGCCTTTATGGAATCAAATTGTATAAAATTTAGGTTTCTGACTTTCTGACGCTCTACTTGAATCACTCTTCTGACTTTGTTTCATTTTGTGGTATGCAGACCACACTGGTAAACTTTTAAATCCTATCCTTTCTTATACGACCCGAGAGGTACATTTCTAGGGCATATGTTGCATGGCACGGATGTTTCTGGTTATATTACAATACACATTTTTTGAAGTCTGTAACATAATCTTATGAATTGATGACGGTCGAATTCGTAAAAAATGAATGTTATGATTCAGCTGCAAGCAGGAACATCAACAGTGCAAATAGATTCACTAGATACTGCGTTCGGCGAGGACTGGTTTGAGAGGTTGGAGGGCTGCCGCTTCCATGCGGGAGCTATTGTGGAAGAGAGAACGACGGGCCACACTGAAGCAGCTATCGACACTACAGCCATGGTTGTGGCCACGCCGTTTAAATTTTCCCATAAAAACACCTTGAAATACTTCAAGAAAGGTCACTTCATTCATGTCAAGGTACGTTACTTTTTAATTTTGCTAGATATGCATGGACTGTTCACTGCAGTTTTTTTTTTCTTTTATGTAATGATCGTCGGGTGCATGAATTAATTAATGATACGATGACTGTCCATTTTTTTTGGGTCCATGATCATACAGACCAAACTGGACAAATTCACATCAGATGGACTCTAAGCACGGTACTAATAAAAAGTGGCAGATTTACCAGTTTATTTGATTGTAAATGAACTGGAATACTAAAATATGTCAGTTCATTCGAAGTTAAACAACTGGAATAATCTAGGCTACGAAACCTACTATGAAAAATCAAAGGCTAATACATACAAATGATTCTTAATTCTTTTGTGTTCTGTATGTGTCACATTCTTGCGTGTGCTGTACCAGCCACTTTCTCTGTCGGATTTTATTCAAAGTTGTTCTTGACATCCATGTATGTGCTTTTTCAGCTTTTTTTTATTTCATTGTACGTTGCAACTGGTGTTAATCTTGTTATACTACAAGACTTCGGTTTAAAAATTTATTTAGATTACGTATAGATGTAACAGGTGCAATATTTGATGTCGTGGATGTATGTTTTTAACTGAGTGCTAAGTTTTGTGTGTGTGTGTGTGTGTGTGTGTGTGTGTGTGTAATCTACATAATATGTTATTATTATGTCATTATTATGAATCAATGACATATGTGTTATCTTCTGTGTTTATTTTGATATGTGTGCTCTTAGTATGTGCTTTTATGTTTGCCGCATGAATCATAAAGACTTTCCAATTTATGAATTATGAAATAAATACAATGAAATTAAATGAATCAAATGAATTTGTGTTTGAAAGTAATTGGTCTTATATCGATCATGCATCTTCATTACGCGACCATGTACAAAACCATTTACAAAATGTGATTCCAGTTGGAGCTTGATTGTTATCGCTTTTTTATTATATCAATCATGAATTTTCATTGACAAAGTATTCTGTACAAAATGATCAAAAAATCGAATATCAAAGCCTATTATTCTTTCAACTTTCATGTTTCCATATGACATGAATTCTGCCTGTCTAAATACGTGTGTTGTGGTCATGAAGACGTCTTTAAGAAGTCATAAAGTCGTCAAAAGTCGACATATGTTTTGCTTCTATATTGATCATGAATATTCATAATAGCCTGGGGGCGTAAGGGATTTTTGGTTCAAATTTTTCCAAAAGCACCAAAATTTGGCACACATGTAGCCCAAACCATACTATTTCGATTTTTTATGGGCGCCAAGAAGGGCGCCCTCTGGGGCGGCCATATTGGCAAAATCCAATATGGCCGCCATATAGGTTTAAAGTCACTTGCATTTGAAAACATAAAAAGGTTACAATCATTTAAAAAGTCAGGTTAAGAGGTTTTCTGGGTCAAGGAATTCGAATCTGAAGTTGTTTTTATGGTCTGAAGTCAATTTTTCCTTACAAGGTCACCTTAAGATCATTTAGGGGTCAGGCCATTGTATTCATAACAGTTTATTGAAAAAATGGCTTGCCCATGGTCAATATTCCAGGAATGCCAGCCTTAGTAATAGAATTGCAGTTGTTGACGGCTGAAAAAAATGCGTATTTCTTGGGAAGGGCGTCCTCCGGGGCGGCATATTTGCAAAATCCAATATGGCTGCCGCCTACGTTTAAAGGCCAGTTCGTAACAAAAAAACAACAACAAAACCTTTAAAGTGTTACAATAATTTGAAAAGTCAGCTTTAGAGGTTTTATGGGTCAAGGAATTCGATTCTGAAGTTGTTTTTATGGTTTCCCTTATAAGGTCTCCCTAAAGGTCATTTGGGGTCAAACCATTATATTCACTTAGTTAATTTAGAAAACGGCTTGCCTATAGTCAATATAGGAGGAATGCCAGCCCTGCTAATAGAATTGCAGTTGTTGAGGGCTGTGGGAGAGGGAGAGGTGGGCTTTCTCACGAGTAACATCAATATATCTGCTTTCGTGTTAAGATTTTAAACACTAGCTATACACTCATGAATTAAAATAAGAACCCCTTTCTGAGAGTAATTAGATTTAAGGGATCTTACTCAGATCCTTATTTCACAATCAAATTTGAAGACTTGGTAACCCTTCAATTTCATTCTTAATGATTACTTACGGTATTTTTTTTTTCTGCATCATTTCAATTATGGCCTGTTATAATATGGCTACACAAGCTTTTAAGTGAGGCTCTGTCCAAAGCTATAGAATATCATAGCTCATGTCACAATCATTCCATTAATTATTACTATTATTATTTTTTGCATTACAGGCGCTAAGAGGAAATGTCCTCAATGACTGGTCATATTTGCGGGATTCAATATAGGGCCTATTTGCATTTGCTTTAATGACAGCCAAAAGAGCTAGTTAGAATTATGGGTAATGCCCTTTAATAGAGTTTTCAAGATTTCATTATTGGAATATTATTTTCATCTTCATCTGCAAGGAATGCAATAAAAATATACATAAATGAGAAATAAGATCCAATTGCTACCATTAATCGTTTAGCAATAAGGGGAGGGGGGGGGTTAATCTCTCTATTACCAGCGTCCTTGAGGTTGCCACTAAAAAGAGAAGTGTTTTTATCTCTCTGTTGCAGTTTAGGGATCCTCAATCACAATAGATATTAATAATTCAGATTTAAATTCAATGGAATAATATTTATGAAGATCACTCCTAATCTGGATGAAAAAAAGAAAAAAAAATTGTCGTGTTCAAGAGAGTTTTTAGTACATCAGGTTGGCATCAATTTGCTATTTTCGAACTTGTTTAAGAAAGTTCGATTCTAAAGTCCTTATAGAAAATTTATGTGCCTCCACAGCTAAATATACCGTTCAGAGAACATGACGGTCCTGGTGACGCCATGTAAGGAACACGCATATTTCACAGGTGCCACAGTGACACCATTAACAGGGTACAGATTAGATATGCTATAGTACAACTTTCATGACACCTTCCAGGGTCTATTAAGATTCTCTCCAAAGTGCTTGGACGCAAATTGGTATGATATCACAAGACTTTATAAGTTGGTATCTCGTTGGTCTGAAGACTATAGGTTGCAAATCTACTCTCCGCAACATCTCTACGACGCACGTCTCCTGGAGACGAGCCCAATCTCCAGGATTCGCAGGAGAATCGAACATTTCCTATTTTTGCAGAGACTATTTCCGTCTTCAAGCTTGTCTCCGAGACATCTCTTCGAAGTCTCCATCACTGTGGCCATGTCGTGGGGACTAAATTTGTCTGCAACATCTTCGAGATGTCCCCGCATCTTGTGGAGACCGTAATAATATAATGGCGACGAAATGGAGAAGTCGCTGAGAAAAGACGTCTCTGATAAGTCCCTTCGACTGCAAAAGCCGTGCCAACATCCCCGTGACTTCCAAGCAAATAAGTTGTCCCTTTGTTTGAAGATGTCTTGGACGTCGCCCTGGAAATCGCGTTAGTTACAGCGAAATTTTGACAGCGAAAATAATTTCTTCGAGACGCTGGCATTGCGACAATGTCTCCTCCCGTCAGATAGGCCCTCAATCACCCCCCCCCCCCTCCCCACTTTAAGTTTGCAGCAATATCAAACTACTGACCATGGCTCGTCTGACACCTGCTCGACATGTGCATTTTCACCTTCATTCATTCATTCATTTCATTAATTTTTATTCCATTTCCATCTTTTCCACCTCCCAATGCATGCCTTGAAACAGCTGTGGTGCAGAAGAATGAAATTTGGTACTGAAGCATTGCGGAGAGGGGCTGATAGTACTCGTAATTGCCATGTACCTGTGCCATCTTTCCTCCAACTCCACTCCCTGAAGTCAGGGATCACATCAGATAGAGTGGTTTTTGATGATCTGCTCCCATGTTATGACGAGATGATGCCTACCCTCGTTGATGCAGGCTGCCCCATAAACCTAGTTGCTCATCAGTCCTTGCTGGACATGAGCACGATTAGTAAAGTAGTTAATGTGTCAGTGAGCTCTGGTTTGCTGACCCATACTACTTAGGCATTTAGCATGCCACATCAAAGCAAGTCTGAAGTAATTTCGCACCCTGTCAGTGCCTGATGTTGGGCTCTGGAAGAGAGGTATGCTGTACAGGAAAGAGCTGAAAAGGCCTTTATCTTTTCAATACCACGACCCACCCGTAACTCCCTCAGATCAAAGGGATTAAAACAAGCACACTGCTGAAAATGTGATGTTGTGCTCATCCGTGCGATTGTATACTCTTTTCAGAATATGCTTTCAGAAAACATTGTCATCCTTTGTGAGGATATCTTTGCGTAGATCGCATCTAAGTTGTTGGAAAGCTGAAGGGTTGTGAGATCAGAATTCTTGTTGGATATTTCCGTCTCGAATCAGGTGCTCAGGATGAGTTGTCGGTCCCATTTATTCCTGGATATCTGTGCGCTGATAAATGAGGGCAGTTCTTTATTTTTCAATCTTAATTTTCAGGAAGCCGCTACGCTCTTCCAATCATAATTTGAGATTTGAGTGGTGCCATCACCATCTCTTGTCAGAGGACTGCACAGTGTTGCTAATGTTAAGATTATTTTCTTTAGGATCAGTATCCTATACAACATCAATAGGTGTTCAGTTTCCTTAGTCATTGGCGCTTTCAGTAAAGAAACGGTTTCGTTTGATAAAAAGAGAATAAAAAAAGATAAGAAAAAACCTTCAGCTGAATTGTCTTCACTTACTCTGACACGACACTGCCATTAAAGGACTTTAATGATCGAATTTAGTTAATTGACCCTAGAATACTGGTCTGACCTCGAATTGAGGAGCTCGATTCCCCGGAAGCAAGGGAGAGCAGGCATACACCAATTTCAGCAGGAGGAGAATCATATCGCTTGCCAGCTAGAAAGTTATATAATTGACCATGAAAGATGACGAGGTGGCTCAGTCGATAGCGTATGGCTTGCGTTCTAAAGACTTGTGTTCCGGCGCGGGTTCGAATCCCACTTATCTCAAGTCTAGCTGAGCAACGGTGTGTGTTGTCATACCGTCCCCTCTAGTAGAGGCACAACACTTTGCACCTCATCACTTGGATATCAAAATTGGAAGTCCCTTGTGTGAAAGAATCACAAACCCATACTCATGAAAAGATCCCGATTCGGCATTCCGTTATCGGAAAACTCAAAGTGTATAAACCGGTAAAGTGGTCCACCCCAAGTAAATACAACTGACCAGCCTAGTTGCATACGGGCTATCCAGCTATCTCGTCAGAAGGAAAAAAATAAATAAAATAAGATTAGGCGTGTTTATTACCTAGCTCTTTGCCATTGCACCCTGATTCGGCCCCTTGGAATTGGATGGCGGCCGTAATTAAGCATATATTACATATACATATGTATATATATATATATATATATATATATATGTATATGTATATATATACATACATACATACATATATATATATTGAAGCAAAGAAAGGAAAAAGTGACCAGAAACAATTGATAAATAGTGGAAACTTTGAGCAAAGAAATTGAGAAAAGAAAACGAAACGAAACTGGCCAATTACCAGACGCAACTGGCCAATTACCAGACGTAACTGGCCAATTACCAGACGTATTTTCCCAAATGTTTACAAGAAATTATACAGTTCATAATCATCCAACTCGTCAACGTTACGCATACCACCTTCCACGTACCCGAACAATTTTCACGAAAAAAAACCATTATGTTCGCTGGGCCCAAATATTGAAACGAACTCCCTATGGAACTTGTTTAAAGTTGTACCACTGTAACCTCATTCAAACGAAAACTGAAGCAATATCTTCTTAGCAGCTACATTGTACGGCATGCATAGTGTATAGTTCTTGTTGCTCTTTACATGTTACCCCTTGTCTATCCCACCTCAGTCCGGCGGGATCCTAACCATGAACACTATTTTTGAACAGTCTGCCTGTTGCGCTGTTCATGCACCTATTGTTCCACTCGGTTATCGAAATTCTCGCGCGTGACAGCTGTCGGTTACTATGGTCACACGGAATGCTTGGTTTAAGGACCCATGCTGGAATGTTACTCCTGAGCTTTCGGTATTGTTTACATTCACGACAAATCTCATTATTCAACCTTCTACTTATGTATTTATGACATACAGTTACGCCATTTTCTATACTCTGCAACACACCCCTTGAATCTCTGTAGTTGTTGTTCACTGCTGCAACATGTTACCTTTCTGTTTTTCTGTATTTTTATTTAGTGACATATATTTATTTGGATATTTTGTTTTGTTTGTTTTAATCGGTTTCCCCAGATATAGTTGGTCTTAAAAAACATCCGTACTTTAAACTTCCCTTAATCTGATTACTCACGGGACCTGCGGCTGTACAAGCTAATGCTTTTACGCAGGCCCCATCATATTTTTTTCGCATTATGACCACAGTTTAATTCGCATGCATACAGACCTCGTGTTTATACCAAATCAAACTTCTGCACATTCTGATGAAGTCTCATCTAAATTATGTATTGTATAATTATCGCATTTATATACTTTATTGTGATATATGTGAGAAATATGAAAATAAATTGAAATGAAAAAATGAAAATGAAATGAAAAACCGATGGAGGTCCATTTCTGTGCTCAAAATTTCAATATATATATATATATATATATATCTTAAATACAATTTTTTCATTTATTTGTCATAATCATTATTGATATGTACGAGGATGGAACCACTCTTGGCCCTAATTGACCATTGAAGGAGTATGGAAGAGATGACAAATGGGACAAAATAGGGGTACCAGCGAATTTCAGTCGAATGCTCACAGACGCCATTTCGAAAAATGCACAAAATGCCTGATTTGACCCTTATTTGACTTTGAAAGTGACCTTGAGAGGTGATAGTGACCTTGAATTGCAGAAATGATATTTAGAATCACATTCTCTAACCCCGTAAAATCTTCCACATGGGATTCATAACATTAATCAACCTTTTCAATTTGTAACTGCAATTGACCTTTAACCCGGATGGCGGCCATATTGGATTCCACCAATATGGCGGCCCCTAGGGTTTTTAGTCTTGGCGCCCATCAAAAATCGAAAGAGTATAGTACAAGGGACCAAGGAGCCAAATTTGGTGCTTTTGGAAGAATCTGAACCAAACAACCCATTTTGAGCCCTTAGGCCCCAACTATAAGAAATGATCTGATATGCAAAAGCTAGTGGCAATAAGTAAATACATTAATCTATAAAGTATAATTCATATTGACTTCAATCTTGAAATGTGTACAAAATTGTATACTTTATTTGATATTCATTACAGTATTTAAACTTCAACTTGTGTTTCAGAAAATATTTTCATATTTCAGCTTGCCTGATAAGAATGGAATCTAGTTCAGTAACCATGCCTTCAAGCATTACAATTTTCCGTGGGTATATGAACCATGGGTTGCATAGTAATTGCACTTAGGAATAGGACATACGCATAGAATCTAGAGTACTACGGTGTAGGATAGGTCATTTACATATTCAATAGGCTAAAATTACGTTATCATTGGTCGTGCACTAGATCTAGCTGATGAGTACGATATGTAAGAAGTCGTAAATATGGCGTGTGACACTTTTTGTTCATGAAATGTGACAAAAGACGTTAAAAAGACGTCAGAATATAACGTCTTATTTTACGTCTTGCGCTGGTGCAAACTGTCGTCAAAAAGACGTAAATACATGACGTGAATATGACGGCAACACGACCAAAAAAAAAAAAAAAAAAAGAAGACATCAATATGACGTGATTTTTACCGGTGTGTACACAAAATTCTGGTTGTGAACGCCAAAGTTCTGGTCGTAAAGACGTCATAATGACGTCATTTTTAAATCTATAAGATGTCATAAAGCCATCAGAATATGACGTCTTATTTTATGTCTTGTGCTGGTGCAAACTGTCATTGATTACTCAATACTACCGTTGATGTCATGCCTTGAGTTAAAGAGCCTTGACATTCACTGTGTTGGGTCCTGTGTAGCTGCTCATAGCTGATGTTTTCTTCTCACTCCAAACAGATTGATCTGCAATACGCGAATGGAAGCACTGCATCGCAAGTGCCCGTCCATATCGTACTAGAGGCAACAATGGAAGACGGGTCAAAACATACGCTATACCACAGGCAACAGCAAACCAATGAGGAAGGTCGGGTAGCAGTGGTCGTAGAAACCCCTTTTATCTCAGATTCAATAGAAGTCAGGGTAAGCCCACATTGTAAAAACTATCACGGCAAAAAATCCAGACAATAAGAATGTAAATTGGTCCATATGCATGCTTCAATTTACAACGGGCTCCTCAGACATCATATTGATGGTGCAGCTTTATAAGGTTGAACATTTCTCTTAACATGACCCATCTATTACAGTTATTGTCTTCTTTTCTTATTCCAGGGGCAGTTCATGCGAAAATACGAAATCTAAAACGTCAAAGTTGATTTCAAACGTATTCTGTACACACGATACAGTGTACTCCCGTTATAACGAACACGGGTATAACGAAATACCGGTTACAACGAAGTAAAAAATCAGGCTGTTGAAACATTATCCACTCCATACATTTTTTTTCTTGTTTACATTATAACAAAATTTCAATATAATGAAAGAAAATTGCCGACCCCGAGGACTTCGTTATAACGGGAGTTGATCGCCTGTACTTCGTAAAAATGTAATTGTAGTTAACATAAGTCTGTCCGGAATCATGCGAGGACTGTGAAGGTTGAAGTAAAAAACTTTTAAACTTTTGCAAGATTTTTTGTTTGTTTGCATGTATATGTTTCATTCGTGTGTCTCGAAATATCTTTTTTTTTTTCATCCCAGTGTCAAACGGCAGTTGAGGAGTTCAGTGAGAACCAGGCAGTATTACGATTTGAACTGACTCCCTACGAACCCAGCGTTAGAAACGAAGGAATCAACATCATACTCAACGACTTGGAACCTTTCCAAGTAAGGATAAAGTAATATAATTATAAGACTACCAGCTAAGAAACCTTTAGAAAAAATAATTCTTTCGTTTCGTTGAGATTATATGTTAGTGGTATGCATGTTAGTAGTGGTCTTGGTAAGAACTTGTACTCTGCGTGTGGCTCCCTAGCTGTTTACAACACCATTTTGGAGTTTTAATAAAGAAAACTCTTTTTTCACGTTAACCGGTGTCAAGAGCGTTGAGTATTATGGTGCCTATGAGATTTCATTTTTATTGCTGTATCATTTTCATAAGTAGCGCCTATATCATCTGCTGCTTTAACAGGACTGAATGAAGTGAAAGTTGTGTGAAGTGTGTGTGTGCATGCATGACGAAGTGTGTAGACAGGATGATAGTAGAGTTTGACTCCGCAGTCCCACACCGTCTAATGCAGAAGTCAGTGTCATAACAATTTCTTGAAATGACAATCTTGTTTATTGCACGTTGCAATAATCAGTGTAATTAGGAATTATTGGTAATCATAATAACTGGGTGAAATCGGAAATTTTCGAAGCACCACTAATTCTATTCAATCATATCTTTCCCAAACCAGGTTGGTGAAAGAAAGTATATACACGTCTACATATCAACGTCAGGAATTACCCAGTTGAATTACATGGTAAGTAAATGACATTTGCACACCTGACGAGGTACATGCTGTGATGGCTTTTATCTCATGGACAATAAGAAAAGCTATATAGGGCGTACGACATCTACTAGGTGTAAAAAAAAAAACCATTTCCAACTTTTGATCCTTAATAGTTCGAAAACTATACATCAAATTACACTGACATTGATATTAGCAATAGCTGAATAGTGTACAATTTTGTTGGAGGTAATTCAAAAATGATAGCATAAATCTGTTTCATTAAATTCAAGATTTGTTCTTACTTGAGTTTGGTCTCGGATTTCGCTCTATATTCAACCCTCTGTACAAAATTATAGTTTTGCACAGGGGTCAGTGGTGTGTATGGGAATGAGTGGTTAACACCCTGACAATGGTCCTGAACAATGGCTAGGATTGGAATGCTCTATCAAATATTCATGCGAAATTCCACTATCACAGCTAGTCTCTTTTTTAATCCCGAAATGTAGTGTATGCAAGCACATCAAACATGTGCTTATTATGATGATTATTATTATTCTTTAATGTGCATGCATTTTACCCTTACCATGAATTCAGGCTAGCAGTGCCCGAGGCAATCCATCATGAATTATTAATAAAGCAATGTGCCTTGGAGCAAGAGTCCAGTGGCCTAGTAAGCAGAGCTCTGAAAAGGTGGTATTCGTGGTATTGTATTTATGTCTATCGTTCAAGGTCACTGTGAGCAAACACTCACATACTCATCATCGGTTCTTGTGTTTAGTTCAATTTTGTACAGAGGGTTCAAATTTGAACAAAATCCGGAAGTTAACTGTAAAATCAATCATGTATTTCACAAAAACTGATTCATGCTCTCATATCCAAGTCACCTTCAAGTAAATTGTACACTATTCAGCTATTACTCATATCAATAACATGCAGTGTTATCTGATATGTAGTTTTCGAACTATTAAGGATCAAAAGTGGGAAATGGTTTTTCCAACGCCTAGTACCAAAGTACACAGATGATAGGAATATTGACCAAATTTGACTCGGGAAGACTCGTATCTCTTTACTGAATTTTCAACGGCGACCTACTACAACCAAAATTAAACAATTAAGTCATTGAGTTTATGTGTTGACTGAAACATAGTGTGAATAACGCTGTAAGTCTGTTTTTTTGTTATTCATGTTCCATATTCCACATTTCGTTCATAAGTTTAATATTCCATTTGATTTTGAAAAAGAAATGTTTTTTAACATACTGGTCAGTTTGAAACAAAATTGCGCCAATGTATAAGGACGTATAATTGACGTGTGATATGAGGAGCCCACTAAAAAGCAAAGCTTTTAGGATGCGGGTTCCAAAAATATAATATAGGCTTTTAGTAAAGTATATCAAATGCAAAAGTGACGTAACATGCAAAAATACAAGTTGTCGAGAATATTATAATGTTTACGGAATGTACAAGGTATTATGATGTTTATGATTAAACTTCTGGTATCAATGCTAAGAAAAGTAGCAAGTTGATCAAACTAATGAAGTCATCCGGGCGAGGCATCATTTGACTATACACAAATTTTTCAGGTGATCACGGCTAAATAATCAAACGTATGATTTTAGAAAATTGGCTTTAAGATTTTGCTTAAAGGAACTTAAAGAACTTGATTGCAACCGAACTGAATCTAACTCATTCCAGAAAGAAGGGCCGGTCGATGTAATTGTCTTATAAAAGGGCTAAAACTGTACAAACAGGGAAAAATGATAAGATTCACTGTGTCTTGTAGGGTAAGTATGGATATCACTGTTTTTAACAAACATTGAGGAAAATATACTAGGAAGATCACTAGCATTCAATTACACATAAAAATTCCAACATGATACATATACAAATCAGAATTTCGTAACAATTTACTTGAAACAAACAATTCATTTGTGTGATCAAACAGTACAGGGAAGGGAAAAAATATATCGCCTTCTGAATATACATACATAATTATATAGATAAAACTCTGGATCAGCTAAATTGATACAGGATCTGAAAAATGTGCATTGAGCATTGTAAGTAGTAAAACATGGATTGAATACGAAATAATATATCTACAAATACGAATTAGTCTCCTTAATGTAGTAATAACTAACATTTAATATGAAATATATAGCAAAAATATTATATTATTTATCAAAAACATTATATATATATATATATATATATATATATATATATATATTATATGTGACCGTGCACCAAAAAAGAAACAAAAAGTCGCACCCCTTGATTTTAAGTGAGGACTCGAAAAAGGTGATATGGTTCAACCAAGTCAGACTTGAGTTTTTCATATTTTCTGAAAGAACAATCCCTCTTCTACATTATTCTTCAGTTTGGTATCTTAACATGAATGGGAAAGTGTGTTTTTAGCAGTTTTTCTGCAACCCTTTTCGGATGAAGAATGGAACGATCAGGTTTGACTTAGATGCCGCTTTTTATGTCTTGAAATCCTTTGCACACTCTTCACCTTCAAGTCTTATAACTTTTGAAAGAATGACGCTACTGCTTTGAAAGTTAGCACTAATCATGGGCAGAATGTGCTAATAGAATATGCTTAATTTCAGCTTAATATGATAAGCTTTTCATTGTTGCTGCTTCGGTGGTTAAAGCCCCGGTCACACAGCACTCCACGACCCCGTTTAAATCACGTGCAAAAAGTTATGAAAATCTGGTGAACGTGGTCGTAAGTGGTAATTTTTTTTGTCAATTTTGGTTTGGCCGTGCTTTGTACGGGGTATGGCCGTTGGCGGCTGTTCCACTGCTGATGCACTACCTAAGCACGGCTAACCACGTCCAGCCACGTGTATGTACGAGGAAAAATCAATTTGTCAGTGATAAGCCGCTTAACACACGCTGTTTCCAGTGATACCAATGCGTAACACGCGTCAGATGACCGTGCATCTGCCCGCTAAATTTTCGCGTCTAACCGCGTCTCCCCAAGTGTTAATCACTGCCGGAACACGGATTATCATTATCACGTGTGTTTTACGTGCGTCGCACGTCTTTACCACGTGTGCCACCCGTGGTTGTCCGCGGAGTAAAATTTTGAGCAGTTCAAAACTTGTTACCGCGTCCGACGCCGTTCCGATTTTTTTCCCGCGTCCTGCCACGTATATAAATCGACCATAGCTCGTCTTAAACTCGACATCAAAGCGAATAACATCGTCTGCTTCACGGGAGACCACTTTTAGACGGGTTTTGGCCGTGATTAAGACGTAAAGCGCTATGTGACCGGGGCTTTACATTCTGTGTTTTGTCCCTTTCGTGGCACAGCTACCACGGCTTGGTAAAGATAAAATGATTGAATAGACCCTCTACTTCAGAGCCTCTTTTTTCACTTAAAGGTAACGCAAACCCAAAGAGCAATGTGGATTGAGTAAAAGCATTAACATTAATAGAACACATCAGTGAAAGTTTGAGGAAAATCGGACGATCGATGCAAAAGTTATGAATTTTTTTAAGTTTTGGTGTTGGAACCGCTGGATGAGGAGACTACTAGAGGTTATGACGTATGAGTGGACAACAATATAAACAAAATATAAAAGGAATTCCACAAAAAAAATCACTTTTATAGCAAAGTGAAAGAGTACTCGACTAACCGCTTTCAGAAAGCAGGGGGAATAAGTGCTACCCCTAACATATGTCTGTATCAAGTTGATGGAATGTGTAATTTTCATGAAAAATGAATTTCTATGGAATTCCCTTTATATTTTCTTCATGTTGTAGTCCTCTCATACGTCATAACCTCTAGTAGTCTCCTTACCCAGCAGTTCCAACACCAAAACTTTAAAAATTCATAACTTTTGCATCGATTGCCCGATTTTCCTCAAACTTTCATTGATGTGTTCTACTAATGTTACTGCTTTCACTCAATCCACATTGCTCTTTGGGTTTATGTTCCCTTTAACACTTTTCCAGTATTTAGGTAGGTTGAAGGAGTCCATTGAATTGAGTTTCAATATTATTTTAAAGCTTAGAATATGCTCTTTCAGAATCTGCCCTTAACTCAATATCTATGTCTGGTGACTTTTTGTTTGTTTTGTGGTGCAGGGTCACATATGTACTGAGTATAATTATTTTGTATCAATTCTACTTAGGAGGCAATAGGGCCATGTAACAATACGTATAGTAACTCACCTCCGAAAAAGAAGCATTGACAAAAAAAAAAAGTTCCTCGAAACACTTTTCCCCTACACTTCCAGGCGACGTTAGGCCTAGGCAAAATGACTACAATCTTGCAGACACCACTACTGGCCTGTACGTCTTTGGCAGTGTAAATCAGATATGATTTATAGAAATTATAATTAAAAAACTATTGTTTTGACGTTATACAGTAATTTCAGTGGTTACGATCGACGATGTTAACATTCCTGATAACAAGAATACTGACGTGATTAACGGAATAAGTAGAACACTGTGGTTTAAAAAAAAAAAAATCTCCCTAGAGCACAAAAAGGTCAGGAGGAACTCGAAGTGAGTTTTGGAACTGAAGACATTTTGAGTCCACATGTTTTCCACTGTCGCGCAGATAGTCCCACATTGACACGAAATATCCTAATCGTTCGCATTTTCTGATTATGTTTGTCTTGCACGCAGTGTGTGACAGCAGGCAATGTCGTCTACTCAGGAGCAATAAGGAATATTGGCTTCACCCCAGTTCTGGTTATTCCCGTCACACAAGCCATGGTGCCGAGAACACGGATCATTGCGTACTATTTCACTGAAACGGCAACGGGTGAAACCTTCGTCACAGCTGATTCTTTGCTGGTAGAAGTGGAAGAACAGTGTTACGGCGAAGTGAGTGTCAGGCCCGTAGCAAAGGTTTTTTTTTTCAAGGGAGGGTGCGTCGGTCAAGAAATCGGACCTTTCATCACTGCGACCCGAATTTTTATTTGTATTTGTTTATTTATTTTTTTTTTTTTTTGGGGGGGGGGGCATGTCAAGGTTCAATGGTAACCCTCTCTCGATGTGAAATTAGTTAGAATTTTCATCGACAAAATAAAAGTTTAATTTGCGATGTGGTGCGATGTGGTGAATATTTACAATGTTTTTCATAAAAAAATTACAGAAATAAACATTCATTGACATTGTGAACGCTTAAGTCATGATATTTTTCATCTCTTCATCCGTGTTAGCATCTTATATTGGAGGTGGACTGAAGGGGGAGGATGTGGGAGGGATCTCCTCCCCAACAAAGGGGTTTTTCTTTTTCTTTTCTGTTTTTTTTTTTTAATTGAAAATGAACGATCTCGATCTGGTTCACTCTCTGGCAGAATATTTGCAAAGTATTAACTCTCAAAACTAAAAAAGACGAGTGGCAGAATCTTGCTTTATGCGCATTCCTGAACTTGATCCGCTGTAAGTATGTTAAGCATCTTTCAATTTATATACTGCAAGTTTATGGTGATGGTCTAATGGGGGAAGTGTATTCCAATCCCTCACGAGGGAACTTTTGATTTTTTTTTTTATTTGAAATTCAACGATCTGTTGCACACTTCATAGGAATGTCTGAAATTACTTTTGCAAGAAAAGAAGTAAGAACAATAAATATTCAGATGCAAAAAATTAAATCATGGTATTTGCCACCTCTTGATCCACATGTGCGTCTTCACTGGGCACTAAGTTTATGAAAGTGGAGACAAGGGGAAGGGTGTGTTCCTCTTACCACACAGGGATATATTTTGGCATTTTCAGAACTTTAAGTTAGTGATATAGTGCAAACATTAAGATGGAATATTTTATCAACTTTCTTTTATTTTTGGGGTTAACCTATTGATATATTTCGCGGGGGCAAATGCTATTATAGTGCTCTCCGCGTAATCGGGTATCGCTTAAACGGGCACTCCGTTTTATTGAGTAGTAATTTCAAAATCACTTCCAATGCACATTAAAATTACCTGATAATCGGGTTGCCTTTCCGCATAAACGGGTTAATAATTTTCTTCTTATCTAATTTCTACCCACATTTTATAGCAGATATAACACTTTAAGAAATCATGAATGTCAAATTTTCCACGGCTAATCGCCTTCTCTGCTTAGTCTGCAAATTTTGAAAGAGAAATTTTGAAGAAAAAAACAACGAAAAACAGGAAATGCAACAGCTCCATACCGGTAATTTTACTTTTCCCCAGTGCACGCAAAGAGACGTATTCATTTCGGAAAGCGCCTGCGTGTTTAATAGCGAGGAGTCTAATATAGTCAAACGACTTAGTTTTCTGAAGACATCTTGTCCATAAAAAGAGTGTAAATTATTGCTCGTGACTGTAAGTGCAAGGTATTTAAAATGTGCGGTGCAAATACGCGTGTTAAGCATATTGGTAGGTGTTTGATGCAGTGTACAATGCATATGTACATACACATTGTGTGTGTCAATTGTGAATGAGACATGTTCCTCTGTTAATCGGGTACTCCGCTTAAACGGGTAAGAAACGCCCTGCCCGAGCCTACCCGATTATGTGGAGGGTACTGTATATACAGCAAATGCTTAATAAGAAGAAAAAAGGAATATTTACTGTTAAAAATCAAGACGCGGTCTTGGGGCGGTCCCCTAAGAAAGTCCCCCAAAATTCAAGGGAACTCATCCTTCACCCCCCCCCCCCCATCTTTTGCTATGCATTACAGGGTGAATAAGGCCTAGTCGCGACCGATGCGTGCATCAGCTAGCAACGGCGTAGCCAGGATTTCATCTTGGGGGGGGGGGGGCGGTTAGTCTGCGAGGGAGCGAAGCGACCGAGCCCGAGCGAGCGGAGCGAGCGGGGGGGGGGGGGGGAGGGTGTGGTAGGGGGTGTCCCCCCCTCCCACGGTAAGAACTTTTTGCATTTTGATGTTGTAAATGGTCCAATTTGATGCATGTTTTTGCGCGTTTTATCGACGTGAAACAGTCCCACTTGTTTAAGGTAGCAGTATATTTTAGTGTAGGCCTAGATTATTATTGAACAATTTGCCTATAAAATGGCATCATTCAAATACACTCTAGTATCAATTCTTTTCACTGAATATCATGAACGCGACTGAACCCGAGCGACCGGAGCGAGCGAGGGGGAGGGGGAGGGTGTGGGAGGGGGGTGTCCCCCCCTCCCACGGTAAGAACTTTTTGCATTTTGATGTTGCAAATGGTGCAATTTGATGCATGTTTTTGCGCGTTTTATCGACGTGAAACAGTAACATTTGTTTGGTAGCAGTGTATTTTGATGTAGATTATTATTGAACAATTTGCCTATAAAATGGTATCATTTAAATAATCTTCTTGTATTAATTCTTTTCACTGAATATCATGAACGCGACTGAACCCGAACAAGCGGAGCGAGCGAAGGGGGAGGGGAGGGTGTGGGAGGGGGGTGTCCCCCCCCCCCCTTCCACGGTGAGAACTTTTTGCATTTTGATGTTGCAAATGGTGCAATTTGATGCATGTTTTTGCGTGTTTTAACGAGTTGAAACAGTCCCACTTGTTTAAGGTTGCAGTATATTTTAGTGTAGATTATTATTGAACAATTTGCCTATAAAATGGTATCATTTAAATAATCTTCTTGTATTAATTCTTACACTGAATATCATGAACGCTGTCTGTTCAGCAATCAAACAGAAAAAGCATGCACACGAGGGTGTAGATAGGGGCATATCCCCTCCCACACGAACGTGATTTTGCGTTTTCAGACCTGAAATTCAGCGATCTGGTGCACATTTTTGGTGCAATACTTTTTCATCGAAGTGTTAAAATCACGGAAGTTAGGTCTTATTCCGAATGTGCACCATCTGTGTGTATGTATAAAGTCTATTGAGGTAGAGCTTAGGGGAAGGGGGATTTCCCCTCCCGCTCGCGGAGCTTTTGCGTTTTTAGAATTGAAATAAAGCGATCTGGGTATAGCCACAGTCTACTTCTATGCATGGCGGAAGGGGAGGGGGGGGGGAGGGGCGGGCGAGCAGAAAGAAGGCGTGGGCGAGTGTTATCTCCACCCTTCCCTTCCGATGGAGCTTTTGCCTTTTTAAGGTTGAAATTGAGATGTCTCGTATACGCATATTTGATGGAATCAACATTTGGGAAATCACCAAAAAACAAAAAAAAAAAAACAACAACAACTGATGGGGGGGGGGGACTCAGGGAGGAAAGGGTCGATTAAAAGGGGAAACTCCCCTTATACATGAGGGAACCTTGAGTTTTCGGAATATAAGTGATAAGTCTTGTGCACTCAGAAGAGAGATTTTGCATATTTTGAATTGAAATTCAACGATCTGGTGCACACTTTGAGTGAAATATTCAAAAAAATATCTTATTTGATGAAAGGTTGGAAAGGAGACCCGCTTCATGTGCATGCATACAGTATACACGCATTTTTTTTCCGCCTCCCAAATCCCCGGTCCAAATCTTAGGGGGGGGGGGGGGGGCGACCGCCCCCATCGCCCCCCCCCCCCCTGGCTACGCCAGTGTCAGCTAGGGTATTCGATCATGACAGGCGCTTCATTATTCAAACAATTTTTAAGTTACAAGTTAACAGTCCGACATTATTGAAGTAGTGCGTATATGACGAGGTTTATCATTCAAATACGTTCTTTTGAAAAAAAAAAGTGAACTTTTAAGATTTTGGATGGGATCGTGAGTGCGCAGCTGACACACGCAATAATTATTAGCTCTTAACGTGCCATGGTCGCCGATCGGCAACTTAGAAGAGCGCGAAAACCATTGGTCATTTAAGTTCTTGTGGTACCATAATGTGTTAGCGAACGTATAATGCACAAATTATTTCGTTATAAGACTACAATTCCTAGGTCTTCAAATTCATATGAGCTGATTTGATTTTTAATGGACAATTTGTTGATTATTTCAATTGGTTTTTTTATTAATTAATTATACATATGAACAGCTTGCTTTCAAACGGCACATATAGAATCATCGTTTTTCAATTAATTTAGCGCCTTTTGGTTGAAAGCTCTTCACAAACAGACTTGTAACGTAAAATTTGAAATGGCGATAATTTTGGATTTGGGGAATAGCTGCTTATGTACGACAAATTCACTTTTGATGTATTCTATTGATTTTCATCTCCTTCAAGACATGCAATAAGATTTTGTATTGGGGTTACTTACTTTCAATGTGAGAAGAACATTGAATCTTGACTAACTGGGACATCATTTTGGATTTCAGGAAGAGCCCAGAGTTTCTATCGGAACTTTTGTTTTTAATTCTTTTTTTTTAAATATTCTTTTAGATTCCTTGTATCTCAGAACATACGTTTAAACACCTGAGGTGTGCATGTTGCTTACCTATCTAAAAAGATATCAGCAAAACAGAAAATGGCACCCATTTTCGGCACAAGCTGAAACATCGAGAAAACTCTTTCTGATATCCTTTGTGATATTTCTTTATTAAAAACGGTCCAATAAATATTTCAATGGGCTCCTTGTGTCTCTAAACAAAATTGAACATAAGTGTGGATTGAGCTGCCTTTCTAAAGAGGTTGTTAAAAACAGGAAATGGCGGACGTTTCGGACTCCATTTTAGATTTCTGCAAGAGTTCAAGTGGTTAAGTAAGGTATGGGTTTCTGTTGTTGTTGTTGGTGGTGGTGGTGTTTTTTGTTTTGTTTGGTTTTTGTTTGGTTTTTTTTTAGAGGGGGATGGAGGCCCGGGGCTGGTTACTTATCTTTTCAATGATATTCTGCGTGACTTGGTGGCAACCGGCACCATAATGAGCGTCAGTCAAAATGTGTGAGTTGATAGGTGGCGTCAATTTCAACCGGTCCCAAGGGTAGATTTACCTAATTCATAAGCGGCTACTATTTTGTAGTCCCTGTCATCCCATAGACAAGATGCATCTGGTTGCAATATCGCAAATTAAGTATAGGCACCTACATTTGTTGGTGACTATCTTCAGTCTTCGAGTAAATTGCCATTTAGGTCTTGTTAGCCTTCATGCCCGCTCTCCTAAGGACTAATCCTTGACGGGGTCATCGCACCAGACCGACACCCACGAGTCTTACAGCCCACGAGTTCGACATTGAAAACAGGTCCATGGGTCATACAGATTACGAGTCATACAGCCCATGAGTTCAACATTAGGTAAAAAAAAGGCCATGAGCTCGAAAGATTACAACACGGGGCTTAATGTGTCGGTCTCGTGGGCCTTGTTTGCCATAGGCCTTGTTTGCTTGAAATGTAATAGTGTCGAACTCATGGGCAGTATGACTCGGAGCTGTGTAACTCATGGACTGTCATGGGCTGTATGACACATGGGCTGTATTACTCGTGGGTGTCGGTCTCGGAACGAGAACCCTCCCTGACTGCTTTACAGTATCAGCCGAGTATACTTGCTTACTGGTCAAAAATCATTTTAAGTAGAATGTCATAGCAGTGTGGCTGGCGAGGTCGTGCATTATACATGTGAAATCGTACTCAAATTTCCTGCCTAAGTGATTGATCTTCTCTTTGAATTAGTATTAACAAAAATATGCTATTGGAAATAACATTTCATTTGATTTTGATGTTAGAAGCAGAGGATGACTTAATGATACGAGGCGATAGTTGATTATGTGTGGCTTTGTTCTTTTTTTTTTTTGAACACGTAAGGTATTCATCAGTGGCAGCAGACCGCCTCCACTGGTTAGTCAGTACTTGCCCCATGCTCCAGTGAACGTAAGGGTACAAGCACCCAGGGAATCTTCGGTGGCAATCATGGCTGTTGATACGGCTGTCTATCGCCTCAGAGATAAGGATCGCCTGACCAGACGGAAGGTATTTCATTGTTATCTTACAATTGTCATAACAATCTAACTAATACTGACGATGAATTCATTAGTTTTGCCTGGTTCCAGGGATTCAACAATTGCATTTTTTAGGGTTGTCAGGCATTCAATATTTCTAGTTGCCCTATTGGTGGTCATCTTGGACATCTGAAGAACCCGTTAGGACGCAAGAGTTGCATCAACCACTTCGATTCAGTGTCATCGTAATAAGACCATAAATTTATTTTCAATTTTATGCACCATTATATAATATGGACATACTTAGATTAAGATTTCAGTTGTGGTGGATATATCAAACCCTATAAAAGGGGTGCAAGAGTTGTGTAATCCAGACTCGGACTCAGAACATAGCACCCCTGAAATAAGTTGAACCATCAACTCTTTTCATTTCTTGTCACCATGTAAGCTGAAATATATTTAAGGAACCCAAAGTTGCATTATCCAGACTTGGAAGGCATCCTCGATATTAAATAAAACATCCATTCATGTTTTGTTACTATACACTATATTTTCTGTCCTTTCTCCGTGTAGATGTTCAACCGAATGAAGGGGTATGACGTTGGCTGTGGACCGGGTGGAGGGCGTACGGTTTCGATGGTCTTTGAAGTGAGATTATAAGACATTGATATCGACTGATCGACAATCCGATTGGTCTCTTTGCTAGGATCATGAATGCAGCAAAATTTTATTGGCTGAAATGATTACCCAAGTGCGATTTAATTTTGTCGTTTTATGTGAACTTGTGCCCTAAAACCTTGCCCTGCCGTTCTTATGGTACAGCCTAGTAAAGAAGCTTTATTATTATCTTTTTAATCTGCTCTCTCCAAACAAGTTCCGTAGGAAGAAACTCATTTCGTTGTTACTTGATAGGGCAAGGCTTCGGCAGGCATTGATTGATTGATTGATTGATTGATTGATTGATTGATTGAAATTCTTTGTATATGATAGAACGTATACATTTTACTTGAATGCTCCTACTATTTTGATAACAGGATTCCGGGATGACGGTGTTAACAAATGCAGAACTCGATGTCAGCACGCGTGAAGGTCAGTAAACAGATAATAGTCACGAAAATTTTACCCTCGTATACTTAATCCTAAAAAAAGACTGGGCTATTTTGGAGGTTTTGAGGAGGTAAGGAGGGGCCATGATGGCCTCTCTAACATCTAGGCAATGGAATGTCCGATTGTCACCGAATTTGGCGTGCGTCTGGTTTATGACGTACGCTACAAGAATGCATAGTCAATTTTGAAAAAAACAAAACATTCGTTTTCTGATTATAAGGCTAATCAATTATGCAAATAAGTTAATTTTTGGGATTTGTGTTTATTCTGCGCCAATATGGTTGTCTAGAGAGCCCTTAATTGTGAAATACAGGAATGGAAGTTGTTTAATATGTAATTATTAGAATGCTGATTGTCTAAGACCAAAGATTAGGTAATTGATTAAACGATCATACTCGTTCTACGTATCAAACTCGGGTATCTAGGTCTTTGTTTCGTTGATTATTTTTTTTCTGATGTTTTCTATTGTTTTATGCTTTTATATTCAGAACAATTAATTTCAACATCAAGTCAGATTTTGATAGCTGAAAAACATCTGTGCAAGAAAAAAGGTATCTTCAAAACCTCATTCAATTTACATATAAACACATACAAGTACATTGTGTACACCATATTTGACTGACATGAGACCGAAAAAAGGCTAGGTAACGGCAAAATCGCTGGAGGTATAAGCAAATTGGGTACCAAAAGATGGGTAAGACTCTAAGACAAAAAAAGTCATGAAGTCTCGGGGTGAGATCTTCTACATTCTAGAAGCTATCACACAATTTTTGGAGGGGGCCCCTGATGCCCCCAGTCTTTTTAGGGTTATAGCAAGGGGAGGAGAGACCATTCTTCAGAGCCACTGACTCTTTCGTTAGGAACCTCACACTCATGACCACAGACATCAGAGAAAATAAAGTCTGATTTTTTTCATGGCTGATAAAATTAAGAAAACCACATCTCCGATTGCACACATGCTCAGATATCATGCAAATTTTCAGGAAGTATTCTAATGTAAATTTAACTTTGTTGTTTAAGAACACAGACATGAAATCATGCTTTCTTGATATACAACATAAATATTATATCCATAGTTAATTTTCTATTTTCTTAGGAAACAGTGCTTTGTTATAAACCGTGATTCTTTATCGTCCAATGCCTGTTCCCGTGCCGTTTCATATTATATATATATATATATATATATATATATATATATATATAGCGTCGCTGGGCGACAAGACCTCGTATCTACAAAATAATTGTTCAGGGGAGCAAAAAAAAAAAATACCTAGGGCGCTTCAAAAAATTTGACTGAGACACTATATACCTGTAAGACCCCCCCCCGACCCCCCCCCCCCCCAAAAAAAAAAAAATAAATAAATAAAATAATAAATCACCACTTCAGTCTGCAAGCAACCTCACCGCTGAACGCTCAATAACTATTCTTGTTTTTTTTTTTTTTTTTGGCACCAGGGACAAAATGGTGGGCAAAAACACTTCACATCCTGGGCTCTGTCAGCACTGATTCCATACATATACGAGTATTCTACAGTGTTTACTATTGACCGTACGTACATCCGTACGGTACGGAGCACGTACACGTTTGCATGTAGATATGCTACTTACAAGTATGTAGGCTCTATGTAAAGCACGTTACTTCTGACCAATCCATATAGATAATGCGAACCCAATGCGAGCCTTAGCCTCATAAAAATAAATGGAGGGGCAAGTACTGTATATCATTTTGCCTACCCCCCCCCCCCATAATTCCCGAGACAAGAAGATGTTCTTACTTTTTTGCCAGAAAAAAGTTTACCCCCATAAAAACATAGGAAGGGCAAGCATATTATAATTTTGCCCCACCCCATAATTGATCATTAGTGAGATGAGAAGATTTTCTTGCTTTTTGACAGAAAAAAAAAAGTTGCCTCCATAAAATGTTCGAGGAGCAAGCGCACAATTCAAGGGTTTGTGTTTTAAGTTCAATTCGTATAGAAGTTTAAGTTCTTCCTCATGCCTTGGTGACCTTTTCAGATAACTCAATGTAGACATTGTCTTGTTTTGTTTCTCTCCCTTTCTTGCCATGCATTTCTTTAGTTTTATTTTCTGTCTGTTCCTTCCATGCTTTTGTTCTTGTCCTTGTCATAGTCGTGTTTTTTTTTCTGATTATTTCGCCAGACATCAGGATATCAAAATTTTATACATGGAGTCCTTGACGGATCTTGAGGTGCCCTCACCTTCTAGAGTAATTCACAAATTTTTACATGCTATGCTTTTCTTGTGAATTCCTCTTTTCCATGTTAAGTTATAAATTAAGATTGTATTGCTTACTTGTTTATTTATCCGAACCAGAGTTGATATTATTATGATAATTGTATTCATGTTTTGTTGAAAATTACGTGATTGAAAGTTCCTTTCGATAATATGTATTCATGTGAGAATTATGTATATTAATTTGTATTACTTTATATGGAAATAAAATCATTTTGAATTGAATTGAATTGAATTGAACCACATCTGCCCCATCCCCCATAATTCCCGAGATGAAAAGATTTTTCATCTTTTTTCAGAAATCTGTCCAATTACTTTAATACACAAAGTGTGCACCAGATGGCAGGTTGCTGAATGTCAATTCTGAAAAGGCAAAGTCTCTCTCGTGTGGGAGGGGGATACCTCTTCCCACACCTTCCCCCGTTCGGTCTATTTTCCATGGACTAGATACACCTATAGGTTGACAGATCTACAAATGTTTCATCGAAAGTGTGCACCAAATCTGTCACTTTACTTAATAAAAAAAAAAAAATGCAAAGGTTCCTTCGTGGGGGAGGTCGCAGATATTATCTCCGTTCAATTAACAATTAACCCTTTCCCAATGGCGTAGCCATTTTGACCGGGGATTTTGAAGCTGAAAAAATATAATCGAATATGGGAGAGGTATCTTATCACCCTAGCTCCCATTGCCTTGTCCCGTCTATAGACTTTGTACACTATGGGGAATGACAATTTCCGGATTTTCCACAAAAAGTGTGCTTCAGATCGTTTTATTTCAATTCTAAAAACTCAAAAGCTCCGTCGAGCGGGAGGGGGTATCCCCTCCCACATCCTCGCCTACGCTCTACCTCACTATAATTTGTACATACACAGAGTTGATGCACACTTGGAATAAGATTCATTAACATTTCACCGGGAAAAAAATAACTATTTGTCTAAATTATCATTTTTGGAGGGGGCTGCAAAAAATTCAGGTGCAGTTGTTTTGCACCAGAAGTTTGCACCGTGAGATCGCTGAATTTCAGGTCTGAAAATACGAAATCATCTTCGTATGGGAGGAGAAATGACCCTTACACCCTCGTGTGCATGTCTTCTTTTTTTTCTGTTTGATTGCTTAACAGACAACGTTCATAATATTCAGTGTAAGAATTAATACAAGAAGGTTATTTAAATTACACCATTTTATAAGCAAATTGTTTAATACTGATTTACATCAAAATGTACTGGTACCTTAGTGGGACTGTTTCAAGTCGATAAAACACGCAAAAACCTGCATCAAATTGCACCATTTACAACATCAAAATGCAGAAAGTTCTCACCGTGGGAGGGGGACAACCCCCTCCCACACCCTAAACAGTGCTAAACCCTCGCTCGCTCCGCTTGCTCGGGCTCGATCGCGTTCATGACATCATAAGTGTAAGAATTAATACAAGAAGTTTATTTGAATGATGCCATTCTATAGGCAAATTGTTCATTAACAATTTACATCACACTGTACTGCTACCTTAAACAAGAGGAACTGTTTCAAGTCGGTAAAACACTAAAAGACCTGCATCCAATTGCACCATTTACAACATCAAAATGCAAAAATTCCACCGCGGGAGGGGGACACCCCCTCCCACATCTTCCCCCCACCCTCCCCCTCGCTCACTCCGCTCGCTCTTCTTTCGTCGCGTTCGTGATATTCAGTGCAAATGTTAAAACATGGAGTTTGTTGGGATGATACTATTTTATAGGCAAATTGTTCCACAATAATCTACATCAAAATATACTGCTACCATAAACAACTGGGACTGTTTCAAGTCGATAAAACAAGCAAAAACATGCATCAAATCGCACCATTAAACGCAATTTCAGTTCTCACCGTGCTAGGGAGAACGACCCCCTTCCCCCTTGCTCGCTCCGCTTGCTCGGGCTCGGTCACGTTCATGACATCAGTGTAAGAATCAATACAAGAAGTTTATTTAAATGTTATAATAATTTATAAGCATATTGTTCAATTACAATTTACATCAAAATGTACTGGCACCTGAAACAAGTGGGTCTGTTTGAAGACGATAAAACACGCAAAAACCTGCATCAAATTGCACCATTTACAACATCAAAATGCAAAAAGTTCTCACCGTGGGAGGGGGTTGTACCCCCTCCCACACCCTCCCTCCCCCTTGCTCGCTCTGTTCGCTTGGGCTCGGTCGCTTCGCTCCCTTGCATACTAATAGCCTTCCCCCCCCCCAAAAAAAAAAAAAAAAATAAATAAATAAATAAATAAAGAAAAAAAAATAAATAATAATCATAAAAAATGAAAAATAAAAAAATAAAAAATATATACGTTGCGTCTCAGCGTAATCTTAAGCTACTTTTCAACACGACGCAGGGAAGAGGAGAACGACCAGCTCAATCGTCGCGTCGTCTGAAACGTCCGCGCAGCAAATCTGGAGCTCCCCACTGTCTTTGCTGATTCTTACAACAAAGTAAATGTTCATAAATATGGAATTCATAATATTGATTACATAACAGCTGTAACGCAATATTTGTAAAGGCTAAGCATAGTATGGTTAATTATGGTGCGAACCGTCAGGGTTCGTTGTTTGTGTGTTGTTGTTGTTTTTTTATTCCATATATTCAACAAGTGGTCTCTATCTTCTGAGAAACGTGACTTGAGGCCTGAGAGTAAAAAAAAAAAGAAAAAAAAGAAAGAAAAAAAAAACTTTTTTATTGATCACTACTTAGAACTCCAATGTACACAGACACCAGCCCGGCAGCGACGTAATGTTGCAGGTAAGAACCTTTCGTAGTGATGATATTGATGGGTAATTGGGCATCCAAATTCAGTTTGAAAGTATCTCTGTTTACAAAGCTCTGAATTGAAACTCACCTTTGCATAATTTTATTAGTCTACGCTCTTAAAATTGGAGGATATCTCCAAAATGTGTCCCACCAAACAGAGAGCTGTTACTTAAATACATATAAAATACCCCGCAATGATTACCCCAGAGCAGAAACATATTCTCGAAGATTGCGCGCAATGACATGTGATTACTAAATAAGACGTATAGCATTTTGGTTCACGTTCACGTGTATGTTTTCTGTTCCATTTAATGGCGTTTATCGAAATCATCATCATTATCATCATTGCATGCAGGTGAGATCCACTTTCTCACACCAGTAGTTTCGTCCGAGGTGTCTTTACTTAACTATCAAGGCTTGGTCAAGGCAATGGTTTATACACATTTTCATCAACTGTCTGTGTTCAACTGGAACATCTTTGAAGGAAATCCTGAAATTGGCCTATGATACAAGTTGTGAAAGCTGAGAACATAATTAACATGGATTAGGTATATCCAGGCATACTATTAAAATTTGCGAAGAATAATGAAGTAATGGAAATGTTAAACCCCATTCTCAATATTCGTCCTGAAAGTGCATTCGTGGCAGAAAGTTGCCCTCTGTAGATGACATAACATAAGCGTCTCGCTGCTTTATTAAAACGTACCTGAATCCGGCGCTAATGTATTTTAGTATCCATATTCGTATACTCAGCATCTGTAGCTATTCAGTTGTTTTTTTTTGTTGTTTTTTTTTTGCCGAACTGCATTTCTGATTTTTGAATAATGTTTTCTTCAATTATTTTAGTGTTTGCGGTACTACTTTGTGAAGAGGTCAAGACATTCCATTTTATTTCATACAGGTGTGAGGACTATATGGAATAGCATTGATTAATGTGATGTACAAAACGATGCATGCAATACACAGAATTATTACATGATATGTCAGTGCGATGGGTGTAACGGAAGCATGAAATAGTACAATACACTGCACCCCCGTTCCAACGAACATAGTTATAGAGTAATTTCATTACAACGAATTAAAAATGATTTGCCCCAAAGTATAATGTTTGATTCTGAATCCTTAAAGTGAAAAGTCAGCGTGAACGTGGAGTGGCACGTAATCCAATCGTGTTGGGGAAACAACCGTCATTTACTGTTTTTATGGTCAGTTTACTCAAATATTTTTTTCTGTCCCATCTATCAGTTAAAGTGTGCCTGATCATGCTGACGCCCAGGGCGCTGGATTGTGTGTCAAACTGCACCAACTTGCAAAGTCTGCTGGAAAGTGAGAGCCCTAACTGTGGGCAATTGGCTTCTACTTTGCAAAGGATTTGTGGTCTGACATAAGACGAGACAAGGGTAAGCACTTTTACCATCTTTCTTCTTTTTTAAATCTTTGATGATCTTTGAGATATATTTTCATTCACAGGATACTTGTGATGGGCTCGGCGCCGGGCCTGTCTATTATTTCAGTGTCTATAAGTATACAAACATTCTTTCAAATGGCATGATCATATTGCGTTTTCATACGTTTGTTTTCTTTCTTTTTTTCCCAAAATGTCGATAGTTTATCAAAAAAAAAAACAGCAACAACTACAAAACAACAACAACATGGTATTGTGTTCAATTGTATCGTATTTTTCAAGGAAATCACATTAACTTTTCGATTTCGTTCGTTCGTATATAATTTTGCTTTTCAAATCAAATCAGATAAGAAAATGAATAACATCAATGTGACAAATTAAAACCAAACATAACCGAATTACAAAGGAGCAATAAAAACAAAAGTGCAGTTTATACTACATGCATAACAAAAATCTTAGTAAAACATCGATAGTCACATATTATACAAATAACTCAGTACATTTTTAGTAAGGAAGCAGGAGACCGTCAGCATAAGCATAGCTTGACTGGGCTGATGGTCTTATTGGGCAGTGTAACTCGGGTTTGCCTCTCACAGAATGTACAGATATTTTTTTTTCTACATTTCATTTACATTTGTACAAATCCTTGATCATTTTGCAACATGAGTAAGATGATATCACCATCAAAAAAGTGAAAAAAAAAGTTTAAAGAATAGAGGCAAGTTAAATTTCTTCTGCGTATACAATCGTAGCGTCTTCCTGGACTGAGCTCATATTGTTCATATTTTAATGCTGTTATCACATTATAGGTGATTTATATCCTGACAAAAAAGTACAGAATGTTTATAGGAAATTCCGAAATTCACATTTACAATTGTGCGAAAGAGAAATATAGTAAAAAAAATGGCAATTCTTGGTATTTGACCGTAGATGTACGAAAACATTCAAGATGCAGACGTTCTATGCACAGAGAATAACGACATATCCCGGGTGGTAGATGTGATGCGGAAGTGAAATATATATATATAGTAGGCCAGCCAAGACGATTTTTTTTACTTTGGACGGCAAAATTTGTTAATGCTAAGTTTTCCAGCTGAAAGTCTTGCAAAAATACTCAAGTTTAGCGTACGGCCGGATGTCAAGCGCGTTTTTGCCGAAAAATGTCTTTTTTAGCACAAAATTTGAAAGAATGTCGAAAATCACGATTTTTATTTTTTTACCGAAATAAGTAATGGTTGATAAGTACCTTTCAAACTAGAAATGTGTTATCTTCCATTTCAAGTTTAGAACCTGACTAATATGCATTTGAATGTAGAATTTTTACACGCACATATATGGCGCAATGAAACATAAAAACTTGATTTACTCAAAATTGTACTTTGTAAAATCTACCAATATTTCAAAGTTTTTTTAAACTACCTAAATCAATCTATTCAAAAGTTTTTATTTTTCCGAAATATAATATATATTCTGATATCTTATGCAGCAAAAAAATTACAAGATAAGGCGAAAGATAACTCGTTTTATGTTATCCTAAATGGGACGATGTATTTTTACCGGACGCGCATTTTGAATGAAAAATCGAATGTATAGCGTAAGCCCATATATATTGTACATGGTATAGTGCGTGTAGGTGTTTATCTTACATAATTGGCGAAGTCAATGGACAGGTTGGATAGCTGACTGCAAAACCCTTTGTGGCACCTTGATATGACTGAAATGTGCTTCTTCCCCCCCCCCCCCAAAAAAGAAAATAAAATAAATAAAATCAGTAGTGTTGTTACCATGGCAACTGATCATCATTAGGTCACTCCCTGAAAATTTCAAATATTCATAATTGTAAAACGTACGAAAGTGTTGAAACATTTTGTGTGTGTGTGAAAAATGTATCAATCTAACTAATCTATGTTTAACAATGAAACCTAAGTTACATATAAATTGTTTACTATGTTCTGAAATGGTTGTCATGGAAACCGTGATAACAAATCACGTGTTACTGGGAAAAATTACGATACCAAATCTCCCATCCTGCATACTCACCCCTTCCCCCGAGAATGCTTTGGAATTCATAATGCTATATAGTTTGCATTCTCAGGCCCTGAAACGGAGCCCTGCAAGGGATAGGCACGAAATCACTTTTACTTTTGTAATGTTCTAAGGCGAGGTGTTTGCATTTTATTTAGATTTATTCTCCCGCAGAAGACTTATACTAAATGTTTCTTTTATGATGGTTGATTGTTTACATGAACGTTGTTTTGAACGCACACTTAGTCGGCGACATAAAAATGTTATTATGTATCCCGGATTTGTGTGAAAAAGTAAGGCAAATATCACCCTCCAAAAGTAGAAATGAAATGCGTACAATGCAATAACAGCCTCATTTCCCCTTCCCATCATTAAGTCGGTTATATCATCGAGTCTATATTGCAGATTATATTAATCCTTGGCCAAGTTCTATGTCCTTGGAGCAGACATGTATAAACTTGTTTGTTTGCAATTCGATTTTTTTTCTATATTATCACAAATTTGTGAAAAAAAAAATCATTTCAGTTATCACCAACACTCTAAATTCCCAGTCAACCAACAAAACGTACTACACAATGTGCACACGCCCGCAACCACCGCCTCAAACAGCGTTCACGAATGAAATACAGTAAACAGTAAACGAGGCAATTTCTCTTTTTTAAAGCAATGATTTGCCATTAGCGTACATTTACTAGAATAGCAGCACTTGACATCTATGTTGCTGGTTACCAAAATGCTGATTAGAATACCATACACAGTAAGAACATGCTTGAATCCTGCAAAATATATATAATTATTTCTCTTCAACAGTATTTCGTTTTGAAAGGTAAAGAACCTCAGTCTCCATTTGTGGACATCTAAAAACAAACAAAAAAATCCATCTGAAAGCAATCTTCTTAAATGATTAAAAGCATTAGAAAAGAATGAGTCCTCAGTGAAAATGTCTTTCATGAACAAATCTCTGTGACATACATCCAAAGAGTTTGAAAAACAATACAAATTGCGCTGACTACATTAACTGCATCGATAGCCTCAATTTTTTTTAATGTGACATATACTATAATGTGTCCAGCATCACAAACGTTACACCAGTTAGAAAAACAAAATGTTCTCTTTAAGCAATATTTCAATATCTCTATCTTTTTAACAATTTGTGGTTACATATCCTAGCTAATTATGACTGTACGCTGTTGCATTGAACTTTCGTCAATGTACAACTAAATTAGAATGGTGACTGCCAAATTTTTAAAAATCTTTTAGTCTGATATTATTTGTGTGTTCTGCAGACCAGTGTGATAAGATATCTGTACTGAATACTCGTCTCTCAGTGAAGAAAAAAAAAACACCTCTCCAAAATGCATGGGTAATGTTTCCCTCTAATACTTTCCCTTATTCCAAGTACCAGAATACATTGCTGGGGCCCTGAATAGCTAACATATATTACAGTATTACAAACATCATGACAATTATAGCACATGTGAAAGAAACCTGGCAAAACATACATCTTGACCAGTACATTTTCTTTTCACTACTTCTTGTACTTGACGTTTGGATTGAAAGATTTTACTTATGTTCGTTCCTTTAAGCTACATACTATTCTTTTATATCTTAAACTAGAAAAGAAAAAAACATGCTCTTTGCTATTTCCCTTCAGATTCACCAACTGTTACTTTGTGAAATTTTCTCTTTTTAAGCACTTCAACGTGCAGTTTTCTTTTTTTTTTCTGACTAACATGTCACATATTTTCCTCCATCTGATGAAGAAAGGCAAAGTTCACTTCCCTTTTGTTGCCCCCCCCCCCTTAAAAACAAAAACAAAAGACATTCCAATCTGACAGGATTAAAATGTTGGCGTTTGGGCTTCAAAGGAAATAACAGGATCAATTTCCATGAACTACTAGTATGCGGCTTGTAACTCTGAGTCTCAAAGGCATGGTATAGTTTTGGTTGAGATGGAGATTCAGACTTTAACTTTTTGCAAGCAAATAAAAACAACTTATGAAATATGAAAGAGCATCAACTTCTTAGAGTAATTTGAAGTTTGTTTGATTAAAGTTCTTGGTTTTGAAACGGCCGAGAAATTTTTTTAAAAAGTGACACAGAATGATAATAATTAGAAGTGGGTGCCACCTTTATTAGGACCTCTTTGTTTTTGTACATCTCAGCCTTTTCAAAACCAATTTTTAACAAATAAATTTGGAATTCCTCTTGGTATTGTTTTCTCTTTAATATTTCATTACAGGGTTCTCATTATTTTACAAAATCTCCATCTCAGCCCCCATCTCAACCAAAAGTAGACCATCCCTCATCCCTTAAATGCTGCCATCAAAACTGGAAGTAGATCTATATCAAATCATATTGTAAATGCTCTTTGCCAAGTAGTGTTGTGCACATTTTGATATCAGGCCTTGTTTTACTTCATCACTAAGGAAAAAAAAAGAAGAAAAAAGATTAGAAAAGAAGCATTTAATCTGGATTAGTAGAAATTTCTAATATATACACATGTCTTTTATATATTCAACTTCTATAATAGTCCTGAAAGCACATTGTGATTATATTTGAGAAGTTTAGATGGATGCATTCCACATGTAAGTTCAGGTTCTGATGACATCCTTCATACGGAATCTGGATGCGGACCGGATAGCCTGGCAGGGTTGTTTCTGGAGAGAGACAGAGAGAGAGAGAGAGAGAGAGAGAGAAAGAATGGTGTATCTGTCTTTACTTGATGAAGAAAGTGACATGGGCATTTTAATCTTTGGTGAAGACACAGTGACATATACGCTAATAAAGACATACGGTTACTTGATTTCCTCTATATGTAGTGTTTCCTTGAAACTGTAAAGTATATTATTTTATACAGTAGATCCTAATTGTAGCAATTTAACCGCGAGTACACGATGAAATATAAAATGTAGGAAACTTTCATGATCCAAATATCCAATTCTTTCCATTAAGCTTTTTATTCCATTCAGAAGAATTTCAAGGTAGTGCTTGCCTGATACTGCAACTTGATACATTCAACACTTTCGTGCATATAATGTCCCCGTGACCTTTCACATCAATACCCTCATAACTAATCAAAGTCAAATTGCTTAGAGGTTATGGTAACTTTGCCATCCGAAGGTAAATATAATGTCATGGTAGCAATGCTCTACAGTCAATAAAAATCAGGGTTTCCCTGTAATTTACAATCAGCAGCAAAATCACAACAATAACTAAAATGCTACTTGTACAAGGCTCAGCAGGTAATCATCTCTTTTGTATAAAACCAAAGATGAAGATGATCTGCTGAGTAAATGTTAAGTTATTGCAAGATGAGAATAGGACAAATGTGCGTGTGAATGGATGACTGCAACAACATAAAAACTCCTGCAACCATCTTTGACAGCGGCTAAAAAAAGATAATCAGCGTTAATTCATGTAAATCTTCGTTGTTGGAGTGATTGACTACATGCATATGCAGTACTGCATTCATTTAGCAAAACATGCGTTAATTTTCTGCTCAATGAACGATCGACAGTCAAAAATTTGGTCAAGATGTCAAAGGCTTGACAAAATATTCCAACATATTTGGGGTTTACATTTTACATGTATTATTGCTTACCTCCCATATTTCCTTTCGAAATAGAGTACAGGATGCACAGATTAGAAGTTGGTAGTCAGGACATCTGTCTCTTTCTTTTTTTCTCTCTCTCTTGTCCGTAGTTGGCTGTGGTTTGCAGGGTCCATTTTGTCCACTTTGTGCTAATTCTGGTCGAAAATACAATTAACAAAAACTTAAATAAGTTATCATTTTTATGAGTGAAACAGGATAATCATACTGCAACAAAAAAAAAAACACATTCATCATGAATTAGAATTAATCATCACGATCTCATGAATCCCTTAGTATAGAGATTTTGGATCTTCAGGTCACTGTCAACATTAATTTGTCTTACATGTAATACATTAATCATATCATTGTTATTATCATCTTTGATGCTCTAAAGCCATATCTTACTGAAAATGAATTATGTAGGAAGGAAGTCATCTTGACACCTGTAATTCCTGTACACAAATATTTGATTGTATCATGCTCTCATTTGTATGTGGATTAGGATATGATTTCCTTGCATAAATCGGTTTGTATTCATGAGATGATATTCCTAATTTCAAATGGTTGACACTTACTTGTGAGCTGGAAAGGGCATTCACATCGCAGTCAAGACATCTTTCTATCTCCCCCTCACTCTAGTGGATGTGATCTCAAACTCAGCATGTCCATTTGTTGCTGACACCTTGATAAAAATAAAGAACAATACATCACAGCATATCACCCTTACGTCATACTTAACGCAACATAATAACAATGGAAAGTTAATTGATTTGTGACTACAGACGTATTTTCATCTGTGCACACATTGAACACTTGTGCCAATTGACATGGTTGAGAAATATTTCATTACATATATCTTACTTGATTACATTTATGTTTGATTTTTATATGATCTCATCTTCAGTAGATAGAATACCGTTCTTTCATATGATCCTCTACAATAGAACATGCAGTGAATTTACAAGAAAACAAGAATACACATTTGATCAGAGATTTGCTCCCCTTCTTATATAAATGGAGATACACGTGTATAAGATTATTCTCCTCTCTTTGTTTGCAAAGTACTTGTACACTGCATTGTAATGCAACTGTCAAAGTGAAAACATGCTTGTTACAATTTATTCAAATGGAATAGGAATATTTGATACTCAATGTATTTAGATTTGGCATTATTTTCAACTGGGCACTGAAGTGATACATTTGATAATCAAACACTTAGTAAGTTAGTATTTAAAAGATATTTCAAATTAGACCGCTATTTAAGACATTTACCGTTTCTTACCTTCTGGTTGTTCTGCACTTTGTTGCAGGTAGAAAGAGCTCAGTCTTTACAATTAGATTTTGGCAAGTCAGGATAGGCCTATGTCTCTCTCTTTGGTGAAGTTTGAAGACAAGACTCAGTCTGTCCACTTGTTGGTACCTCTAGCTGAAAACAGAAATCAACATGACTCAAATAATTTTTTTCATCTTTAAAGCAGAGCCTTATAAGCTAACAGTGAACAAAAAATAAAATCAATTTGAAATTTGATTGTTTTGAAAAGGCATCTTGACATTGACATAATTGTCTTTGTTCCCCATGCAAATCAATTATAACTAAAAGTATATCTCTTTTATTAAGATGATTTTTTTTTAGCTTTTTAAAAAGTTAAAAAAAGAAGGAAGATATTTAGGTTTCAGTGAGTCGGTATAAATGATCCATTAAAAATGTAATATTTACTTTTTTTTTCAATGGAACCTTTATTCTTTGAGACATTAACATAAGAACTTGGTACTTATGAGTAAAGACATTTCTAAATAGTTCCTCTTTGACTAGATCTACTTGTAAACTGGAAGAGTACATGTAAATGATTCACAGATTAGGAGAGGTTGGCAGTCAGGACTGAACACTTTCTCTCTCTCTCTCTTTCGGGCATATTCAAATGGCAAGATCACTTGGTTGTAGACTCGATTATATATAAAACACCTAGGCCTAAATCCTAGACTCTTTTTCTGAACCCACAGGTCTACAAATACCAGAAAGAGTGGAATCAACCTTAGACCTCTGCTCTAGAGACTAATATTAATCTAGCTAATTCACGTTAGAGCTAATGTTAGGATCTTCTAATGTTAGATCTAACATGAACTTTTTGATCAAAGTTAGCCTACATATATAGTATAATTATTATGCATAGATTTTAGAACCTCTAGATGTCTAAACTTAGGTCTAACTAGGCCTAGTAAGCTGGGTCTTTACAACAAAACTTCCTAGATATGAGTAGTAGGTTACTAGAAACCTCTAACAGCTAACGTTAGGTGGAATCAGTGGCCCAGATCTTGACTAAGGTTAGACCTAGATCCTAATTCCAGACGCCAGCTATTTATGCTTCAGACCCCGGCCCTAGATTTTATATTGTAGGTCTAGTATTAGACTCTAAACGTTGGTAGATCTACATCTACACCTTCTGTATACAGACTACAGCCCCTTGCCCTGGACCTGGCTCTAGCCCTACAAATATATCTAACCAGCGCAGTAACGTTAGTAGTAGTGGGCCTGTACTGTCCACGTTATACAACTGCTAATGTGCTAACGTTAGGTGTTAAGTTCATTGTGATTATATATATCATAGGGCCTAGCCCGATTGAATTGTTTTGGCATAATAACAGGCGTAGCCGTAAATTCTAACACTAACACTAAAGTTAGAGTAACACTACCCCTACTAGTTAAAATGTCTAACACTAACGTTAGTATTAACAGTTAGAGAGAGTGTAACCGTTAGATAGATTAGACCTAACAGTAGACGAGGATTCAGTCCAACTGCATGTGATGAGGCCATAGATTACAAACCTAGATCGAACGAACAAGACACCTAAATCTAGACGTATACCTAATGTTTGTTAGGCCTCTTTTCGCACCGCGTCAAGACGTGCTTTACGGAATAATCGGTGTTCCACTAACAAGCACCGCCGGCACGGTGGGGTGGCGGCCCGGGGGTTGGTAGGCATGCCCGCGCCCACGGGATCGGTGCGAAATACAGTAATTAAAGACATCGGCCTAACGTAGTACTAGCGCTTGAACCTTGATATTAACCAAGTCTCAGATCAAAGTTGTATATCTAACTGTTAGATCAAAACAGATTTTTAAGTTTCGTTATGCAGTGCAATAAAGAACTATGTATTTAATTACTAAGTTACTTACATTCGAAGGAAATCTTTGTAGTCCCTTTTCCAGTCACCACGTTTCCAACTCAACGACCGAAACATGCAGCTCTCGCGCGAGAGATTTCACCTGTAGCTAGCTCGTAGGGGTAGACGTACGCACACGTATTACTAGTAAGTATTCGCGCGCACACAAGCTGCGCGGGGCTACTGGAAAATGCTCGAAAATGCATTTTCTGAGTTCCTGCAAGTTCAGAGTTTTGATTAAAAGTAAAGATTTCTTCAAGAAAACTAGAAATAATATTGACACATTCAATTAAAGAAGCACTTGTAGTTTTATAAAACATTAAATTACTTTTGGAAGATCATCTTATTAGCTTGGAAAAGCAAACTTTGCAGAACGTTAATTAATCTGTGAATATTATTTCGAGAAAACAACACCCAAACATTTGAGAGCCCCATATATGGCTGTACAAAATGACTTTTTAAATTGCTAAGGAAACACATTCAAATTGCAATTTCATTAAAAGGGACAATTGAAACTCATGATCTTTCAAATATCAATTGAATGCAAGCAAAAAATAAAAATCGTGATTTTTGACATGCTTCTGAATTTTGTGCTAAAAATGACATTTTTCGGCAAAAACGCGCGTGACATCCGGCCGTACGCTATTCCTTAGTATTTTTGCAAGACTTTCAGTATGAGAACGGAGCATTAACAAAAAATGCCGTCGAATCCTTATCTAGAGCCTTTTTTGAGGTTTGGCTGGTCTACTATATATATATATATATATATATATATATATATATATATCAGGGCTCGACACTAACCTTTTTGTCCCCGCCGAACGAGTTCGAGCAGGGGACTATGAAACGGGCTCCGTACGTGTGTGTGTCCGTGTGTCCGTCCGTCCGTCCGTGTGTCCGTCCGTCCGTCCGTCCGTGTGTCCGTGTGTGCGTCCGTGTGTGATCAAAATCTTCAATTTGCTACTTCTCTGTCATTTATGAGCCAATTTTGATTCTGTTTGCTTTATATGATAGCACTACATGGGAGCTTTGAAACTTCTACACAGAATTTCAGTCGTGACCTTTGACCTTGACCTTTGACCTATATTGTACATTTTGCTACAAAATGCTACTCCTTCGCCATTTCTAACCCGATTTCGATTCCGTTTGCTTTATATGATGGCACTAGGTGAGGGCTTCAAAACTTCTACACAGAATTTTGACCTTTGACTTCTTTGACCTTTGACCTTGATTTTTGACCTATATTGTACATTTTGCTACAAAATGCTACTCCTTCGCCATTTCTAACCCGATTTCGATTCCGTTTGCTTTATGTGATGGCACTAGGTGAGGGCTTCAAAACTTCTACACAGAATTTTGACCTTTGCCTTCTTTGACCTTTGACCTTGATTTTTGACCTATATTGTGCATTTTGCTACAAAATGCTACTCCTTCGCCATTTCTAACCCGATTTCGATTCCGTTTGCTTTATGTGATGGCACTAGGTGAGGGCTTCAAAACTTCTACACAGAATTTTGACCTTTGCCTTCTTTGACCTTTGACCTTGATTTTTGACCTGTATTGTACATTTTGCTACAAAATGCTACTCCTTCGCCATTTCTAACCCGATTTCGATTCCGTTTGCTTTATGTGATGGCACTAGGTGAGGGCTTCAAAACTTCTACACAGAATTTTGACCTTTGCCTTCTTTGACCTTTGACCTTGATTTTTGACCTGTATTGTACATTGGCTACAAAATGCTACTCCTTCGCCATTTCTAACCCGATTTCGATTCCGTTTGCTTTATGTGATGGCACTAGGTGAGGGCTTCAAAACTTTACACAGAATTTTGACCTTTGACTTCTTTGACCTTTGACCTTGATTTTTGACCTGTATTGTACATTGGCTATAAAATGCTACTCATTCGCCATTTCTAACCCGATTTCGATTCCGTTTGCTTTATGTGATGGCACTAGGTGAGGGCTTCAAAACTTTTACACAGAATTTTGACCTTTGACTTCTTTGACCTTTGACCTTGATTTTTTACCTATATTGCACATTTTGCTACAAAATGCTACTTCCGGCGGGGACATATATTACGCACCGCGTAATTTCTACTTTTCCTTGTTGTTTGGTGGCCCGATGGGGTCACCAAAATCCTCAATTTCAAATTTGTGGTGGCCCCAGAGAAAAATTTGGTGGCCCAAAAGAAAAATCCAATAAAAAACATTAAAAGTTCTGTTTTTTTAATGAGTCAGATATTTAAGTTTCATCATAATAAGACTTGGAAGTTGGACATATCTACTCATAAATAAACCTCAACAAACTCTCAACACTTACTCTCAGGCACTCATTCAGTCCTTTTCATCCATGCTTTAAACAAATTTAACTGCTAAAAAGTTACAAATTTATTGACATACAAGTACTTTTCAAAAATATTTGGTGGCCCGAGGCGGGCCACCAAATTTGCCCTTTTTGAAATTTGGTGGCCCGACTTTCATTTTTGGTGGCCCCGGGCCACCGGGCCACCGTTAGTGTCGAGCCCTGTATATATATATATATATATATATATATATAATATATATTATATATCATAATTATTCTATCACAGTTGTACAGACTTTGCTGTCAAAGAGAAAGTCACACCTCCTTCCTTCGTTCAAATGATGCCGAAGACGTAGGGGAGGTGGATGCCGACGCTGAGGTTCGGAAATATTTCAGAGAGACGTGGTTTTTTGAGCTTCTGGAAATGGGGTAAGGAGTTACATATGCTCTTTAGTAAACCAGAATTTGTCTAAAGAAGTTTTGGCAATTAGCCATATTTAATCATAAACATACGTTTCTGACCACAAGAGAAACAAAATGAAAGACGGTGCACAAAACATAACTCAGTGTTGTGACCAATACAGTTGTATTAATTCTTGCTTTCTATATTTCCAAGTCATTGTATCAAATAATTGACTGATGCATGTAATGAAATAATTATTATCAGTTAAGTGCTCATCCATTTTTATAATCGTATCTGTTGGTTTCGAGTCAGTTTTCATATAATAGGCCTATTCATAGGCTGAACCCTTACTAACATAATGAAATGAGATGCCATGGGAACGGTGAATGGGAGAGGCTGTAAGGGAGTCCTCCATGGACTGTAAATGCATCGAAACAATGACAGTGGCAGTATTATTTTTCATCAATTTTCCATTCGTAAGTAACAATACGGAGATCACATACACAACATCAGCACCAAGTAGCATTACCACGTGGGAAATGGCCGCCGTCAGTGTGTCACGACTTTTTGGCATGTGCGTGGCGCCCCCATCGTCCGTCAGAGTGTTCCAGAACTTCTTCATCCAGCTTCACCTGCCGTACTCAGTGGTCAGGATGGAGCAGATGCAGGTGTTAGCGACGATTTTCAACTATAGTCCAGTCAATCTAGCGATTTTTAGGGGGTAACCCACCACTAATTGCAACAGTAGGAATTCCACTGCAGAACAAGTTGTTGGGGTCTCCTCAACATCATACTAAAAGTCCCAAAAAATCCAGTGGGGCAAAATGGTTAATTTTGCATAATATGCAAATGTATTCAAATCATGGATGAAATTCCATAATCCATCAAAACTGGGCTATAACCATCCGATTTTAGCAATGTAAACGTCCAAACTTATATTTTGTAGGTCAATGAACACGATGGATACATTTTCAAATTTTTGGAAACAAGAAAATTTGCAAAAAATGAAAATTTGTGTGTACTTTAGATAGAAATTACCTTTTCACTTAATCGTTTTCAACCTTTATTTCCATTTTCAGCGATCAAAGTGTTCACATTGGTGTTTTCGACGGTCAGATAGTAAATTCATATTGTTTTATAGCAAAGTTGACGCTTTTCCTTGTAATGAACATTATGTGTTATAGCTCTTACTTGAATAAAGTGCTAAGTAGTGCCTACTTATGGTAAGAAAATGACGCTATTGTGTATTCGCTATGGTAAAGTACGGAACTACAATAAGCGAGATTCACATCAAACAATATGCAGGTTTTTTTTTTTCATCCAAAGAAACACAAAATATATTACGTTTCCAGAAATAATGAAAACGTGAATCTAATTTGCATCACACATTCTTTTGCTCTCAACTATTTTGTTATTAATACAAATTTGATTGAGCAGTGGCATATGCTAATTATTCTCCAGTTGAATAAACTTGTGTCATTGCTCTGTTAGATTAGAAGATATCCAGAAAGATATAAGATATTCATATGACAGCCCACTTTTCTACAATCTAAAAACGCTGACTTCATGATAGTCAGTCCAAGAGAATTGACGACAATGAATATTAAAATCATTATCCAAAGTTCGATGACTTATCGATTTCTATGCGAGTGAGAACAATAGAAGAACAATACAATAGACCATTCAACGTATACGGGTGCGAAAAGTCGTTTTTTGTGTGCATGTGCGTGTATTTGTGTGAGTGTATTGGATGGCTATTGTTTAGGTCTGCACTTCGGCTTTCATACTACAATTCCCAAAATGAAGAGGAGGACATCTTTGTGATGGCATTTCAAGCATTTCCTCAAACTGACACGTGAGTATCACTTTGTTCCAAAATGTTATTCTTTTTAATTACCATTGTTGTTGTACATGATTCTTGTCAAATTCTAATCTGAGTAGACGATACTCTTAAACTAGCAGACAAGTGTGTGTAAATCTGAAATTGATCGAGAAGTGCATTGTTAGACCACGCTCCCATTTTAACCCGTTCCGTACTGAATTCTGAAATGCCCATAGACTTAATACGCCGGCCACCAGGTTCCCGTTCGCGACGGGTTAAGTTGTTATCAAGATGTGGCTAAAATTTCATACCTGGAAGAAGAGTTGAGACGTAATAAACAGAACTATCATTTACAAAACTTTATCATATCACCTCTTCACACCTTATTGTTTCATCTTGTATAAATTGTAAAGCAGACGCAGCGTAAGCTTGTTTTCCTGAAGCCCCTAGATATCCCGTAATCCTTGAGCAACAGTGGTTCCGTTAAACACCTCTGCTCGAATCGGTGGATACTATCGAAGAATCTCGTTCGCAATGAAAAAAAAAAGTTGCAGAAGTGACATATTGAACATATGCCATTACCTTTAACTCTAGATATTTTTTTTTTAAATAAGAGCAACTTTAAATATTATACTGGGATTTTATAATTGCACTGATTGAAAATATTTCAATATAATAGGCCTACATAATTTTATGGGAGGAGACTATCAAAAGCTATTGCGATCTGAAACGTGTAGGGCCCTACATATAACATCTGTCTATCTACATTTTTTTTACGATCACCACAGTTTAGAAAATTATATTTTGTCCTCTGATTATTATTTTTTTTTCAGAACAGGTAGTTGATTGTGTTTCTCACTGAAGAGCTCGGATTGAAGGGATACAGTAGTCCTCGATAAAGGGGATATTTTCAAATCAACTCTACTCAAGCTATTTCCCAAACTTGTGAGTATCTGAAATAATCTTCCTGGAGTATGCAAATTGTATATACAATATATCTAATTTTGAAACAAGGACATTAAATAACACTATCATATGTGATTCTGTTTCCGATGTGAATCTATAGAGAATTTCTTGTCAAAAGGAGACACATCTACCTGATTGGGTTGGTATGGTATGGTAATTTATTTCCGTAAATATAAAATCAACATTACAAATCATATGATACAAAAACTCATAAATAATACGGCTGGATAGCCTCGCTCAGCGAAGAGGACCATTATGGTCCCGCTGTTTTACAGGAGGGTCCAGTATAGATTAAAGTAATACAGTTTCTTCAATTAAACAGCAAATCAAATTATATGCAATGAGAAGAAAGAAAAAAAAAACACAAGAAAAAAAAAGAAAAGGAAAAAGAAAGAAATTGAAAAATATTCATTTCCCATCAATTTATGTATTAGTAATCTGTCATGTACTGAGTTATATCAAACATAAGAAGAGATCTGCTCTTGCAGTGATCGCTTGAAAATATCTATACTGGTTGACTTTTTTATTGACAAAGGGAGTGAATTGAACTCCCTACTACCTCTGTATGAAACCATTCTCTTACAATAATTTGTTCTTGGAATATTAAGGTGTAAATTGAAATTAGACCGCAATGAATAAAAATTTTCTCTGGGTTCAAATTTATCGGTCAAATAAGACGGTGTCATATTATGTAATGCCTTGTAAACTAATTGCAGTAGATGCTGTTTACGTCGAGAGACAAGATAATCCCATTGGAGAGTTTGGTGCACTTGATGGGTAGACGTGTGAGAATATGGATTTATGTTCAAAATTATTTTTGCAGCTCTATTCTGAAGTTTTTTAATCATATTTACATGATTACGCTTTCCAGAATCCCAAACAATGTCGGCATAATCAAACTGTGGTAAAATGAAAGACTGTATATTAAATTCTTACTTTGTTCATTGATTATATGCCTAAGTCTGCCCATGAAACTCACCATTTTACTCACATTTTTACAAACTCTTTCAACTTGTGCATTCCAATTTAATTCCGAATATACTGATACGCCCAAATATTTCACATGATTTACCTGTTCCAATTTTTTCCCATTTACATTCAAATTTAATTTATTACATTTGTTCAGTGACTTTCTATTGCCAATAAACATACATACTGTTTTATCACAGTTTAAAATCAGTCTGTTTTTACACATCCAGTCAGAGATCGTATTCAATTCCTGTTGCAATTTCTGTTGAACAGTATAAGGATTTTTACTTGAAAATACAAAATAGTGTCATCAGCATATAGGTGGGTTTTACAATTTTCAACAGTTTTAACCATGTCATTTATATAGAGGGCAAACAGTAAAGGTCCCAGTATTGATCCTTGCGGTACGCCATAACTATGAAATGCATTTTTCGCGTGATAATGTGTTTCCTACTTGAGTTACAATTCGTCGATTTTGTAAATATTCCAGTTCAATGAATTACCTATTGTTCCTTTGCCTCCCCCCCCCCAAAAAAAAAAAATGAATAAAGGTATATTTTGGTGATTTGTCATAGGAGATGTGAAACAAGACGAAATCTTGATTTAATGTATAGGTCTATGTAAACATTGTGTATCAGAAACGAGATCAGTGATGAGAACCAGCCTTAACTGAAATATAGAGAATAAAAGTATTTAAGGCTAAAACAAGAACAACTTTCAATCAAATATTGAAGTCGCCAACGTAAACTCTTACTCAGATATTATTTGAATTTTTCCATCATCACAATTTTAGAGATCTGACATTTCAATGTGTTTTCTTTCTTCATTGTTTGCAGGTAATCATGTCAGATGAGTGCGTTTTCTGCAAGAAGAAATTAGATGACAATGATACAGTAGTCCTGAGAGATAAGGGGAGCCAAAGTATAAATAGGGCCAGTCAGCAAAAGGGCAGTAATGTAAGAACCTGTACAGGTCAAAGAGTACATAAAGAATGCAGACGGGTTTTCACTCATCCAAATACAATCAGAAATGCACAGGAAAATGAAAGTGAGCAAGATCAGACATCATCAATCGTTCTTCGTTCCGAATCTCAAGTGTTTAGGTTTGACCAACAGTGTTTGTTTTGTGGACAACCATGCAAAAAGAAGTGGCGTGATGGCAATGAAATTTACTCTGTAATAACTCCATCATTCCATGACACCATAGTTCACTTATGTGAAGAAAGGAAGGATGAGTGGTCTATGTTAGTTGCAGGCAGAATTGCATTTGTTCAGGACCTGGTCGCAGCTAATGCAAAATACCATCAAAGTTGTAGTGTCAATTTCAGAACTGGAAAACAAGTTCCAGAGCAACATGATTCTGCTCATGGCAGTGTTACGAAGAAACAAAAGCTGGGCAGACCGAAGAGAGATGAAAGCCACGAGGCATTTCTGCACATCACTAAGTACCTGGAAGACAATGATGATGAGCAAATCACAATTACAGACTTGATTGAGAAAATGGAGACAAGTCTTTCAGATTCACAATCTACTGCGTATGGTTTCACACATATGAAAAATAAACTGATGGAACATTTTGGTGACAGTATCATGATTACTGAAGTGAATGGGAGGCCAAATGTCGTGACATTCAGAAGAAAAGCAGCAAGAATTCTTGATGACTTCTATCAGGAACAGAAAAAAGAAGACCCCAATCGGGAGAAGATGCGAATGATTGACACAGTCGGAAAACTTCTCAAGAGCGACATAAAGAAAGCTGACGCATGCAATGACGTCTATCCGTCCAAAGAACAGTTGTCATCAACAGAAGGTGCTATTCGATACTTACCTGAGTCACTGCTGACATTGTTGCGTGGCATGTTTGTTGGTGAGAATACTGACTTGAAAGTAGCATCAATTGGACAAGCAATAATGCAAGCAACCAGGCCAAGAGTTATTCTTGCACCGTTACAATTTGGACTAGCAGTTGAAATGCACCACCAGTTTGCGTCTCGTTTCATCGTAGACACCCTTCATAAGCACGGTTTTTGCTGTTCATATTCCGAGGTGCAAAGATTTGAGATGAGCGCGGCTCACACACAAGGTGATGACTTACCTGAGCGTGGATCAGGAGACTTCGTGCAATACGTTGGGGACAATGTTGATCACAATGTAAGAACTCTCGATGGATACGGAACATTCCACGGAATGGGAATCATTTCCACTTTCACACCGGGGAAGCTGATCAGTAAACCTGTACCCCGCGTGTCAGTAACAACGGATGACATTATCAGACTTGGAAGAATCAATATCACAAATTTCCGATCTCAGGACACAGGATGTGCTCCACTGACATTCCAAGAGCTGCAGGCGATAGAAGTAGGCCTACATGATCCAACGTATCACGTGGATCTGTTGTGGGAGATATCACTAGCCATCCATGCTAAGAGGCCAGCATGGTCGGGTTTCATGCAAACCGTTCATCAGGGTGAATTTCCTGGCAAGTCCTCAGTGCAGTTCCTACCAATGATAGACATGGACCCAACTGACACATGCTGTATCTTCTCCACACTTACATATGTGTGCAAACAGGCGAATTCCTACAACGTCACCCCTGTGATCACATTTGACCAACCACTTTGGTGGAAAGCCTTGATGATGATACAGTCTGAGCCAAGTAGCAGTCCTCTGAAGTCAGTAGTCTTGAGACTTGGAGGTTTGCACATGGAAATGAGTTTCCTGGGCTCTATTGGTTACCTAATGGCAGAAAGTGGATTACAGGAAGTGCTTGAAGTTGTCTACTCTGGCAATGCCGTGAAGCAGATGCTTAGTGGGAAAGCAATCTCCAGAGCAGTGCGTGGCCATCTCCTGGTTGATGCAGCTCTCAACACAATACTGGTAGCCAATGCATATAATCTGCCCTTGCCTTCGTACCAACCAGACCAGTTAGAGCACAATACATCTGTTGACGTTCAAATGACAGGCCTATCAGAAGACATGGAAATAGTTGAGGAAAGCGTAGTCTCAGACTACCAATCCGAGCAAGATTTGTTGGGAGCCAAAGAAATCTTTGAACTACTTCTGGTGGATCCAGGCATCGTTGGTGATCTTTCATCTTCGGAGATCCTTTCAAGAGTGGCTGGTAAACTAAGGGAAGAACGAGACTCAATGAGAGATCTCAAGACAGCCCAACTCTGGTTACAGTACATGGAAATGATTTCCATCCTGAAGAGATTCTTGAAAGCTGAACGTACAGGAAATTGGATGCTACATCTGGCGGCAGTGCAGGACATGTTACCGTTCTTTGCTGCAGCAGGGCATAATCTGTACGCCAAAAGTGCATACCTGTATTTGCAACAGATGAATCAACTTGACAAAACTCACCCTGATGTGCATAGAAGCTTCATGAATGGGTTTCATGTCGTCAGGAGAAGTGATCGGTATTGGGCAGGCCTATCAACTGATCTTGTGATTGAGCAAGTGCTCATGAGAAGTGTCAAAACAAGTGGTGGACTTACAAGAGGCAGAGGTATGACAGAGATTCAGCGACTGATCTGGATACTTGGGATGCCATCTTGCGCAGATGTGAACTTTGCAATGCAAGAGCTTTCCGGAGTCAACTACAGCACCAGCGAACAACACAAAGACGTATCGGAATCTAGGCAACGGCGAGACACTGAAGACACCTTCAAATTGATTGAAGCTTTCGGCGAGTGGGATCCATTTGGGAGTGACCCATCGCTTCACAGTATTGTGAGCGGCGTTGCTGGAAATGACAAGGTGAATGTCGACAAGGCGAGATCTGTAGGTCAGTCTGTCATAAGTTCGATGGCTGGGCGAACTGTGACTGACTGGACTTTCCAAAGGAAGAATCAGGCTGTAACGCTAGGCTCCAGGTCAACGGTTGTCATTGACGGGGACTCGGTTCAGGTTGACCCCTACCTGCTTTTCCAGCGACTGACTGTCATTGCTACTCGCAAAGACCAGGAAGATCCTGCAGGTCTTTTCAAGTACGAGTTATGTAGCCATCCAACAGCCATCTTTGACAATTCTGGACTGCCTAGAGAGCCCAACAAAGCTGCACTTGGTGACGCACTCTGGGAAATGGTTAAACAGGATCATAAGCCTACAGAACCTACCAGTGATGATCTTCACTATGTACTTGATGGCGGTGCACTAGTGCATCGTTTACCCTGGACAAGAGGTCAAACCTTTGAGAAAATATGTCATGCTTATGTCACCTACGTTACAAACAGGTATGGAAAGGCGACTGTTGTCTTTGATGGCTATGTAGATGGGCCCACTATCAAAGATGCAACTCACTGCAGGCGTACGGGTAGCTCAGGAGGACCAAATGTTACTTTCACTGGAGAGACTAAACTAAAGCTGAAGAAGAATGTGTTCCTTGGCAACAAAGTCAACAAGCAGAGGTTTCTTCATCTGCTTAGTTCATTCCTCGAAAAGGCCGGCTGCACGACGGTTCATGCCAAGGGTGATGCAGATATTCTCATAGCCAAGACAGCAATAGAGTCAGCGAAGATTGTCAACACTGTCCTGATTGCTGACGATACGGATCTACTCATCTTGTTATGCTACCACGGTGATGCAATCAAGAAAGAATTGCTCTTGAAGCCTGAAATCAAACTCAACGCCAAACAGCAAAAAGTGTGGAGCATCCCGAAAGCTAGGAAGACCTTGGGGGAAAAACTCTGTTCCAGGCTTCTCTTCGTGCATGCATTGTTGGGATGTGACACAACATCAAGACTCTTTGGTATCGGTAAACAAGTGGCGTTAAAGAAAGTACAGAACAACAGTGATTTTCAGCAACTTGCTGATCTCTTCACTAAGTCGGATGCCGCAAAGGAAGACATCATCGCAGCAGGAGAGAGGGCGATCATTCACATCTACAATGGCCAAGATGATGAGGATATCGACACGCTTCGTTACAAGCGCTTCTGTGAGAAAGTAGCGAAAAACAATGCCTTCGTGGAGCCCCAGACACTACCTCCAACATCTGCAGCTACGAAGTATCACAGCTTGCGCGTGTACTACCAAGTGCAGACATGGAAAGAGACTGCACGGCAATTGAGACCAGAGGAATGGGGATGGCAAATCGTCAATTGTCAGTTAATGCCAGTGAAGACAAACCTCCCTGCTGCACCTCAGAAGTTGATGAAGATATTCAGATGTGACTGCAAGACCGCTTGCAATACGAACAGATGTACTTGCAAGCGTGTTCAAGTAGACTGCACATGGATGTGTGGTGTGTGCAAAGGTGTCAGCTGCGCCAATTCTGCTCGAGTTGAGATAGATGACATTCCATCTACTGGGTAGCACTAATATGCAAAACTGTATCACAGAATACAGGTGAAAATCTGTGGGGCATGAATCGTGTATAGCTAAGCTTATTTCAATATAGCTCAAATATGCTGTACTATCAAAATATGCGCTATAACTTCACCTATACAAAGGAAAACGCTATTATGACATGATACACTTTAGCTATATCTTACCAGGGTTTGAAGGCTAATCTGCATGTTGTGTTAATTTTGATGAATCCCTCACATTGTGAATGTACGGACAAGTTTCACAGATCCCGGTCTATCAGTTTGGATACTTAATTGTCTACACTTTGTTCACTCGACGAAATGAAGGTGAATTTACAGGGTGGCAATAATTTTGTACTTTTGCCTTGTGTCAGTTGGAAAAGGTACAAAAACGCCTATAATGGAAACAGTATGTTTTCTTTGTCATGGGGAACTAATTTGCATATTATGGAAATTAGATTCCTATGCTCTCGCTGACAATGTTTGTCCCATTAAGTGACTTTCACAGATGCGAATTTATGAGTGCGCTTGCTTCGGAGTGGTGTCGTACTTTGACTCTAAGAAAGGGTCAAACTGTGATTTTCAATCTGATAATGACAGCTAATTTGCATATATACATATTTTAACAAACATTGAATTTTTCTTTTTTTACTTTTTTTTTGCTTTTTTTAATGTGAGGTTTCTTCTATGTAACTTGAAACAGGAAAGGTAAAGGTGAGCACTTGCTTAAATATGATATTTTCATGAAATCTAACATAAATTATACGGGTTTTTTTTTAATAACAAGTAATTTGCATATTATGCAAATGCGATTGGGATTATATGTTTGAAAATGGTTGCATTGTACTTACCTGACGTTAAAAACAAATATTTGAACACTTTCGTTGTTCCAAACTGAAACAGATGAGGACAGCTTTGATAGAAACACTGTATTTCTGCCATGATTTGAACAAATTTGCATATTATGCAAATTAACCATTTTCCCCCACTGGATTTTTTGGGACTTTTAGTATGGTGTTTAGGGGACCATGACGAGTTGAACTGCAGTGAAATTCCTACTGTTGCAATTAGTGGTGGGTGAAACCTTATTTTGACTGGACTATACGTACTCTTCATGCGTATGGCCCTATTCTCCCATCACATTCACCAGTCCGCATTTGTGCGCGCGCATGATTAAGAGCAGTAACCATTATATCACTTACCTTCGTGAAATTTAAGGAAGACATAAACGAATGCACGACCTCACAAATCGAGCATGAGTTTCTTCGCGTAACTTGTTGTGATATTAAGTCTTCTGTAGGACTCGGTTTCGCAAAGTTCTGTAGCACACGCAAATCAGGCCACAGGGCAGCAGAACAATGGTTAATCTGCTGAAGTCTAGTTAACTTAGCCACTTTATGTAGCTACATTATAGTTACTCGCAAGCACGTTCGAATTATAAGAAGTAGTCATCATTGAATTGTTATCAAAAGCATTTGGGTATATGTGCAAATGTAGAGACAATACGTTATAACATAATATTGATTATATTTATAATGTGTAAATGGTTGTGGATGCGTTTTGTACATTTTTAGGTGGGCTGGAGATGAAGAAACATGAATATAGAGCGTATGTGATAAAAAGGGTGCATGGGAGTCTAATGAATGTGTTTGTACGTGTGTGTGTGTGTGTGTGTGTGTGTGTACATATGGATATGAGTGGGGGCAGGTGTATCGGAATGTACAGAAGGGTAATTGATAATAATTAGACAAATCTGTATAGCGCAGCTACTATGTAAATATACCCTACTGCGCTGTGATGTAACAGAGCTCCTGACGTTGTTACTGATTAGACACATAAAAAAATAAGTAACAAATTAATCAAAGGCTTCTGAAAAAAAGGGTTAGTCTTTAACAAAGATTTGAAGACATTTGATGGGGCCTTCCTTACTTTCTCAGGTAATTTATTCCAAAGTTTTGGAGCAGCATTAATTGATACAGAAGAAACAGTGAAAGTTCTGAAGAAGTTCAAAATAAATCCCTCCCGGGGAAATCTGATGAATAGACGGGCTATGACGATCGCAGAGGAAACTCTGGGCACCGTTGAGTTACAGGTTGTAGGCCTACTGAGCAGCTTTCTACTGCTTACTTTCAATAGGATACGGTTGTGGCGATGCAGGCTTTAGCTGAGTATTCCTCTACCCGCCCGGTAGAAGACATCAATCCAGAATGCCCTATGCAGTACGTATCTCCGGATAGAATAACCAGGTACCGATCTACGTTTGACAACGCAGGGATCCAGCAAGAAGTGAACGTAAGTCGAACTGTCAGATCTACGACAGAGAAAGGAGCCTTAACCGAGTCCTTTACACTCGATCGAACGGTTAGCTACCTATATCATAATAATTATGCTGCCTACAGTAAGAAGATAGGGACAATTCTCAGCACTTGTGATTAATGATAAGCGCAAGGTCTGACGCCTTCGCTGTTGTAGCTCCATGATAATACCTGTGGCTTTTCAGCGGCAATCAAATAGCACAAACGCATTCCAGACAGGATAAAAATGCACTTAGGATTCATTAAATAACTACCACCAGAAACTCCTAGCTTCAGTAGGCATATTATTTACAAGTATCCTATGCACAGTTTCACGGTTACAGTTTGTTATTCCGAAGGTTTGTTATTCCGAAGATTCTTTAGTCCGAAGGTTCGTTAATCCGAAAATGGGATAAGGTTCGTTTTTCCGAAGGTACATTAATCCGAAAATGGGATAAGGTTCGTCATTCCGAAGATTTGTTAATCCGAAAATGAAACAAAGCTCGTTATTCCGAAGGTTCGTTACGGACCAAATTTGTGACCGTGCACCTCAAAACGAACATAAAGTCGCACACACTGATTTTGCGTGAGGACTGAAAATAAGTGAAATGGGTCAACCTAGCCGAACTAGACTTTTTCATATTTTTTGAAAGAGCGGGTCTTCTTTTACATTATGCTAAAATTTGGGATCATAAAACGGGCAGGAAACTGTGTTTTTTTAGCAGTTTATCTCAAACATTTTTGGCAGAATAGTGTGATTAGGTGTGTCTTTAGAATCCCTTTTTCATTTCTGAAAAACCTTGTCCACACTCTTCACCTTCGACTCTAATAACTTTTGAAAGGATAGTCCTACTGCTTTGAAAGTTGGCATTAATTATTAACAGAATGTGTTAATGAGGCAGGCTTAATTTCAATTTAATCTGATAATCCCTTCATTGTTGTTACTCTGGTGGTTTACTTCCTGTTTTTTGTCCCATTCATCGCACAGCCAGCACGGTTTGGTAAAGATTAAGCGCTTGAATAGACACTGTACTTCAGAGCCTCTTTTCTCGGTTCACACTTCTCCTGAGTTTGTGCTTTCTTTCCAATGTTTAGATAGGTTAGGAGAGTCCATTTGATTTGAGTTATACATCATTTTAAAGCTTAAAGTCTGCTCTTTCAGAATATGGTCTTAACTTAAAATTCATGTCTGGCGACTTTTTGTTTGTTTTGAGGTGCAGTGTCACATTTCATTTCGGATCAACTAACCTTCGGAATAACGAACCTTCGGAATAAAGAACCCTATTTCGTTTTCGGATAAACGAATCTTCGGAGTAGCGAACCTTATTTCATTGTCGGATTAACTAACCTTCGGAATAACGCCCCAGATGTTGGGATTAACGAACCCTTTTTCATTTTCGGATTAACGAACCTTCGGAATAACGAATCTTCGGAATAACGAACAGCACCCTAGTTTCACACCAACAATTTCTGTTCCTGGATAGTGCAGTGGTAGATCTCAGATCTAGGGCTAGCATTTACGTCACAATACTTTTGAAATGACTGAGATATAAAATGATAATAATAATGCTGATAACAGTACCTATAATAATCTCATGAATTATGAACAACGCAAGGCACCTCTACTTGTTATACTTGGGTATTAAAATTGTTGATCATTGTGATCTGCATTACGATACGAAGATCGACTCGGCTTGATTTTTTTGTTAACATCGCGATTGTCGTAAATTTGTCGCTCAATCGTGTAAATAATGCACTTCGTTGATTTCATGGCAGATATTGCTTTATATTTTATTTTAAAGTTATTGTGATCAAAATATGACCCACACCATTATGAACGAAGTTGAGCAAAGACACTACAATTCCTCTTTTACTGACTTCTGCATTGCTTGGCAGGTCGAGGTATCACACAGCACTGAGCCATCAGAAGCAAACACTTGTCATTTCTTCTTGAATGTTAGTGCCTTGGAAGTGAGAGAGAGAGGAAACCTGAAACACATTGACATTACAGTCTGCACAAGGTACAAGTGTATTGAGTTAAGTACTTTTGTACAAGGAATTATTCTTGCAACGGAGGCGATATATAAAAAGCACACCAACGCATCAAATCTTTTACATTGTATATTGGGATTTGTGTGTTGGTCACAAAATTATCTTTGATAAACATGACATAATTTTGGTGCCACATTTAACTCTAAGAAAGGGTTAAATCATTGGTAAGGACAATTCCTTACATAGGAGAGAAAATAAAAGTTATTTCGCTTTGAAACAAATTGTATAAGTTCAGAGGCTTGTCTCCCATAAGCACCCCACCCCCTTCCCTTTAGGTGGTCTTCTGTACCGCATGGGAAAGGGTTTGATTAAAGGGGCTCATTTTCTTTCTTTTTTTGAGGGGAGATTATGAAAATCATTGCAATAGGCGATGTTCTACCATCATGTTTAGTAATTTTCACGAAATATCCTTGATTAGGGGTGGTTTTCGAATCTTTCTTGAACAACCTTTAAAAAAGGAGGCAAATATGGTTAGTTTAAATCCCTTAAATGAAATTGTAGTTTTAGGAAAATAAATAATGGGATTTTAGTTTTTTTTCAACCATATTACTCGTAGTCATGAAAGGGTTTTTGGAATGCATAAACTCATGAGTCACATTCCTCCAGCTGGGCGGGAGATTAAACGTTAAGATGCCAACTCTGAGACTCTCCTGTTTTTATCAATGTACCTGAGTTGTTTTTATTTTTTCTGGATACCAATTATTACTATTGTAATACATTTCTCCAGTTATTGCGTGGGATCTTTTTTGGGTAAGTTCGCGGACACCTCACTCAGCCTCACAACGATCACATCATATCGCATCATCACGTAGAGAAAGCATCAGTGATTTACCAAGATGGATATCGAAGTGCGCGCGAAGAAAAAAATTATTACCGTACTCGGCTACCCGTCAAGACCGGTCGCCTGACACTATGCACCACAGTATCGCCGCACGAATGGCCGATACACACAGCGTTACAAGACTTTAGTGTACAATACACTACAAATCACGGGGGGGGGGGGGGGGGGGGGGGGGACTCCGCGGAGCACGTCCGCCCCCGACGAGTGTCAGTTCACCACTCCTCGCTCTTTCTACCCGAGAGAGAGTATAACCACGTGCGACCCGTGACCCCTCACCGAAACTCATATGGCCATACATGAGGTCACCGCACGCCTCCTACGTCCTAACCAGACGTACCAGAGACACCAACTCCAGTGCTCTTATTTCATCACATCATTCACAGAGACACCAACTCCAGTGCTCTAACCTCATTTCATTACACAATTTTCTGATGTTCCCAAAATGATGTAGGGTATATTCTTAAAGTGTAGTGTTTTCCGTCTATGAATCAAGGTACCTTCTGGAAAACGGAAGCCCCATGGGGGTCATAGATGTTGGATTTTACTCTGGCTTCATTCCTGTGATCCAGGACCTCCAAAAAGTAAGTGATCAAAAGGAGAAACACACGCACACACACACATATACACTTCAGATCCTTATTACCGTTTAATATAAAGTTTGAGTTCTTACTTTTGTGTCGAAGAAATCTTATATTATTATTTATTTGCGCTTTTAGAATTAATTTTCAAAAACGTACATTAATTTGTGTGAAAATTGTAACAACCAGATAACGTTAAATACATGCTTGGAAGAACCTCACCTATATGCGGTATCGAATTTTCTGGTTATCATTCTAAGCATACAGTTCAAAGAACAGCTCTCTGTGCGAAAGCGTCTGTGAAGTGCAGGACTGCTGTTGACGGTATACGTAGTGAAATTTGGTTCGTTTTAGTGTTTCCCTGGTCCTAAATATGAGTCGTTGTGGCTCAGTGAATAACACATGGTTTTGTTCTGTTGACTGCGGCAGTTAAGCGTCCACTATATAGGCAAAGCTCTTTATCGTTAACTCTATTGGTCCCGCAATAGCTTGCACATGAGCATGTTTAAGTGCTTCCTTTAAGAGTGTGTCCGTAGCATAAAGATACAAACAAGCGCATTTGATATTTTAACATCTTTGTAGATTGAATTACACATTATTTCTCCCAGTGAATATCCTTTCACGCTGTTTCTGAAATATACTGTTGTGCAACTATTGTGTAATGAAATATCACAGTGTTAAGATATTCGTAAAATAAAGTGCAACTGGAATTTAATGTTCTCATATAATTATTTCCATTTGTGTGGAAATTTCTGTAATGCAAATGAGTTGTGGTACTATGGCAGTTAAAATGATTGTAAAACGTGAGAGATAATTGTTTCCTTTCTCATCTGTCTTTTCGATAGATCACGAACAGTAGCCAACTCATTGCATCCTACACAGTTAACGACCGCTCCGTGATCTTCTATCCTGACACAGTAAGATACGATTGGAGCCTGGAGCTCATTGTCCTGTAAAACGTCACAGTAGGAATTCCCCCAAAGACAGAATATTCTGGTGAAAAGACAGTCACAGCTTGTTATTCCGAAGGTTCGTTATTCCGAAGGCTCTTCAGTCCGAAGATTCGCTATTCCGAAGGTTCGATATTCCGAATTTCATTTTCGGATTAACAAATCTTTGGAATAACGAACCTTCGGAATAACGCCACAAATGTTCGGATTAACGAACCCTTCTTCATTTTCGGATAGTATAAAATTTTGGTACATCAGCGGCCAACGCATGCGCATGCGCACAAATTTCAAATCCATGAACGGATTAGATGTCTGTGTGCGCATGCGCTGGCCGTCAATTCAGTGTAGCTCTCCCAAGGTCCTCTCGACCGAGTCACATTTAGTCATCAATTCGAACAGAAAGGGATTATTGGCAGAACCAAACGTTGCCCGAAGCCTGTTTTCTATACTTCAATTTAACTGGTAAGTCTTCAAATTGAAGAAATTTGTGGATTTTAAGTTGATATTTACCCGCGATACTAGACTGTCATGATCCTGAATGCTACAATGCGCAGCCCATGGCATTACGATATGCGTATGGGGCTGCTGGTCGCAGTTAATTGCATGATTACTCAGACAAGAGATCACTTTGGGGTGAGCAAGTCTCACAGTGTTAGTTATATGAAAGGTACTTTAACCTGAAACACAAATTAAGACAAGGAAATTCAGGGAAACTTTTGAGGTACCAAAACTTATCTTTAACGAACCTCTAGGTATATGGGGACTTTGTGTGTTTCGGGTAACGAACCTTCGGAATAACAAACAGCTCATATTCCTGCTGCCATTCTTTACCTTGCGAGGGGCACTGTGGTATATATTGGATAAGACTCTGGACGTTCAAACGGAAGTTCCATGTGCTTATGTCCTCGGACGAGATGTTTTTACCCATGATGCGTCTCTCGACCCCGGGAGTAAAAATGGCTACCTATCAATGCTTGGGCAATAATGACAGGGACCTGTGCAGTGAGCAGTGCTTAAAGGGAATGGCAAGTAACTGATCAGCGGGAATCAGTGGGAATGCTGGGGGATGAGTGTTCCAATCCTTGTGGGATTCATTTGAGAGTACATTATATATCTATTGTTGTGTGGATTTTCTTTTGCTTCAGAATGGTCTCATATTCAAGTACTGTGCAGTTTAATGCTTCCAGGTTAGCATGCCTGTACAGTGACGGGGCATTAAACTGCACATTACTCGAATATGAGACTGTTCTGAAGCAAATGATTTTCACACAACAATAGATATATAATGTACTCTTAAATGAATCCCACAAGAATTGGAACAATCATCCCCCAGCATTCCCACTGATTCCCACCGATCAGTTACTAGCCATCCCCTTTAAGTGGGTCCCCTGTGTAAATAAGGTCATGGTATAATATTCGTCTATCTAAGACTGATGATTGGGATAAATTCTGAATAACAAGTGACCATGAAGACCATGAAGGTCAAACTATGATTGTTTGGTATGGCGGTCTCTTCCATTTCAAAATTAAAAAGAAGATATCATGAGATACATATTAAAAACAATAAGTACAACTGTATTTTACGTGGACTTCTCTTTTCCAATAATACCATTATTTTGAATAGAGTTTATGTATGTTTATATATTAATGTGATGCATTGCTTGTTTGTTTTCATTGCATTTATATCAAAACAATGATGTAACATTGGAAAGAAAATTTTACATTTTATTTGAATGTGAATGTGTCTAGATCGTTATACAATTCGTCAAGAAAGTACCTTCGGTTTTTTTTTTCCAAACCAAACCAAACCGAACAAAGTATAAAACTGCACTGCCTGCAAAAGCAGATGTGAAATCAGAATTGAATTAAAACCGCCGTGTAACGCTCTACTCACAGATTCCACATGATGAACTCCTGTGCGTCAGCTTCAAAGTCCTTCCCCAGAGTATAGTTGGAAACATCCAAGCCGTGCCTGTTCATGTGTATGACTATTACAATATAGGTAGAAGCTTCACTTTGTTTTGAATTATTTATACGTGGATCTCTTAACTGCCTGACCTATCTTTCAATTTTATAATGTGCCAGGGTTTTTCCCCCTTACCTAGTGAGCTATGAATTGCAATCGCTCTTCGTCCAGCGTCCGTCTTCGGTCTTGCATGAACTTTTAACATATATTTTAGCTTCTTCTTGAAAACTCAATGACGAATTTTCACCAAACTTAACGCGTAGCATGCCACTTAAGGAGGATGGGATCTAAGTTTGTTCAAAATAAAAATGGGCACCCTGCCCTACGGGGGGGGGGGGGGGGGGAAGGGGGCAGGAAGGGGGCCCCCACCCCCTTTTTGTATAAGGTATCTTTACAAATATTCTTCTCTAGAACCAGAAGTGAAGTTACTACTATGAGCTAGTACATTAATGACTGTAGCTTCACGTTTATTCCTGGCGGAATCATGGTGCCCCCCCCCCTTTGGCATCTGGGGGATGTTGGCTTAATTATACCTTTCGTCTCCTTCTTGAAAACCCCATGATGAATTTTCACCAAACTTGGCTGGTAGAATCCAAAGGGGATAGGATCTCCTCTCTATATATGGGGAGATCCCAGGCATGTATATATATATCTTTTCAATTTTGAAGTACTGAAAGGTGGACCTGTGCGCTATACAATTAGCCGCTATTGTTGTTATTATTAGGTGATCCGAGTATCCTTCGGATCACCTTCTGTATCTGTACGGATTCTTTCTTCTTCTTTCTTTCTTTATTTCTCCGCAAAAGTTGTGCAGAGGTTAGCTCAGAAAGTCCGCTGCCTATCAATTTCAAAATTATACCATGTATGCATCATGTCCCAAAGACGACAAATCTAATGTATCATTGTGATCAGTGGACCGTGACGTCACTATGACGTCATTATATGAAAACACATTCTCAATCATATCTCATTAATGGAATGAAATTTTTCAATGAAATTTACGTCACATATATTTCAAATTATGCGCATTCTACTCATGTTCTCAAAATTCATATTTTCTCTTAAAACGTGCGCGTACGCGCGCGTTGAAATATTTGTATGCTCCAATCGAGCTCAAAATTTTTTTGCACACGTTTCAGACCATTTGGAGCATTTTTTGAAAAATTGAAAAAATCGGACGGACGCGTACGCGCGCGCGCATATACGCACGCACAGCTCATGTGCAATTGAAATTTCCAGTTTTTTCACTTTGATCGGATGTCTGAAATGTTAAGGAATATTTATACCAAGTTTCAAGTCAATCCGACTCAATATGACGTCATACGGGCCCGTCAAAGTTGAAATTCCGCGCGCGCGTCAATGGCGATATACAGTGCAACTATGCCAAAAAACTGCCAATTTTAAATCCGATTTTACTCGTCAGGATGGACGGTGACCCCCCATTTTCTGTACATATTTTGAAAGCTGATGAGTTGTACATGTCATTTCATGGGGTGGCAATGCTGACAAAATGATTAAAAGATATCAAATTTCTTAATAAAGTAAAAAAAGTAAATTTTCAAAATGACGTCATCAAATTTTAAGTTCATTCGAGCATATCTCACTAGTCCTTTGTCAATTTTCACCCAGATTTCAGTATGATGTAGCTTATTTCATGTTCTTTCAAACATAAAATTACAATATTTTGATTGGATAACGGTATCACCTCGTAAAAATGGATTGAAAGTAATCTTGTCAAATTTGACCAGTTTACGTGTTATCTCTATGGGAGTGCAGTTTTTCTGGAAATGAAAATTGACATGACTATCTTTATCGAGCACTAGCTCACTTAAGCTTCGGTAAATTTCTCCCAGATTTTAATATGTTGTAGCTGAGACTTTACGCTACCGTAAGTGTGCCCTTTGTTTTTTCATACGATGTCAGAATCACGTCAAAAAATTGGGTTGAAATTCAGGCTTATCTTCGATGTATTGAGATATTTCTTTCTTTCTGCAACTTTCTTTGCAATAACTCAAGAAAAACGGCCTCTATCACTTCTATATTTTGCACATGTTTAGTTCATGTCACGTGAATTATTTCATAAAAAAACAATTACTTGATCGGACACCATCTTGGGTATGTAAATTAGGGTCAAAGGTCATAAGTGTTTCACCCTGTATCTTAGTGAATACATGTCCTATCTTTCCCATATTTTGCATACGCAAAGACCATGTTACAAGAATCATTTCACAAAATAACCACTTTTTACTCAGATGCCATCTTGTCTGTACAAATTGAGGTCAAAGGTCATATGTACTTCTTTTTGTATCTTCGTTATGACGTGTTATCTCTATGGGAGGGAATTTTCTTTAATGTGAAAATTGACATGATTGTCTTTATCGAGCACTAGCTCACTTACCCTTCGGTGAATTTCTCCCAGATTTTAATATGTTGTAGCTGAGACTTTGCGCTATCGTTTAGTTTCCTTTGTTTTTTCATACGATGTCGGGATGACGATAAAAAATTGGTTGAAATTAAAGCTTATCTTCTATGTATTGAGATATTTCTTTCTTTCTGCAACTTTCTTTGCAATAACTCAAGAAAAACACGCCCTATCACCCCCATATTTTGCACATGTTTAGTTCATGTCTCGTACATTATTTCATAAAATAACAACTACTAGATCGGACATCTTGGGAATGTAAATTAGGGTCAAAGGTCATAAATGTTTCATCTTGTATCTTAGTGAATACCTGTCCTATCTTTCCCATATTTTTCACACGTATAGACGATGTCGCGAGAATCATTTCACAAAATAACCACTATTTCATCAGATGCAATCTTGGGAGTGCAAAGGTGGGTCAAAGGTCATATGTATTCATTGCTGTATCTTCGTTATTCAGTGTATACAGAATTTGGTACCAAAGATGGCAGATATGACTCCCTTTTCTAAATGAGAATGCAAACATCACACGGCCAATGTCTCTAAACAGAGATGGAACTTGTATGGTCATGCCTATTGCGATCAGGACTCGAATCATTGATAAAAAAAATCGGATCACCTTAATTTGTCAGTGATGACAAATTACAATCTCTAGTTATTATTATCATTATCATTATTATTATTATTATTATTAGTATTATTATTATTATATTATCATTGTTATTATCATTATACCTATTACTACTATTATCTCAATTCGTTCAAGTGGGCACCATGCCATACCGCCCCCCCCCCCTCACCCCACCCCAGATTAAAGAATGTTTAAACAATTTCTCTAGAACCAGAAGTGATAGAGCTAAGTTAATCCTATGAACTAGTACATTGATTATCGTTGTTTGAAGGTTGTTCATGGCGGAATTAGTGCCCTCACCCTCCCCTTGGCCCTTGTCATCGGAGGGGGGGGGGGGGGGGGGACGTCCAAATGGGGACTTAAATTGTACATGTTTCTCTCTTTCTTCTTTTCACCAAACTTGGCAGTGGCATGTCTAGGGGATTAGGATCTCAATTTCTTCAACTGAGCACCATTCTCTCCTGCCTCACCCCTCCCCCCGGCCCCCAGAGGGCCCCAAACCCCTCAAATTAAGAAATGTTTACAAATTTCCTTCTCTAGAACCGGATGTGATTGCGGAAGTTAATGATATCGAGTTTATATAGTTTAATAATGGCTGATCTGGAAGGCAAGGGCCGTCTCAGTCGCGGCCCCAACGGACTTCATGTGCTGTATGTGCTTCAAAGATTGTAACTCAAGAGTGGGACTTTACAGCCACTCAAGGCGGTGCAAACTTCTTGCCTAGTGCTACGCCATCGTTCCTCGAGACGAATGGATGGCAACACACATATTAGCATTGTATTCCATGTATTTCAAAGTTGACGTATGGCTGGTGATTTGGCCCAGATGGCAGTACGTCTGCCTCGCCCTACAAATGACCTGGGCTCGATTCCCAAGTCTTGAAAGAGGGTCTCCGTCCCTCGGATAAAACATAAAACAATGAAGGTCCCCTGTATGATAGGCACGACTCACCCTCGTAAAGATTCCACTTCAGTCATTCATCGGAGAGACCAGGATGCTAATTACTCGATGAAGTGGTCCACTTACCTACCGACAAAAGAAAAACAGGCAAATGATGATGGCCCCTTGTGGTTCGCATAAGGTAACCAGCCATGGCAGGCAAATTGTGCATTACGAGAAGACATCAGCTGAACTTTGAGCTATTTTTTTCCAATGACTGCGTGTGCATTCCTCGGGAGTTTCGCCCATCCCAAAGAGAAAGGTTGATAGACCATTAAAAGGAGACCTCCAAGTGATTTTCATACTTTTACATTTGAACAACTTTAAATTACTTATACTGGGTACAGAGTTTCAGAATCCATAGTGATTGGGATGAGGAATAAGAATGATTTCAAACTTTAGATCAGATTTCACTGATGTTGAAGTGAGATGTGATTAAATAACATCGATTGCAGGATTTTTTTTTTCCTTTTCAATGTGTAAACGTATCCAATGTACCCTATAATCAATGTTAATTTGTGTATCTTTCGTTTGATCGACTTCTTTCTAATCTTTGGTTTCAGCTTCCTGTATGTGGTGTTTCAAGGCCACCAAACCCTCAAACGCACTGGTAACCCGGTTGGGCAACTATGATTCTAAATAGATTGTTATGTTTCCTTTCATTCGATAACGCCACCACACGTATTTTTCGGGCCATAACCAACGTTTCAATTTCTTATCTACCACAGAGAGAAAAATTGCATATTACGTGTCTATTATTATGTCTCTATGTATTATGTGAGACATCAACTTTACATTTATTTTAGAAATTGCATTCGGTGTGAAATATAAGTATGCTTTTGTTAAAGGTATATTTGACATATTTCAGTGGATTGTTGTCACATTTCTAATATTATGCACTAATCAATAGAGGAAACCTGCACAGTCTATTACAAGCCTGGGGACGAGAGCCCGCTGCTTTCAACTCTCTGCTCTGCCGAAGATTGCGTCTGTGTTCGAGGTAATCTGAAAAAGAAAATCCTGAAAACTTATCTGCTCTTTGTCGTTTCTTGTCATTAGTGAGGGGACTATCCACTTCTCCACGATTACGATAGTTGATAAAAATGTTGTCTAGTTTTCTGCGATAACTTGCAATGATTGGTGTGGAACGATAAATCCAACGGTGTTTGTGTATAGATTTCACAATTATTGTTGTTCACGTGAGTTACGCCATGCACAAACAAAGGAAGTGAAAATGCATTTAAATAAAAAACAAGCCAACAATAAAACTGTTCATTTTTCATTTATCATCGCTTTTCACATCTATATTCTAGGGATATAAAGTCTTGACGTAATCGACATAAAGCCTGTAAAAAGGAAGACTCTAAACCATAATATCTTTATTCTAAGGAGGAACAATTGTGTGCTTTTGAATATGGAAAGAAAACAAAAAAAAAAGGTATTCTTCTTTTGGTTTATGATAAGAAAATAAACCCTGTTTCTAATCGTAATATCAGCGATTGAAGTAATTCTTGCAGGTTTTTTGTTTTTGTTTCTGCAATCTAGAAAATTCCCCTCCACTTTTAGTTGGGGCCCAGTGGGAAGAAGAGATCAGTACATCCAAAGGGAAAATATGTTTATGACCTTGAATCTGGCATCAGAATAAGACAGAGAGGATAGACACAATAATTTATTTATTAATTTGTTTATTATGATTTGGACGATTGGCAATTGGTGTAACTTTTAGTGAACTTACAATTTTCATCATATTTTTCTCCTCTTGTGCTTGCTCTAGATTCTTGTGATAGCTGCCAACAGCGATACACCCCGGAAGAACTACGGAGAGCCGCCTGCGAGAGTGAAGAACATTATGGTAAGTGTGTGTGTGTGTGTATGTATGTGTGTGTGTGTGTTCGTGTACACTTAGTGAAAGCGTGTCTGTATGTACGTTGGTTGAGTTTTTTATGAATGATGTCATTCTAAATTTGTATAATGTATTATTATGCTCTTGTAAGTGAGAAGGAGTTGCATGATTCAATATATTCTAGGGATATACGGATATATGTTTGGCATAATTATGTCAATACTTTCTCGGGAAGGAATCATCAGTGTGATTGACTCATAATCGAGGTATTTACGTTGAAGAGACATTATTTGCAGTATAAATTGAAATTTGATTTTTTTATGTCTTGAATTTTGTTTGTATTTTTTTTTTATGTTATACCCGGAATGACTTGAATCATGAATGATTGTAATGAAATTAGTGAATATCAAGGAAAACCCAAACAAAAATTTTGTGTGAGTGTTTGGGTGTGCCTATATGATATAAATTTAATCTCAATTTTTTTGACGTATCAGTCACTTTCTACCATTAAGAGTAAGTGAAGATGCGTGTGTGAGTATGTGTGTATGTTTTTCGTAATATAACTCAAAAGAAATTTTTGCCAAAACATCAACCATTCTTTGACTTTCGCAGACGCAGAGAGATATGAATCACTCCACAACGAATTAAAAATATATAACTGAGCATGTTGACTGTGTTTTTTTTTTTCTAGAAAAGGCCATCCGGATAATGTTTTTGTTAATTTTTATTTCCAGTTCAATGCTAATTTGAAGTTGATCACTAAACAGGAAAAGTCAAACGGGAATTATCACCCGAAAAATTCCTTGAATTCGCCGAACATCGACTTCCTGATTTCGACGTTTGCATTCTGCAGACTCTGAGTATGTCACCGAGATATCAACTGACCAACTTTATCTACAAAACGAAACCCCAACAGACAATAGGAAGTCTGCAGACATTCGACATTGCCTAAAACGCACGCAAGTACCGCTGAAATAATTTGTGGTACCTGTATGTGTTTTTGTTCCCTTCATTTTATAGTTATCATAAGAAAAGTTAAACACACACACACACACCAACAAACAAACAAACAAACAAACAAACAAACAAACAAACAAACAAAAACGAACAAACAAAAACACAACGCCGGACATCAAATCAACGCAATCATGACGATTGTGGGGGAAGTCACCTCCGAATTCATGTACGCATGCTGTTAAGCGTGCAGGGGACTACTACGATGAATGTTGACTTCATCTTGAAAATCGATAAAGTTCCCGACTTTAATAGTCCCTTACCAGTCAACATGCCTGAAAGGGTTCGTCATCAACACTAAAAAGTATTGTGAAGTATTCACATACATATATTGTTATTTCAGCGTTCAGGATCAGAGTCGATGCAGTGGTCGAGGAGAATGGCTTCAACATCATCACCGCGACTGTGTCAGACACGATCAAAACAGGTTAGCATTCTGTTCCCCAAATGGCATACATGTATGATTGACAATGGTTGAAGGTTCTCGTGTTGGAAGGGTAGGGGAGAGGACATAGTATTCGTTACGCTCGTTCCCATCCAAAAGAAGCGTTTGTATTCGAAGCTTTTTTTCACGGGGCTCTCCTAAGATGATATTTTAGGTTCTCTGTTGACTTCAAAACAAATTTGATCGCGTTTTGTTAAACTCTGCACGAGAGTACTGTAACATATATGATAAGCTTTATATAGATTCCCTCTATTATTTAGATGGATGGAAGGAACTCTTTGTCACACCAATGTTGTTTTGTATAATTATGTATCCCTAGCAATACGGTATATATATATGGTACTTTAAACATTATCATATACCACTTTTAACAGCCAACTCTTCGTCGGAAATGGAAATAAAGGAGTACATGTGTATAAGATGAACACTGTGAGGGATGGATCATACTTGTAATGCATGCCCTTTGATTGTCTAAATAATGAAAGAGGCATAAAGCTAGTAAAGAATCAATAACAGTGTTTGAATGTTTGTTGTTACTAGCTTTCTTACTCTTTTTTTTTGTCTTGATTGGATATTAACCTTGATCCTGACTTCAAAGACATCGTATAGTTCTGGTTGAGACCTAATTTCAGATTTCTAACATTTTTTTGGTGAGATAATGAGAAACCTCCAATGAAATGTGAAAGAGCATGTAATTCCATAAGGAATTCAACGTTTATTTGATGAAAATTAGTTTTGAAATGGCTGAGATATCCAAAACACAGCGATTCTAATAAAGTGTGGGGCACACCTTTTATCACGATCGCTTTGTTTTACCTTGTTTTTGAACGCTTCAGTCATCATTTCCAAACCAGACTTTCATCAAATAAACTTTGAATTCCTCTTAAAATGGTATGCCCTGTACTATTTCATAAGTGTTTTCCTGGTATCTCACATAAAGTTAAAAGCCCAATTCTCATCTCCACCAATACTGTACAATCCCTTTAATAGGGAGAAATTAAGTCAAGCAGATTAGTCAACGGGATTACAGTCATAGCGACATTGACTTATCCTTTGAAAATGTTATGAATATCTTCACTATCAATTACGAATTCAATGTTCCTCTCCAAAGACCTCACCATTCAAACTATAAAAAAAGTACCACGACAGTAAAGATATACTCGTCATCGGAATATGCTGACATCTTCAATACATAAACTAAGCGAAATTATTTTTGCGGCAGTTTGTTGAATATAAATCTATCCCGAAGAGTTCGTGGAATGTGTTTAACAAAGCGCTCAGGCAAAAAAAAAAAAAGAAAGTCATACTGATTCTCCCAAATATATTTTAGTGGACGGCCCAAAAATTAACGACCCAATCATTACGTCGTAATATTTGACGTTTCTGCAAATCTTGGCCCAGATCTTGCCAGTAAACTCCCTGAATCAGCGACAAAATATTAGGTACTTTAAAGGTAATAAGAATCCCCAATTGTGACCGTGCATCACGAAAGAAACACAAAGTCGTACCGCTTGATTTAAATGAGGACAACAAAAGGTGAAACGGGTCAACCAAAGAGCGATTTTTTTTTCTACACTCTTAAGTTTGGGATCGGAAAATGATTCGAAAAGTGTATTTACAACAGTTTTTCCTACAACCTTTTTCTTGTTAAGTTGTGAGATTTGGTATAATGTCTTGGAGGCCCCTTTTAATGTCTTGAAAATTCTTCGCTCTATCTACATTTTCAACTCTAATAGCTTTTGAAAGAATAATGTTACCGCTCTGAAAATTGGGAGTATTCATGGTCAGTATAATGTTAACAGAGCATGCCGAATTAATATTATTTAACCTACTGTTGGAAATATTGTAGATATCATTAAGAATTTGAACGATAACATTTTCAGGAAATGATGGAATTACAGTTTGTTAAACAAAATTTTGAATGAAATTATTTCTCCTCTTGCATACATTTTCACTCAATCTTTTCTCTTATTTAGTGTCAAAGTCCCCCTAATATAATGAAAGAAGCAAAAAAGACTTGGTGAATAATTACCTACCATTTTTTATTGACTTCAATCTCTATAATCACGAAAATTAGTTATAGACCTACGTGTTTATCTAAAATTTCTTTTAAAAACATTTTATCAGAATGTCAGTTTAGTTCAGACAACATTTTAACACAACCCACGCTCTACTTACTTTTACAGATTGGGTAGCTCATGCTATAGATAATTGTGAACATACAATTCGATTTTTTTTCTTGATTAAAAAAAAAAATCGATACGACAGATCATGAAATTTTATTTATAAAATGTGACATCATGGAATCCGTGGGAAGCCTTTAGAATGGCTAACGAAGTACTTAACAGACAGAAAGCAATCTGTCAATATTAGTTGACACGGTTCACAGTAGAAATCTATTTCATGTGGAGTCCCACACGGTTTCCCCTCCTGGGCCTACTTTTCTTTATCTATACATACTACAGTGTAAATCGATCTTCAAAAATCGATCGCAAATCTTATTTTGCTGATGGCACAAGTTTAAGTTTTTTTTCTTTCAAAACAAGACCCTGATATATGCATTTATATAATAGATAGTGAGTTCAGATCTGTTTACTCATGGATTTACGGGAACATCTCTATCTCTGAATATAGAATTACTTTGAAATGTTGTTCCAGACGATGTCAAAAGTAATGATATGATAAATGTCTAACGCAGGTCAATATCAAACGAAGTTTTTGAAAGGGCTTTTGGATTTACCGGGAATTGTCCTGGGAACTCACATGAAGTTTGTAATTAAATTTTGTCCAGAAATACCGGAATTATAACTTCTTCTTTTTTGCAGAGTGTACATACTCTTCTCTATTTCCATACTTTGGTTATGGTATTTTGGCGTGGGGAAATTTATCATTACATTCTCTTTTTCGTATTCAAAAACGTGCAATAAGAATCATAAACCACACCGGATATCAATGTCGTACAAACTGTTAAAGCACCAAAACAGAATTCTTTAAATTCCAGACTTATCTTTATTATAATCTCGGAATTTCCATGTACAAGCTAACAACCAAAGAGTTGCACCTCTTTTTCTTCACATGTTCAGATAACTGAGTAACACCTACCACCTTCCCCCTGCTCGTACTATCTTTGCAAGGAATTATGTTTACTGGATCCAGATACAGGATTCCTTTTTTTTTCAATTCAATGCAATTCAATTTTTATTTTACTTTCCGACAAGAACAGACATCACTTTTTTTCCATAGGTACCAGAAAATAAGGTGCGTAAAACTAGTATGTTCGTAGCACCGTACGATGATTATACATTATCATAAAACCCAAGTGATTAGAAGTAAACAATATGCAAACTTCGAAAAATGGAGGGACCCACTTAAAAGACAAAGCTTTAGGATGTGGGCCCCTCAGAAGAAAAAAATATCAGTTGAAAGCAAGGAAAAAGTCTGGAAGCCCACTAGAACGACAGATCAACAAAAACAGGCATATATTCACACGAATAAACATGAAACGGGACTGAAACAGGAATAACAGTACAACGGAGAGTTGACTATGAGACGAGACAAATGAATGGCCTACCTCAAGATATTACTTCTTACTTATAGCTATTAACCATTAAATCAAAACTTACTTACATTACTTAGTTGATACAGCCTACCAGACTTCTAGCAACTTTTTCTCGGTATTCCCAATCTTTTGCATTTATGTTCAGCGCTAAGTTATTTAATGAATAGTTGACTTTCAGATTATAGTTTTCAAATGTCTCCCATAACTAACCTCCCTTGTCACTTGTTTGCTTCTAAGGCTCAGACAGTTGATCTTTGCCTTTCATAAAATATGAGTACTGAGTGATTTCAAATTGTATTACGCTACTTAACGCTATTATGCAAAGGTTTCTTTATACTCATTTCAAAATTAATATCACTTTGTTTTATATGCACGGATTTCTGCGAAACGATATAATTTATGAAAGAGTGTTCTTTTCGCAAAATGATGAAATCTGTACAGCCTGGTCGAAGCAATATGTTAGTGGCCTATTCATTCTTTATATCGATTTTTGTACTGGAATAATTTTAGTGGTCAAGATAAACATATCTGTTCTCCGTAAACCTATACATGCCATATGAATTTTTGGACATACTTTTACGACCGTCGATGTAGACCCCGTCATTTTCTGTCATTTGCTTGTGACCTCTTTATCAGATATCATGATATGACCATAACATTTGAGTTCAGCATTTTTTTCTCTCTCTCTCTTCAATCAAGCGACATGGTTATGTACATTTTGTATTCTTACTTGTTGTATTACTGTCAATTAACTTGTAATGTCAATGAGAAAGTGTAAATAAGAAAAGAAACGAAACCGAGCTGAATTGAACTGAACTGAAGTTGACCGTTAATTTACCCGCTGTTACCTATGTGTTATGATAATTTCATTATCACCAAAACATCTGTATTCTTGATACCGATGTTTGAATTTATATAATTGTTATAATGATTGTTAGTGTTGTTTAAATATTATATTGTTGATATCGGCGCATCAATTTCACGGAGGTAATCTGTATTATGTTCTTAAAATTGTGATTTGTAACTTTCGATGTATACCTACAATTATCTAACTGGATAATTGACGTTGTTATGTCTGTTTAACATTCTCTTGAATAAAGAAATGATTCAATCAAAATCGGTGTTTCTTTGACCCTTCCATTGATAACCTGCTATACAGGGATAGATCGGATTAGTGTATGGCAGCAGCGGGAGTTCTACTTATCCCAACATTGCGCCTGTTACAACATAAGGACAAATTCGGAATATCTCATCGTTGGCTCCAAACTTCTTATATACACTATGGAAACCGAAGAAGAAAGGTGAGGTCTTCTTTCTTTTCTTTTTTCTCTCTGCAAATATACGTTTTACCCGGCATTGCCTTTAGGTAAATTCACCTGTTTATACCTACTGACAGGATTCTAAAACATCATACTGAGAGGACAACATGCGTAAATTTTCCTTTGTATGCCCTTTGATGGCTCTATTCTCACTATTACGTTAATAAAGACAGCCTTGCCAATAGCCAAAAACATTTGTGCAAGAAGAGAAGGAAAAAATGACCATGACACGTTAAAACAAATTCATATTCCTTCAAATTCATGAAATTCTTCCGTCGAGATGTTTTCATTGCAACTGATTGACAAATTGCACTACAACGACGTAAATAAGCACTGAATTGATCAGTGTTTTAGTAGTAGCCATGATATTAAAAAAAAAAAAATCATGGGCGTACATACTCGAGCAGGATTCGAACCTACGACCTCCTGATCACCGGGAAAACACTGATCAATTCAGTGCTCATTTACGTCGACGTAGGGCAATTTGTCGATCAGTTGCAATGAAAACATCTCGACGGAAGAATTTCATGAATTTGAATAATAAAGCAGTACCCTCTGCATGCTATAAGGATTAGAACCAACACTTGCTGTCGGGCGAAAGCTCGGTGGTCTAGTGGAGATGACGCCTGCCCGGTGATCAGGAGGTCGTAGGTTCGAATCCTGCTCGAGTATGTACACCCATGATTTTTTAACATGGCTACTACTAAAACACTGATCAATTTAGTGCTTATGTACGTCGATGTAGGGCAATTTGTCAATCAATTGCAAAAAAAAAATCATTTTGTTGTCTAGAGTCCATGTAGCATCAACCAATAGATATGATATGTCGTTTATCTCGGAATTCAATACAGTCCGTGAAGTGGATGCAATAAAGTATTCACCTTTAGTATGAGCAGTCATTTTGTGAAATGGAGATTATTCGAAATCACACAGTTCAACAGAGTTTCTACCAACATAGACCAGCTGTTTATGTACATTCTATTCCTGCATTTAGTATTTCCGGATCCCATTTTGTCTGATTTTATACTAAATGCTCGTTTACTGGGGCTAATTTCTAACTTAACTCAATGAGATGAAATTCAGAGGAAATCAAAGAAAATGAAAGAAAGTGATGTTATAAATGTGCAAAGGAAACTGAGCAGCAAAGGCAACTGCGAAAATACGAAAAGCAAAAAGGAAATATTATTTGTATAAGCTTTCTGCAGCTATACGACAATCCATTGATGTTTTGAAGATTTTGAAATCTATTATGGCTATTAAAATCACAAGGTAATGATCCTCAGTCTAATGTAATTGATTCTGAATTCAAGAGAAATTAGTTGAATTAATATTTTTCTTCTATTGGGAAATAATTTGCTTATGAAATTGAAGAACAAACCACTGTGTTACAATATGAGTATTACAATAATGATATTCAGTTTAGTTTTCATTTACTGGTAGTTTCTAAAGATGATGTGCATAAAAAAAAAAACTGAAGAATTTCAAGGATAATATTTCAGCTCGTCTGGATGGAATTCGTCTTATAAAGATTTTGAAAATGGCGCCCCCATTCTTTATTAACAGTTTGTTGTTTGAAAATACGTTTCCCAAAGTTCCCCCAAGATTTGAAAATGCTAATGTTATTCCTATTCGTAAATCTCGTGGCATGATTTCTCAGTATTACCCACTCTTTCTAATTTGGCAGAAACATTTTTGCAAAGACAACTAGCGGATGGACTTTCTTGAAGAAATAGCCTTTTATATATATAAATATATATATATATATATATATATATATATATATATATACATATATATATATACATATATATATATATATATATATATATATATATAAATATATATATATATATATCACATATTGTTGGGGGGATGCACGAGTGTACGAATTTCCTGATTTCGAATGAAGTACCATATGGACCCTAATATAGTTCCCTCTTTGTATTCCCGTCATGTCTATCACAGATTGCGATACATGTATGTCATTGACGGGGGATCAAAGTTTACAAGGTGGCCGAGACAAGGTCCGAAGGCGCAGATTCTAAATTCCTTCAGAAATTTGGTGACATACGGGAATTGTGACGACTAAGGTGGTTTACAGGAACTCTGCATCAACGGACGACTTCGCCACATGCTTTTGATGGCCTTTACATACCAATCTACACGCAATTCACGTGGCAAATTTAAAGCAGGTTATTTGGTTTAATTCATCAATTCGTGAAAATAATGAGACTGTTTTTAAGAAAGCAATGTTTCAAAGGGTTATATTCAAGATTAAACGATTATTGAGTGATGATGGTTCATATCTTTTAAGTTTTAAACAGTTTTGGGCTAACTATGATGTTTGTTGTAATTTTTAGAGTATTTTTTTCAGTTATTCATGCAATCCCCTTAGAATGGAAAAGTATATTGAAAAGAAATCAGTTAATGATAATGAAATAAAGACGCAACAAGAGGATAGATATATAATTTGTTCAAAAGAACCAAAATGTGTAGATTTATACACCGATACACTGATAAAATGTTTCAACCACCTTAATTTGAAAGGAAATTGGTAAAACTATTTAACCAAAACTTAGACTGGATTGAAGTATACAATGTTCCTTAATCTACCCTGAATCAAAGATTTCGTTATTTTCAGTATGATATTCTAAATAGAAATATTGGTGTTAATAAATTACTTTTTTTTTTTTTTTTTTTTTTTTTTTTACAATGAGACTATCTATCACAGACCTCTGTGCGTTTTGCTTGAGCTCCACAGAAACAATTACACATTTGTTTTGGGAACGTGATGTTACTCAAAGGCTTATTACTCAAATACAGGAAATTATGTAACAGAATCAAACTCAAATTACTAAAGAAGTGTTTTTGTACTTGGTTCTACAGAAAACCCAAAGCAGTTTATTCGCATGGAAAATACTTCATATTTTCTGTAAGAAATGAGAAGAAATCATTAGTTTTTAGCCAATTTTGTCAATTTTTATAGCAAGAGAAGAAGGTAGACCAATATAGAATGCCGGAAAAAAAAAACTAGAGGTTTTGTATCTAATATCAAATGGAATCGTTTTATATTTTCCCGGCCAATTTCGTAACAATGCCATTCATGTTCATTTTATGTGCATTCAAAATCGTAGGTTTGAAGCGGTGCAGTAACTTTGGTCACATTTAACGTGACATTTCACGTTTAATGCTTTTGAATACTCCTTTTACGAACTTGTTAGCCCATATCCAAATTTGAATTCTCGAAAAGAGCTGGCGACAAATGAAGACGGAGTTGGATAACCATTGCCGAAATGTATGCGCATTCAATGAATTAGAATGAGCAAATGCGAAATCGTTTGCCAAACTAGTCAATTTGAAGGAAGGAAAACTATTTTTAATGACCGCATTTTGATGCCCAGGCATTGTGGAGGAAAAAAGAAAATGCTTGTAATATGAAATTGAATGACAAAACAATGAAACTGGCCTGAAAACCTATATCTATATAGCTGTCTGTCATTCTTTGTATTAGTTGTCTGTATGTATTGTATGTGACATTTATTTAGTACCTGAATATTCAAGTGACTAATTAACTTTCTTTGTAAAAAATGTGGCAATTTAGCTTCATAGATTGGATGAACTTACAGCGTAACCCGTATTGGATTGATATTAGCGGGAAATGGTTGAATTATCAATATTTGCATTTGTAAAAATGTGATGCTCATTTGTGGGTGACTAAGATTTCTTATTTTCTGGGTTTCAATAAATCTGCAGCCGAAATTTGAACGATATCGCATGAGCAAAATCTCAAATTACACAGAACTGTCATATTCTGTCGCATGAATTACTAGCAGTAAATGCATACAATAAAGGCCGACGCAGTAAAAATCACAGAAAGACGGTTTGGGGACGTGATGTCCCTGCTGGATACATCACACTGTTCCACAATGTGTTTACAGTGTGTTCACATAGTCGACTCTCTGAAAAAGCTCGAATTCAACAGCATGAAAGGATTTCAAACTATGTTCACAATGTGTCACACTGTGTTTCACATTGTGTTTCACACTGCATATAGAATAGTGTGCTCTTTCCAGGCAGCAGGATTGGGGGGGGGGGGGGGAGGGGGTATGCGTGTTTTTGTGATATTTTGTTGGATCATTACAAAATGTGATTCATTACAAAATGTGCTTTACTCCATACTGCCCCTTGTGGTTTCTTCCCAAAGGTGTATAAAGTGGCTTAAGTTCCCAAATTAAAGGGATCGTACAGTTTTGGTTGAGACCTAATTTCAGGTTTCTAACATTTTTTGGTGAGATGATGAGAAACCTCTTATGAAATATGAAAGAGCATGTAATTTTATGAGGAATTCAACGTTTATTTGATGAAAATTGGTTTTGAAATGGCTGACATATCTAAAAAAGAGCGATTCTAATAAAATGTGGGACCCACACTTTATTACGATCGCTTTACTTTGTTTTTGGATGTTACAGCTATTCCAAACCCGATTTTCATCAAATAGATTTTGAATTCCTCTTCAAATGGTATGCTCTGTACTATATCATAAGTGTTTTCTTGGTATCTCGCAAAAAGTTAAAGGACAAGTTCACCTTCATAAACATAAGGATTGAGAAAATGCAACAATGTTAGTAGAACACATCAGTGAAAGTTTGAGGAAAATTGGACAATCGATGCAAAAGTTATGAATTTTTTAAATTTTTGTCTTGGAACCGCTGGAATAGGAGACTACTACAGCTAGTGAGTCATATGCGTACAACAGTATAAAGAAAATGTAAAAGAAAATTCAACATATTTTCACTTTTTTCGCATGATTAAAGAGCACTTGACTTGCCTCTTTCTAAAGGCAGGGGGAATAATATTACCCATAACATTTGTCGGTAACGAGTCAGGGGAATGTATACTTTTTCAACAGATGGAATTTTGTGAAATTCTCTTTATATTTTCCTTATATTGTTGTACGCATGTGACATCTAAGTTATTCATACACTGCAGTAGTCTTCTCATCCAGCGGGTACAGCACAAAAACTTCAAAAATTCATAACTTTTGAACGGATTGTCTGATTTTCCTCAAACTTTCAATGATGTGTTCTACTAATATTGCTACATTCTCTCAATCCTTATGTTTATGAAGGTGAACTTGTCCTTTAAAAGCCCAATTCTCATCTCCACCAATACTGTACTATCCCTTTAATCACAATGTTGAAATCTTTTCTGCTCACCGGTAATGTGTTTGTTAATTGATCTGTTTTCTCTCCACATATTTCGCATTGCATAGAACTCTCTTTACGGCTGAACCAATAAGTAGGCCTACAAATTATCATACATGGCTTTGTTGTTGTAATATGTAGAAGCTGCTGGTAGGTAGAAAATCGATTGCACATGGCATAAGGATACTTTCACACTTAGTTAAATTAGTCAGAATAAGTAAGTACTGTCAGTTTCCACTATCTGAATAATCATATCAACCCTTCTCTGATATAGCACAAGTATGAATATGTATAAGGAGTTTAATATCTGCACTCGAAATGTAATTAACGCAGCGTAAAGTAACTACGACTTGGTTCATTTACTTCCATTAGTTACATAAACTGATTTGCTTATATTTTGCGTGTTTCCTCAGTCATCGTATTTTATTTTAAACGCTTGACATGATACTTTGCTCTTGTGATTGATTATAATAAAAGAAAATCTTTTTCGTCATCATGAAATAACTCATTTGAAAATTCCATCTTTTGTGTCTATGTGGCAATGAATGATGGATCTCTCCCGCTTTTAACCCCGTTAATGACGACTCCCGGGAATACTCGGAAATGGGAAATGTGTGTTGTAGCAAAATCAGTCCGTCCTCACCGGGTTAAAACTTATTCGTGTTTGCGAACTAAGATATCGTACTGTGTGATTCCTACCCTCCAGCGTTGTTGACAATAAAATGTATGAGGAAATCATTTTAACGTCATTAAAGTGCCACCTCTGAATTCCTCACAATTTTTGCTTTGAAAAAAGATTACCTGGAGTTAGATTGTCAATATTATACTAAATTTGGACAACATTACAAAGAAATACACAAAACTGTGTCGCCAATTTAAGAAAAAGTCATAAATTTAGTGATTACGGGGCTTTCAAAAATTCGGAAACAAGCAGTTGTTATATCAAACACTAAAGAACTCAGCTAAAGGGGGAACGGTCACCAGTACTCTTCCTGATGAATGCTCATCTTCACCTTTGATTCAAAAAGCGATTGGTGTTTGTTTGTTGGTTGGTTGAAACCTATTATGACTAAGAAAGTCAAACCTACAAACCTTCTACTGGTTTCTCTTCCGATACTGCAGTAAGAAAGCCGTCCGAGTGGAAGTCTTTATTTTGTATACTCTTACAAGTGAATTGTTGTCAACTGTATCATAATTATAATAATATTCCTTTTTCATTTAATTTTTAATATTGCACTCTTTGAAGTGAATTTCGACGCAGGGCTCCTTTGTCAAACAGGCCTCTGTCGTGTCTGTGACTGTAAATGGGACTGACCTGTTTTAGGAAAAGACATAATATAGAAATGAATAAGTAAATGAATCATGAATAAAACAATAAAGTAATTGATTAATAAATCACTATGTATATAGATAAATAAATGAAAAAAAAATCAGAATATACTGTTTACATAACCTTCCTCTTAATGTGGTCCTCCCATGAGACCGACACCCACGAGTCATACAGCCCACGAGTTCGACATTAGAAAAAAAAGGTCCATTAATCATGCAGCACACGAGTCATATAGTCCATGAGTTCGACACTAGGTAAAAACAGCCCATGAGTTCGATATTACAATGTTGGTTTCGTGGTCCTTGTTTTCCTAGTCTATAATTCATTGGTTGTACGACTCAAGGGATTGTATTATTCTTGGGTGTCAAACTTATGACATACACCCATCTTAATTTCTATTTTCGAAATTGCAAAGTTTTGCTATTGTGACTCCCTTTTAAATATCCCTTTGCTTTATCAAACTGATGACCTCTTTTTCTCTATAATGGATCTCAAAAAGGTATTCGTGATATAATAACCACATCTTATTTGCATCTAAGGGATCGTGAATAATGTTATGGTTTTAAACATGACAAACGTTCATATCCGGTTTCCATATCTAGTATGTACGAATTCCTTTTATCGATTTCAGTCGACTCTGCTTATCCAATTCAACTTGAGCATGAGGCGATTTCATTTTTTTTTTCAGACAGACATATGAGTCGCGCAGTAATGTTAGCACACAATAGTTACGTTCAGACGGCAGGCCCTAACCTCGAGGTTAGGAAACCTCGAGGTTTAGCTCTTGCCCCCTAACTACGACGTGTGTCCACACGACGAATCTTAACCTCGAGGTTACGAAACCTCGAGGTTAAGCTTCTGCCCCCCGTAACTACGAGTGGGTCCCACTCGATGTTAAAACCACAAAACCGGAAGTTTCAGCCCACACTGCTAACAAGGCGTCTATTTATTCTTTAGTCCAACCCTGTCGGACTCGCTTACAGGTACTCTTTTTCTCTGTCATGGTATGCAGAGATAGCACTGCACTGATGACTTCATGCCTTTATGAAGATATTAGTCGAAAACATTTTTTAACTAATAGTTACGTTCAGACGGGAGCCCTTAACCTCGAAGTTAGGAAACTTCGAGGTTAGAGCTTGTAGTTAGGGACCGTGAAGACGTACTCGTAGTTAGCAAACCTCGAGGTTTGCTCGATGTTTCGAGCCACGAGAAATCTTATGGTTAGCGCTCTAACCACGCGCCGCGGGGGGTCCCCACTCGTAGTTAAGCACCGTGTGGACACAAAAAACAACGAACTCGAAGTTAAGAGTGACCTCGCCGTAAACTCCAGCCCCCACAATTTCCCTCTGCTTCCGGGTCAACCTCCCAAACGTACACCATAAATACACTACACGTGAAAAACCTATGACGCACGACACAACAACATCATCTTTTCTTCCCATGCGCTTGATCTCTGAAACTGAACACGTCAAACTCGCTACTGTATTATATATTCTTCTCCGACGCTAAAAAAAAAAAAAAAAAAAAAAAAAAAATGTTTTCGATGAATATCTTCATAAAAGCATAAAGTCATCAGTGCAGTGCTATCTCTGCATACCACAATACCTTCCCATTTGAAAGGGGACAAAACGTTGGGTCTCTGGGGTAAGGACATACTGCAGGTACGTCCTTGCCAAACCCACCCCACGCCCAAAAATAAAACAAGATACAAATAAAAACAGCAACAACAATAAACACACACACACACACACACATAAACACACAAAGAAAAGGTCGAGATACTATTCTTCAAGTCTCGTAAAACGATGCATGTTGCGACACGGATTGTCGCCCCTACACGGGGCGACAATCCGTGACGGGTGTTGGCGGCACGGATTGTCGCCCCCTACACGGATTGTCGCCTGGCGACAATCCGTGACGCTTGTGCAGTTCCCAGTTTTTGACCTCGAAGGCGACAATCCGTGTTGGCAAAAGATTTGTTGCGACACGGATTGTCGCCCCGTCACGGATTGTCGCCCCGGGCTCGGGGTGGTTCCTCTGGTGTTAAGCTTTGGTGGGATGGGTATGACTGGTAAGTTATGCCTGTATGTGTGTGTGTGTGTGTGTGTGTGTGTGTGTGTGTGTAGAATGTTATGTAGAATGTGTGTATTTTTTTGGAATTGTTATATTCTCAAAGGAAATGGAATTAATAAAAAGTTTTTATAACTGAAAACACAAAAAAAAAGTGTGTTTCCACTTCACTTGTCATCGCCATCGCGTTCGGCTTTGCCTTAGGTGGTATTTCTATAGTTTTGTTAGCCGTCTGCTGACACTTTTCCTGTGTCTCGCGAGACTTGCGTTACTAGGATGCATGCAAACTCGACGTCGTCATCAATATCTTGCAAAAAGTAAATTGGAAATCTAATTGAAGCTAGGAATAAATCATAATCAAAGTATTATATATACGTAGCGACACGTAGCGGTATATAGGTTAGTGAAGGAACCTTCTTTGTCAAATTTGTAATCTGCTATTTACATGTGGATTAACGTCTGTAAATCTGTTCATTTTACTCATGTTTGTATTCCCATATCCACTATAATCTTGTATATCTTTTGTGTCATGTATAATCTTTGAGTATTGTACTCACTGGTTTGTTATATTGTTATTTATACTCTTTGTTTGCTACTCTCATACCCCGAGAGGAGGTCGAAAGAGTCAATAAAATTCACAAAATTCACAAATATCTGGGTCTGCAGCGATTAACTGCTATTGTTAACATTGATCACTGTTTATCAAGCCCCACAAAATCAGATTCGAAGAGGGCATTTGGTCTTGGGTAACATGGATGAACTCCTAGGTTAATTTGGGTTTATCCTCCAACTTAATTCACAATGATTCAGAAAGGCGTAGTATATAGGCTCCTTTTTAGTTCAGGTTCATATCAACGTACATGATTACATTCTCATGCAATAACATCCATGATGAAGATGGGGGAGGGAAGAGAAACTGCGGGGGGGGGGGGGGGGGCTAGTAATCATCGATATTGATCGATGAAATCTCTCTATAGATATTTTGATTTAATCAGCTATAAAAAGGCATTTTGGATCGGCATTTAAAAATCAAAAGATGTGCTATTTCCATCAAAATCAATTCATTTTCCCAGTCCATACATGTACAAAATTGCTCTAGTATCACGGTTTGAATGACTCTATCAATAATTTTTTGATGTTCACTTTATCATTGCCAACCCTATAGTCCTTCTCATCACTTACCATCGTCACCTCTACCATCACGACCATCATTGAAGGAAACCAAAACCCAAAAAGAAATGTGGACTGAGTGAAAGCAGCAACATTAGTAGAACACATGCAGTGAAAGTTTAAGGAAAATCGGGCAATCGATGCAAAAGTTATGAATTTTTTAAGTTTGGATGTTGGAACCACTGGATGTTGATGACATCATGTGTGGGCAACAACACAAGGAAAATATAAAGAAAACAAGCATGTTTTCACTTTTGAGTAATGGAAGAGCATTTGATTAACCACTTTCAGAAAATAGGGGGAATGATACCCTTGACATAAGTCAGTATCAATTAAGTTGATGGAATGTATAATTTTATTGATTTTTTTGGTGGAATTCTCTTCATATTTTCTTTACATTGTTGCCCATCATGGTCTCTATAGTAGTCTCTTTGTTCAGTGATTACAACACAAAAAATATAAAAACGAAAAACTTTGCATCGATTGTCCGATTTTTCCTCAACTTTCACTGATGTATAATGCTAATGTTGCTGCTTTCACTCAATCCATATTAGTCTTTGGGCTTTGGTTTCCTTTAATATCAACCAATCATCACTACCATCATTGCTTTTATTAGATTACCATGCACGACCATAAACATCATTACCATTATTTCACAACTGGATATCATCTTATCATCATCACCACGATTATCACTCGTATTACCATCGTATACATATCACCACAAGCAATATCTTCCACCACTATCAATACTTTTTTTCCATGTCATCAATCCATCAACAACAACTTCACGAAATCTCTTTCAAAGTTTTCAGCATCATCATCATTAGCATCAGTCTAAATAAGCATTGCGACTAGCAATATATTCATACTCGATCCCTCCCTCCATTGCCCACATGGCCTAGCACCCGTAATTGAAATGATGAAGAGAAACGATTGAATATTAAAACACTGATTTGTTTGTTTGTTTGTTTGTTTGTTTGTTTGTTTGTTTGTTTGTAAGAACACTAGCTGCATTCACACGTACAAAATAGCTGGTTACCGAGCGCGCTCCAAAACCCGAGAGTTGGTGTTATACTCGCAAGTTTTTATAAACTTCATGATCGATATATTATAGAAACAAACACCAGGCTTTAACTGGTCTCAGATTCCCAGGTGGGTTCATGACTTTAAATGTGTATAAACCATTTGTTGTCGACTGACACCCAAATAGGGAAGCCATGCGTGATTTGTTGTCTCGAAGTCGTGCAGTATCGTACACATAGAGCTGTGATAGAAGTTTACCAGTATATGAAGTTTATCAATATCAGCATAGCCATATTATGTTTATTATGTGTGAGAGAGAGAGAGAAAAAAAAAATCAAATGTCTTATTTGGCACAAAATAATTTCACTTATTTTTGATAACATTAATCGATAGCCAAATGAAAATCAATATGCCCGATATTAGCCAAATTTAAGATCTTTTCATTAAGTTGGAGCAACGAGCATTAGTTCAGAGTCACAGAGGCTACTTTCGAGTTTTTATGCCTCCGCCACGAAGTGGTGCCGGAGGCATTATGTTTTCGGGTTGTCCGTCCGTCCTTCCGTCCGTCCGTCCGTCCGTCCGTCCGTCCGTCCTTCCGTCCGTCCTTCCGTCCGTCCTTCCGTCCGTCTGTAATGAATTTTGTGGCAAGCGTAACTAACAAACCTTTTGAGGTATCCTAATGAAACTTGGTATGTATGTGTATTAGGTGGTAAAGTTGTGCCTATCAACTTTTGGGGCACATGCCCAAGGTCAAAGGTCAAAAGGTCAAGGTCAAATACATGAAATGTCACTATTTCCTCCATATCTATGCATTGCCTGAAGATATTTTCGTGAAACTTAGTGTATACATGTATTAACCAATTCAGATTCTCTGGTGAAAGTTTGGGGTCATGAGGTCAAAGGTCAAAGGTCAAAAGGTCAAGTAAAATATTAAAATTTCACTTTTTTCTCTGTACCTTGGAAATTGTTCAAGGTATCTTCATGGAACATAATTATTATATATACATGTACTGACTGGCAGTGATTATCTAGAGAATCTGGGATTCATGGGGTCAAAGGTCAGGGGTCAAAGGTCAAGGGCAACACTACAAAATTGTACTGTTTCCCTCATATTTATGCAATGCCAGCAGAATTATTTTTTTTAACACTTGGTGTATGCATGTATAACCCAATAGAGATTTTCTGTTAATTTTCTTTCTATCTTTCTTTTTGCCTCAAAGGTCAAAAGGTCAAAGATCAAGTGAAAGTGCTGAACTAACTGTTTCCTCCATATCTAGGAAATGGTTCAAGTTATCTTGAAACTTACTACATATTTATGCATGTTCTGTCTGACAGTGATTATCTTGATATGAATTTGATGGTCAAAGGCCAGATAAAAATGGCAACAATTTAATATTCAATACAGAAATTGCACTTTGTCTCCATACCTTGAAAATTACTCAGTGCATAAACTTATGAATGGATCAAAGTCAAGTTAAAGTTCTTAAATCTTCAAATACATGCTCTCCTATTCATCCAATTATTAAAACCTAGGTCAAGGAAGGTGAACATTCAACACATTTGTGACAAACTTGTCATTTTAATATTTTGCCAATTTTGTGCAAATGTAATCACACATTGTCCACATGTACTATAGACCTATTAGGAGAACCATGCATTATGGCGGAGGCATACCAGTCGCCATAGCGACATTTCTGGTAATGAAACACATTCATAGGAAACTGATAACTATAAGTTTGAACGATGATGGCACCCAAAATATCATGGTTACAGTTTGTTATTGAGAAGGTTCGTTATTCAGGAGGTTCTTTATTCCGAAGGTTCGTTATTCCAAAGATTCGTTATTCCGAAGGTTCTTTATTCCGAAGGTTCGTTATTCCGAAGTTTCGTTTTCCGAAGGTTCGTAACGGACCCTATTTCATTGTCGGATCAATGAACCTTCGGAATAACGAACCCTATTTTATTTTCGGATTGGCGAACCTTCGGAATAACGAACCCTATTTCATTTTCGAATAAACGAGCCTTCAGAAAGCGAACCCCATTTTTTTCGGATAAACGAACCGTCGAAATAACTAACCTGCGGAATATCGCCACAAATATTCGGAATAACATACCCTTTTTGATTTTGGGATTAACGAACCTTCGGAATAACGAATATCCGAAACACACAAATTTCCTATATACTTAGAGGTTTGTTAACCCCAAATTAAAGAAAGGTTCGTTAATCCGAACATTTGTGACGTTATTCCGAAGGTTCGTTAGTCCGAAAATAACATAGGGGTCGCTATTCCAAAAGGTCGTTTATTCGAAAATGAAATAGGGTTCGTTATTCCGAGATTCGTTAATCCCAAAATCAAACAAGGTTCTGGAACGGGTCATAAGACTTTTTTTGAACGTTCTTAAAACGTTTTTAAACGTTCTAGAGGGTTTTCAAGAGTTATCTGGATGTCTATAACGTCCAAACGTTTTTCTGTCGGTCCTTAAAACTTTAGAAAGTTTTTTTTAGTGTTCTCTTACCGTTTAAAACAACGTTTTTATAACGTCCAATTGAAACGTTTAAATACGTCGAAAACTTTCCACAAGAAGACGTTCTGAAAAAGTTTTGACAAAAGGTTCAAATAACGAACTTGGAATGTTTCAAGAACGTTTAGAAAACGTCTTTGTGTTAGCTGGGTAAAGACGTAAAATTCAAGTCAGTTTTGAGACGCATTATTCACTTCATATTTACGACGTATTAGTGAAATAGAATTTACTTTGCTTTGCAACCTATTTACCACGTCATATTAATGACGTACGTTAAATTTACGTCAGTTTTGCGACGTCTTTGTGACTTCATATGATAAAGCCTAGGAATGATAATTTTATAGAGTTATATCAGTTTGCGACATATATACTGTCGTCAGAACGACGACAATTTCACGTCAGTCAACTGTCAAAAATAAGATTTTTTTTTTTTGCTCAAATGGAAGACATAGAGAGACGTCATTATCTAGACTTTAGAAAGGCGCAATAACTGTCGTTTGTTTGCGGTAAATAAGCAAAGAAAACAGACGCTATCAAGACGTCTCAAACTGACGCCAATAAGTCGTATTGTTGTTTGAACCCATATCTAAAAGACGTCATATTTGTGACGTCTTTCTGACGCCTGGTTGGTTATACGAAGACGTTGTAAAGACGTGTAGATTACCAATTTAAAGTCTTATTGACGAAAATAAACACAGATACTTGACATCTAAACGTTTCAAACTGACGTGAATATGTCGTATTTTTCAAACTGACGTCAATATATGTCGTATTTTTGCTCAAATGGAAGTTGTCCCAAAGATGTCATTGGTGGTCATTAGATTCGTCTAAATGACGTGTAAATCACAATTCTAAAGACAAGATTTACGTCAGAATAACGTCAGGAGCACGTCATCTACACGTTAATTCATGCCTTTTTGATGTATATTGGAAAAGAAAAAAAGGAAGACGTCTGAAAGACGCCTTTTTCACGAAAACTATGTAAACAAGGAAAATGGACGTGATTTTGACGTCATTTTTAGATCGTCGGTGGTTAAGGTCTAATAAAGCGCATGTGAGTACCTCAAAGTACAACCATGATACAAATCTGGGTCCTAGCTGACATTTGGACGTTTCTAAACGTTTTTGAAACGTTCCAAGTTCGTTATTTGGACGTTTTGTCAAAACGTTTTCAGAACATCATTTTTCTGGAAGATTTTTGACGTATTCAAAACGTTTCAATTGGACGTTATAAAAACGTTTTTTTTAACGTTAAAATAACAAGAAACCTTTCTAATTCTTTAAGGACCGACAGAAAAACGTTTGTATACGTTATAGACATCCAGATAACTTTTGAACAAAAAAAGTCTTATGACCCATTCCAGAACCTTGTTTGACTTTTGGATTAACGAACCTTCGGAATAACGAACCCTATTTCATTTTCGAATAAACGAGCCTTTGGAATAGAACCCCTATTTTATTTTCGGACTAACGAACCTTCGGAATAACGTCACAAATGTTCGGATTAACGAAACTTTCTTGAATTTAGGTTTAACAAACCTCTAAGTATAGGGAATTTGTGTGTTTCGGATATTCGTTATTCCGAAGGTTCGTTAATCCGAAAATCAAAAAGGGTATGTTAATCCGAACATTTGTGGCGTTATTCTGCAGGTTAGTTATTCCGAAGGTTCGTTTATCCGAAAAAATAGGGTTCGCTTTCTGAAGGCTCGTTTATTCGAAAATGAAATAGGGTTCGTTATTCCGAAGGTTCGCCAATCCGAAAATAAAATAGGGTTCGTTATTCCGAAGGTTCATTGATCCGACAATGAAATAGGGTCCATAACGAACCTTCGGAATAAAGAACTTCGGAATAACGAATCTTTGGAATAACGAACCTTCGGAATAAAGAACTTCGGAATAACGAATCTTTGGAATAACGAAGCTTCGGAATAAAGAACCTTCTGCATAACGAACCTTCTCAATAACGAAATGTAACCATGATATTTTGGGTGTTATCATCGTTCAAACTTATAGCTATCATTTCATAAAAACTCGAAAGTAGCCTCTGTGACTCTGAATGCTCGTTGCTCCAACTTAATGAAAAGATCTTAAATTTGGCTGAATATCGGGCAAATTGATTTTAATTTGGTTATCCATTAATATTATTAAAAATAAGTGAAATTATTTTATGCCAAATAACACATTATAAAACGATCGTTTCAAATCTCTTCTAGCACATGTGTTTTACTTGAGAATCGGAGCTGTGGGTTTGATTTTTTTCTCTCTCTCTCTCATAGTATTAAGTAAACATATGGCTATGCTGATATTGATAAACTCCATATACTGGTAAACTTCTATCACAGCTCTATGTGTACGATACTGCACGACTTCGAGACAACAAATCACGCATGGCTTCCCTTTTTGGGTGTCAGTCGACAACAATGGTTTATACACATTTAAAGTTATGAACCCGCCTGGGAATCTGATACCGGTTAAAGCCTGGTGTTTGTTTCTATAATATATCGATCATGAAGTTTATACAAAGTTGCGAGTATAACAAGAACTCGTCGAGTTTTGGAGCGCGCTCGGTAACCAGCTATTTTGTACGTGTGAATGCGGCTAGTGTTCTTACAAACAAACAAACAAACAAACAAACAAACAAACAATCCAACAAATCAGTGTTTTAATATTCAATCGTTTCTCTTCACCATTTCAATTACGGGTGCTAGGCCATGTGCGCATTGAAGGGAGGGATCGAGTATGAATATATTGCTAGCCGCAATGCTTATTTAGACTGATGATAATGATGATGATGCTGAAAACTTTGAAAGAGATTTCGTGAAGTTGTTGTTGATGGATTGATGACATGGAAAAAAGTATTGGTAGTGGTGGAAGATATATTGCTTGTGGTGATATGTATACGATGGTAATACGAGTGATAATCGTGGTGATAAGATGATATCCAGTTGTGAAAATAAATGATAGTAATGATGTTTATGGTCGTGCATGGTAATCTAATAAAAGCAATGGTGGTAGTGTTGATTGGTTGATATTAAAGGAAACCAAAACCCAAAGACTAATATGGATTGAGTGAACGCAGCAACATTAGCATTATAGGCCTACATCAGCGAAAGTTGGGGAAAAATCGGACAATCGATGCAAAGTTTTTCGTTTATATATATTTTTGTGTTGTAATCACTGAATAAAGAGACTACTAGAGACCATGATGGGCAACAATGTCAAGAAAATATGAAGGAAATTCCACCCCCCCCCCCCCAAAAAAAAAAAAAATGATAAAATGATACATTCCATCAACTTAATTGAACTGACATAATTTATGTTAAGGGTAGTAATCATTCCCCCTATACTTTCTGAAAGTGGTTAATCAAATGCTCTTCCATTACTCAAGGAAAGTGAAAACATATTTGTTTTCTTTGGTTTTCTTTATGTTGTTGCCCACACATGATGTCATGCATCCAGTGGTTCCAACATCCAAACTTTAAAAATTCATAACTTTCGCATCGATTGCCCATTTTCCTTAAACTTTCACTGCATGTGAAGGGTTTGTTCGCAAAAACCGATAAGTCCATTTTTGAAGATTTTGAAGTACGATCTCTGTCACAAAGTACAAAATAATACCTTTTAAATGATATTTTGGTCACTACATATAAAGGTATATTTTTGAAGTTATGGTCAAAAGAAGCAAAAATTTTCTTATTATTCTCTTTATTTTTCTTGACCTTTAATCGCAAATATCTCCATTTGGCAAATATGGACTTATCGGTTTTTGCAAAAAAACTCTACATGTGTTCTATACTAATGTTGCTGCTTTCACTCAATCCACATTTCTTTTTGGGTTTTGGTTTTCTTCAATGATGGTCGTGATGGTAGAGGTGACGATGGTAAGTGATGAGAAGGACTATAGGGTTGGCAATGATAAAGTGAACATCAAAAAATTATTGATAGAGCCATTCAAACCGTGATACTAGAGCAATTTTGCACATGTATGGACTGGGAAAATGAATTGATTTTGATGGAAATAGCACATCTTTTGAGTTTAAATGCCGATCCAAAATGCCTTTTTAAAGCTGATTAAATTAAAATATTTATAGAGAGATTTCATCGATCAAAATCGATGATAACTAGCTTCCCCCCCCCCCTCCCGCAGTTTCTCTTCCCTCCCCCATCTTCATCATGGATGTTATTGCATGAGAATGTAATCATACGTTGATATATACGAACCTGAACTAAAAAGGAGCCTATACTACGCCTTTCTGAATAATTGTGAAGTTGGAGGATTAATCCAAATTAACCTAGGAGTTCATCCATGTTACCCAAGACCAAATGCCCTCTTCGAATTTGATTTTGTGAGGCTTGATAAACAGTGATGAATGTTAACAATAGCAGTTAATCGCTGCAGACCCAGATATTTGTGAATTTTGTGATTTTTATTGACGCTTTTGACCTCCTCTCGGGGTATGAGAGTAGCAAACAAAGAGTATAAATAACAATATAACAAACCAGTGAATACAATACTCAAAGATTACACATGACACAAAAGATATACAAGATTATAGTGTATATGGGAATACAAACATGAGTAAAATGTAACAGATATAGAGACGTTAATCTACATGTAATAGCAGATTACAAATTTGACAAAGAAGGTTGCTTCACTAACCTATATAGGTACCGCTACGTGTCGCTATGATACGTATACATAATACTTTGATTATGATTTATTCCAAGCTTCAATTAGATTTCCAATTTACTTTTTGCAAGATATTGATGACGACGTCGAGTTTGCATGCATCCTAGTAACGCAAGTCTCGCGAGACACAGGAAAAGTGTCAGCAGACGGCGAACAAAACTACAGAAATACCACCTAAGGCAAAGCCGAACGCGATGGCGATGACATGTGAAGGGGAAACACGCACACACACACACACACACACACACACACACACACACACTCACACAAACAAACACTCACACACGCGCATACACATACCCATACACACAAACCCGTTGTTATGTTTCTGCTTGAAGGACGGCGTCCCATTCTCACATTGTAATCTGATTCTGTGGTTAGCAGACGACCATACCAATAGTACTCTGTATACTGTGTAACAGTACGAACTCAACGCCTAACTGCGAAGTCCACGCACATGCGTACAAAAACCAACTTGTACACTGATAGTCTTTGCTCAAGTGACACTATTGGCAATTTCGACGCGTTAGGGTTACGGGAACAAAAATCGCTTCCTGGAAAGGGATGCACCTCACGGAGCAAACGTCATGACTTCCCAAAAGACATGTGACAAGGCCGTAGAAGACTGCGTAAGTGAATTACTGTTTCCCTTTTATCTTTTTAGGAAACTCACCTGCTAGATTCTACTTTACACCGCCACGTTCAGAGAATGAGGTTACCAGCCATTCGACAAGTCACAGCCTATCATCACCGCAAAAAGCGGTGTCCTATTAAAAAATAATCCTGCTCCAATTAGGTCTCATTGGTACACCCAGTTTTGACTTATCAAGCACATTGACTGTTCAGAGTACAGAGCATTCAAAATGATTGAAGTGATTTACTACTACGATGTCATTTCAAGCCTTGTTTAGTAACAAGCATCAATCGCTTTCTTGGTGTTCTTTGAAGAACTTCAAGCCTCCTTGCTCATTGCTGTAGAAATTATAGTGAAATTTGTATCAAAGCTTTAAATTTCATAACTTTCACTCAAACAAAAAATTCACGAATATCATTATGGAAGATTTCTAAGAAGCTGTGTAAGTGAAATGGAATTAGCCTATTTGCAATCTTCTGCGTTCGCACTGTCTTCAGTGGATCTCCCCAAATAGGTTCAAAGTTTTTGAATACGTACTTGAAATAGGCCAGTTTACACAGTACTTTGTACAAGCATCCCTGATGTAACGAGTTTTCATGCAACCCTTATAAATGGTGCTTACTAGCACATCCACCTGACAGCAAGCCTGGTATTTAGCCATGTTGGTAGAAAAAGTTTGTTTATGCATTCAACACAAAACAATAAAATGACTGCCTGCTGAAGTGCCAACTGACAGACCATTCTTGCCATATCTGCTCTGCGTAAGTTCATTCTTTGCTTGAACGTGAATTCCATAAATTGTGGGCACGTTTATGCATCTTGCTGCTTTTAGAACGAGATAGACCCCGTTTACAGTGCGAGGCTCGGCCGCGGCCGAGTCTACCTTCATTTCAGTTTAAACGCGCTAAAGGCCAAATGCGAGGCCAAAATTGGCCTCGCATTTGGCCTCGCTCTGGAGGTGGTCTCAGTGTAAACGCAAACTGGGCCAAATGCGCGGCCAATTCTAGTCTGGCTTCCAAACCCTCTGCCTGTACTACTTCGCTGTTCAGGATATTAACCCCCTCAACGTCGAAACTAGTATAGTTTAAGGTAGTTTTGTCCTGCAAAGGATTTTTTCCTTCGGCAAATGCCTTTCTCCGAACGGCGACTTCGTCGCCACGGAATTCATTTGGCAAAGGGTCTGAAAACCAGACAATGCCAAATTGCGTTTGTTTACAAGCAGAGCGCCACTACGACAAAATATTGAAAGGTTTGAATCAAAAGCGCGGCCGAACCTCGCAGTGTAAACGGACAAAATTGTGGGGCCCGGCCTCGCAATTGAGGCTGGGCTCGGCCGCGGCTCGGCCCAACCCCGCACTGTAAACGGGGTCTAAGTGCCTAACCAACTGAGAAAAAAGAAAGGTACAATAGGCGTTTTCACATCAGCCCAATGTTTCGAAATAGCGCGCTATTTTCTGACGTGGGAAATTAACCCGATCATGAAATAGCGCGCTATTTGATAATGTGACCACAAATTAGCGCGCTAATTGTATCGCTCTGATCGAGAAAATTTCTCGAGTGGAACTCGGGAAATTTCTGAAATAGCGGGATAGTAGCGCGCTATTTGATAATGTGAAAACGACTAGAGAAATTAGCGCGATGCATCCCATCATGCCTAGCGTGTGAGACCCGATCGATCGAGGCAAACTGCACACAAATCATGAGGAATTTTTGAGAGGGCACACACATTACTGATGCTGTTTGCACATACTCACCTGTCGAATTAGCTCGAAAAAAATTCGGGCTAATTCTCTTCGGGCAGATGTGAATTAGAAATGAATTCGCAATCGCGAAAAATATCTCGAGCTTGGACTTTTATCGGGCTGATGTGAAAACGCCAAATGTGCCCATGAGCTAACTGTGAACTGGCTTATTTAGATTGTTTGCATGAATTATTGTCATGCCGGGCACAGCTAGTCTATCATTAGGCGTTTTCACATCTGCCCGATAAAAATCCAAGCTCGAGATATTTTTCGCGATTGCGTACATACTGGTGTCGTCTGCAATAGATTGTCAAAAAATGTAGGGATATTTTATAGATTGCGATTTCTGTCAAGAAAGGTGTTGCTTCTTCTTTATAATACTCTCGTATTACCTCATCTAAACTACTGTGCAATAGCTTGGGCAAACTCAGGTGTGACCAATGCCAGGAGATCGTTTTTATTGCACAAAAAGCTGGTCCGTATTATTAATCACTGTGATTTTCTTGCCCATACATCGCCTATATTTTTTAATATGAAGATTTTAAAATCTAAATATATATATTATTATCAAAGTGCAATTTTTATGTACTTACAATTGCATGCTTTAGGAAGATGCTTCCAAAATGTTTGATTAACTATTTTCAAATGAGTGATAATAGAAGATATGATATGAGAATCAAAGATAGATTAACAATGCCTTATGCCAGAACTATGCCATCATATAATTCTATATTTTTTAATGGACCCAAACTTTGGAATGCTTTTCCGGTCGAAATAAGACAGAGTTCATCGCTGAATGTGTTTAAAGGAAAATTAAGATTGCATGTTTTAAATCAGTATGCCGAAATGGGGTGATAAACTTTTTTCTTGTAAAATATGTCAGCGTGTGTGTGTGTGTGTGCGTGTATGTATGTGTGTATTAACTCATAAAGAAATGTATTCATTCAATATCTTAATATTTTATGAATGAAATAGTATGGGGACAGGACTTTTATATAAGGCATAGCTTTTCTGTCTGTCTCCGAACACTTTCAAATGTATTGTATTTTCGTACTGATGCTTATTGTGATTATTCTTTTCTTGTTGTTATGGTGTTGTCAACTTTCTGTATTCTCCTGTTTTGTTTTTTTTTTTACTGAAGGTGTTGAATAAATCTGAATCTGAATCTGAAAAAAAAAAGTTCTGGTTCTGCTGCTGCTCCCTGAAACCGTCAACGAATCCAAGCTTCTCAGCAGCACATTAAATGCTCTTCTCAATATCGCTGTCAGTAAAAGCGACGCTGAGACGCTGATATTGACATCATTGATCATATAAACAAGATTTGGAGGAAATATTTGAAATAATGCACAGATTTTGGTCGGAAAACGCAAGACTCGGAATCAATACGAAAAGCACATTGCACAAGCTGTATACGTGATCTGAGGATCCCCGATCGAGAAGTAAAAGCCACTTCGAGATTAAAGGGGATGGCTAGTAACCGATCAGTGGGAATCAGTGGGAATGCTGAGGGATGATTGTTCCAATCTTTGTGGGATTCATTTAAGAGTACATTATATATCTACTGCAGGGTGGTCCACGAGGGGTTTTAGCATGTCGCTGCAACATGCTAAAATTCTTGTGCAACATCCTAAAAAGCCAGCAACATGCTATGCAACATCCTTAAGAATTTGCAACAATTAAGCTCAAAGTAAAAGTATTCAAAAATGTGCAAAACATGTGCATAACATAAGAAACATCAAACTACCAGGTACTTTAGATATTTGTGTGCAAAACATGAGAGAGAACATTGAATGTAAGTAGCATAAAGAGAGATAAGCAGCAAAATATTGCGTACTACGTACTCATCGTGTGCGCTCCGCGCATATTCAATTTCTGCAATATTCTCAGATTCTGAGCTTGCAACATGCTAAAATTTCAAGTTGTGGACCACCCTGGTACTGTTGTGTGAAAATTGTTTGCTTCAGAACGGTCTCATATTCAAGTAATGTGCAGATTAATGCCCCGTCACTGACCAGGGACGCTTACCTGGAAGCATTAAACTGCACATTACTTGAATATGAGACCATTCTGAAGCAAATAATTTTCACACAAGAATAGATATATAATGTACTCTTAAATGAATCCCACAAGAATTGGAACAATCATCCTTCAGCATTCCCACTGATTCCCACTGATCAGTTACTAGCCATCCCCTTTAACATGTACGAAAGGTCTCGATGCTTTAAATGTGCGAATATCTGTTCTATTCATATTTATCAGATTTTTCATTTGTAATTTCCAAATTATAGTTTTTTCCTGAAAAATGGATTCAAAACGTTAATAATTGTGATAATGATCATTTAATACATAACAGTTATGGAACAAGTATAAATTAGTCTTAATCTTATGCACGGTTTATGCACGTTCTGATTTCATATCTCTTCTTATGATCTCTAAGATATATTACTTGAGCAATTCTCAATTGAAAGAAATATAATTTGGAAATTCCATTAATATATGATGAGAATAATACAAATATTGGCGTAAAATACGTATGTTATATTGCTAAATGCAATGTACCTGTTTTGCAATAAGACTACAAGATTAGAGATCGATCGACTTTTTTCCTTGCCTGGTGGAAATGATTGACGCGATCTCATCGACCAATCAGGATGCTCGAAATGAATATAGGCGTAGCCTCATCCCGAAATATTTCGGGAAGACTTGGCAAACCAGACTGGACTGTTTTGGAGGTCGAGATGCGTGCGTGCGCGGCAAATTAATACACGAGCGTACGGTGGGGCATACGCGTGCTGTAGCGGTGTGTGCGCGCGGTGAATGATCACACAAAACAGTCCAGGCAGTGGACTAGTCACACACAAGCACAGCTGATTAGATCACACCAGGGAGGTGAGAAGTCCCTGTTGACTCACGCGACAAGTGGATCAGTGTGCAGCGACGTGAAACGGATTTTCCGATCACTTTTCTCTTCCGTTCTGGCATACCTGGCGTCTCCGAACGGACTGATCGCAAAACCGTATAGATTAGATCGCGCACCGTTACATCTTGCTGTTGGTATTCCTGGAAAGGGATGCACCTCACGGAGCAAACGTCATGACTTCCCAAAAGACATGTGACAAGGCCGTAGAAGACTGCGTAAGTGAATTACTGTTTCCCTTTTATCTTTTTAGGAAACTCACCTGCTAGATTCTACTTTACACCGCCACGTTCGGAGAGTGAGGTTACCAGCCATTCGACAAGTCACAGCCTATCATCACCGCAAAAAAGCGGTGTCCTATTAAAAAATAATCCTGCTCCAATTAGGTCTCATTGGTACACCCAGTTTTGACTTATCAAGCACATTGACTGTTCAGAGTACAGAGCATTCAAAATGATTGAAGTGATTTACTACTACGATGTCATTTCAAGCCTTGTTTAGTAACAAGCATCAATCGCTTTCTTGGTGTTCTTTGAAGAACTTCAAGCCTCCTTGCTCATTGCTGTAGAAATTATAGTGAAATTTGTATCAAAGCTTTAAATTTCATAACTTTCCCTCAAACAAAAAAATCACGAATATCATTATGGAAGATTTCTAAGAAGCTGTGTAAGTGAAATGGAATTAGCCTATTTGCAATTTTCTGCGTTCGCACTGTCTTCAGTGGATCTCCCCAAATAGGTTCAAAGTTTTTGAATACATACTTGAAATAGGCCAGTTTACAGTTCCACTTTGTGCATGAGCAGAAAAGGTCATTTGTACAAGCATCCCTGATGTAACGAGTTTTCATGCAACCCTTATAAATGGTGCTTACTAGCACATCCACCTGACAGCAAGCCTGGTATTTAGCCATGTTGGTAGAAAAAGTTTGTTTATGCATTCAACACAAAACAATAAAATGACTGCCTGCTGAAGTGTCAACTGACAGACCATTCTTGCCATCTGCTCTGCGTAAGTTCATTCTTTGCTTGAACGTGAATTCCATAAATTGTGGGCACGTTTATGCATCTTGCTGCTTTTAGAACGAGATAGACCCCGTTTACAGTGCGAGGCTCAGCCGCGGCTTGGCCGCGGCCGAGTCTAACTTCATTTCAGTGTAAACGCGCTAAAGGCCAAATGCGAGGCCAAAATTGTCCTCGCATTTGGCCTCGCTCTGGAGGTGGTGTCAGTGTAAACGCAAACTGGGCCAAATGCGCGGCCAATTCTAGTCTGGCTTCCAAACCCTCTGCCTGTACTACTTCGCTGTTCATGATATTAACCCCCTCAACGTCGAAAACTAGTATAGTTTAAGGTAGTTTTGTCCTGCAAAGGATTTTTTCCTTCGGCAAATGCCTTTGCCCGAACGGCGACTTCGTCGCCACGGAATTCATTTGGCAAAGGGTCTGAAAACCAGACAATGCCAAATTGCGTTTGTTTACAAGCAGAGCGCCACTACGACAAAATATTAAAAGGTTTGAATCAAAAGCGCGGCCGAACCCGGCAGTGTAAACGGACAAAATTGTGGGGCCCGGCCTCGCAATTGAGGCTGGGCTCGGCCGCGGCTCGGCCCAGCCCCTCACTGTAAACGGGGTCTAAGTGCCAAACCAACTGAGAAAAAAGAAAGGTACAATAGGCGTTTTCACATCAGCCCGATGTTTCGAAATAGAGCGCAATTTTCTGACTTGGGAAATTAACCCGATCATGAAATCGCGCGCTATTTGATAATCTGACCACAAATTAGCGCGCTAATTGTATCGCTCTGATCGAGAAAATTTCTCGAGTGGAACTCGGGAAATTTCTGAAAGAGCGGGATAGTACCGCGCTATTTGTTAATGTGAAAACGACTAGAGAAATTAGCGCGATGCATCCCATCATGCCTAGCGTGTGAGACCCGATCGATCGAGGCAAACTGCACACAAATCATGAGGAATTTTTGAGAGGGCACACACATTACTGATGCTGTTTGCACATACTCAGCTGTCGAATTAGCTCGAAAAAAATTCGGGCTAATTCTCTTCGGGCTCATGTGAATAAGAAATGAAATAGCGCGCTAATTCGTAATCGCGAAAAATATCTCGAGCTTGGACTTTTATCGGGCTGATGTGAAAACGCCTAATGTGCCCATGAGCTAACTGTGAACTGGCTTATTTAGATTGTTTGCATGAATTATTGTCATGCCGGGCACAGCTAGTCTATCATTAGGCGTTTTCACATCAGCCCGATAAAAATCCAAGGTCGAGATATTTTTTGCGATTGCGAATTAGAGCGCTATTTTATTTCTTATTCACATCAGCCAGACGAGAATTATATGCTGGCCTCAGATTTCTAGGTACCGGTAGCACTAGATCCTCTATCCAGTCAGCTAACCAACAACAAGAATAAAATTGAAGACGGTCGAGTCGAAAGTTGCACTCATGTCTTTATTCAATCTTTCACCTTGTTGTGCACCTTGAGCCCAAGTGCGTGTGCGCATATGTGCAAATGGTAAAACTGTAAGTGAAACAATGAATGATACACTGTATGAATATATCAAACATACATTTCTTGGATCACAATATAGGTTGAATGTATATGATATGATTCTCCATTAACACATAAAAAGGTTTGCTTCTTCTGAACAAACAATAGTACACTGTCTTGTACTGCATCATTATACATACACATTTTGTATCCATGCATGTATTCACTACACATCATGAAATGGCAGCTTTGTAATGTCATCATCCATCCACTACAGCAATGTTGATACACTTTGTACACTGTTGCAATATCCATTTTCTGTTGCAATGTCAACAAGAAAAATATTGTTTAGAGGCTGTAATATACATGTAAAGACCCTAGACCAGACTTACAGACTTGTGATCTTCCAAGTTTAGAAGCTTTACCCTTCTGGACGCATTCGGATTGTGACCCTGTCCCAAGCTGTGAAATGGTGCAATAAATTGCAAAAGTTTGTATAAAAAATCCAAATCAACATACACTACACATTATATGACTACATGTAGCACTACGCTTGCCTTCATGTTTCCGCAAAGTAAATAATGATTTCCCTTAAGCCAGAGCTGCTTAAGGTGCTACCATTATACCACTTGCTTTCACATTATTAAAATGTAGAAATGTTTCAGCCTACACAATACCGTTATAGGACGACATACTTGTGAATGTAATACGTAAAACACGTATGTCAAAACGCAAAAACACAAAAGACAGTCTTTTATTCATACTGACGTCTAAATGCATTATTCAGACTGAAACTGCATGTCCGCACAGCAAAATTATCACTAATCTTCATCATTACTAGTATCGAATCCAACCTCATATCTACCTTTGAATCTTCACCTGGAAATCTTACTCAACAAACTGAGTTGCTCAACTGTATGAATCAAACTTCTTATCTTTACAGGAGTTGTGAATTAATTCTAAATGTATTACCACCATATAAACCAAGTTCTGAATACTGCTCTACACATCATATCAGCTCACGGCCAAGTGATAACACAAAGAGCCACTGAGAGTCTACAACACTACAGCTATGACAGTAACTCTACACGCAACGCACAATGCAAAATGCGAAGCTGTCAATCCTACGCTATATCAATATGCACCGTACATGTACATAACCTACACTAGCGTCACTTACGCTAGACCGTTCATGATATCCGGACACACAAAAGGCATTAAAATTCTCTTTTATCAAGAATTGTGAACAACGTAATAATCGTAAACTTACGCAGAACAATCAAATGCAGGACTTCCATCCGGAATTCTGTGATTATCGTGAGATAATCTTACAAAATTGTTGCATTTTTGTTAGAGTCACGAACGAGCAAACCGTCGATTCGTGCGCCATCTTACTAGCCCATTATGGAAGGCTGAAAATCACAATACTGTACTATATATTGCGCGCGTGCATACATTAAACACACAATCACCGCTACATTTGTTGATGCGCTAATACTAGCTTACGTATGAGAGGCCGAAATTGCAAAAACAATTCAGCGCGAACAGCACACTCCCCCCCCCCCCCCCCCCAACGTCAGAACTTAAATGTTACCTAGGATGTCCACGACACATCCACTATTGATTGAATACAAATACACATAACTTATGGTACATATTACATGCGAAATGTAAACTCTAAAACTGAACAATTGTCAACAAGTGGCCTTCAAACTGACCATGAACAGGCGTTTACTCCGCCTCAACCAACAAAATTATCTCCTGGATTGGCCTACAATAGGTTTTTCCAGTTGAAGGCAGACGGACTTGAACTTGACGGATTAAACCATCATCTCCAGTACCAACACTCTCAACGATCCCAAGAGGTCACTGGTTTCTTTTGACCTCCCTGTCTCTCAACAGGACTATGTCACCCTTCATGGCATTCCTCTCCGTACTTGTCCATTTACGCCTCTGCTGAAGGCTTTGCAAGTAGCGGAGTCTCCACAGTTTCCAAAACCTGTCGGCCAGGATTTGGACACGTTTCCACTGAGCAGTGTACATGTTACGCTTGCAATCCTCGACAAGCACCTCTTCTATGCTCCCATGTTTTTGAGTCAGGAGCACCGAAGGTGAGAGGAAAGATGTGTCCTCCGGATCAGAACTCAGTGGAACAAGAGGTCTAGCATTGACGATGGCCATTGCTTCCATCATGAATGTGACCAAAGTCTCATGGGTGAAACTTTTCTCCTTAGCCTCGAGCAGAATGCCATTGAGAATCCTCTTGAATAGTCCTACCATGCTTTCCCAGGCTCCTCCCGTGTGTGGGGCATGGGGTGGATTTAGCTTCCACTCTGTGTTGTTCCTCTCAATGAAGGTGCGAAACACCTTGTCGTTCAAGACTCCCACAAAATTTGATCCTCTATCGGACCAAAAGGTTTCCACTTTGCCTCGCACAGCCATGAATCGCCGAAGTGCGTTGATACATGACGAGGTGCTCAGTTCCTCAAGAACTTCGATATGAAGAGCTCTGGAGGTCAAGCAGGAAATATCATTCCCCACCTCTTGCTTTTGGCAGCACCTTCTCTGGTTTTCCTGGTGACCACTTCCCATGGTCCGAAGCAATCTACGCCAACCTGGGAAAAAGGAGGTCCGATCTTTAGACGCTCTTGAGGGAGGTCAGCCATGCGTTGGAGCACAGTCTTCCCACTGAGTTTGCGGCAGATAACACAATGGTGGATAACGGCAGATATGACTCTCTTGCCCCCGGTAATCCAAAACCCAGCGTCACGCAGAGAACCCTCTGTTAACTGTCTGCCAGGCCGCCCGTGATTGTGATAGTGCATCGCAAGGAGCTTGGCAATGTGACTCTTGCCGGGGATTAATACCGGGTGCTTCACTACCACAGGAAGTGAGGACTTCCTCAACCTCCCACCAACGCAAATCAAACCATCTTGGTTCAGGATGGGTGCTAAGTCACGTATTTAGGAGTTAGAAGGTAGAGGTAGTCCCTCTCTGAGACATTCATATTCCTCATGGAAAATCTGCTTCTGTACTTCTTTCACGATCATCATCTCTGCATGACGTACAGATTCAACATCTGTGTTGCTACATGTGTGCCAGCCATGGCAACCATTGCCACTCCTGGAGCTGAATGGGTGAGCAATGTGTATGAGCAAACGAAACACTCTGACTAGGCTTTTCCAGGTTGAGAACCTTTCAAACCTTGGAACAAGTCCCCGCAGTTCCACACTGGTTTTGGTGACCTGGATGTTCACATCTTGCTTTATCTCTTCATCTATGTCAGGATCTACAAGTGGAAATTCTGACACTGGATTCACTACTTCCTGAGTAGCTATCTTCTGAGGACCGGTAAGCCATGATGAGCCTTTCAAAGACCGAGCTGAAACCGGGCGATTGCCACAGTCTGCAGGATTGTTGGCTGTAGGCACATACCTCCATTGTGAAGGTTGGGAGAAACTGAGAACCTTGTGAACCCGGTTTGCCACATAGGTATGAAATCTTCTGGTCGTGTTGTTCAGGTACCCAAGAACAATCCTACTGTCCGTAAAGAAAACTACTGTTGCGGCCTGAATGTTCAACTCTCTACACACCACATTGGCAACTTCTGTGGCCAAGACCGCAGCACAAAGCTCCAGTCTTGGTATGGTGTGACCCGACTTCGGAGCCAGTTTGGACTTTCCAAAGACAAAGCTCGCACTGGGGTTTTCAGCATCCCCATCCATCATGTACGCAACAGCAACGACTGCTACCTCTGAAGCATCGCAATAGACATGCAAGGTCCCTTTCTCAGGACAGGTAAGGTAGTTGCGAGGAATCGATAGTGACTCCAACTCCGACAATCCTGAGGTCCAAGACTCACAGATAGGCCTGTACACCTCAGGGAGCACAACATCCCACTCTACCTTGTGAGTTATCATTTCTCTGAACAGGACTTTTGCTTGAATCATAACTGGGTCAAGGAAACCCAATGGATCGAACACTCCATTGATCATGAACAAAACTCTCTTTGTGTAGGGTTTTGTCGTCAACTCGATTTGGAACCTAAAAGTGTCGTCAGTCAAGTTCCATTGAACACCCAAGCTCCTTTGAGTTGGGATACAATCGCTCAATGTGAGGTTCCTGATGTCTTTCTGAACCTCCTCTGGATCAAATGCATCGAGCACTGTTTGGGAGTTTGATGCGATCTTGTGCAAGTGAATGCCAGCTTTCTCCTGCAGCATGGCCCGTGTCCTCGTCATGAGTGAAACGGCTGTTTCTGCATCCTCACATGAGGTGAGTCCATCATCAACGTAGAAATTGTCGTGGATGAAATCCCTAACGTCTGGCTCAGCGTCTCTGGCCAGGTCCTTTAAACCATAGTTTGCTACGGCTGGAGAAGGGGAATTGCCAAACACATGCTTGAGCATACGGTACTCGATGAGGGGTTTGTCAAAGTTGTTGTCCTCATGCCAGAAGAATCGGAGGAAATTCCTGTGCTGTTCAGCTACTGAAAAACAGAAGAACATTGACTCAATGTCTCCGCAGACTGCAACAGGTCCTTTCCGAAACCTCAACAGCACTCCAACCAAGTCATTGGTCAGATCAGGACCTTTCAACAAAACCTTGTTCAGGGAGTGTCCCATGAACTTGGCCAAGGAATCGAAGACTCCTCTGATTTTGTCCTTCTTCTTTGGATGATACAGGTACCAGCACTCTTCACGTGCATCAAGAGGTGGTGCCACCTCTGCATGGCCTTTGGAAATGACCCCTTCCATAAACGTCAACATGTGTTCCCTCTTGATTGGATCCCTCACCATATTCGTCTGGAAGATCTGAGCTCTTTTCAAAGCTTGTGAACGATTATTCGGAAGGCGATCCCTTCGCTCTTTGAAGGGGAGTGGAGCTGTCCACTTGCCATTTTTCAGGCCTCCCATCTCTACCATTAGACGGACGAGCTGTCGTTCCTCGATTGACAGACTAATACTGTCATCTTCGTTGTCAAAGAGATGTTTCAACCTGAACTCGTTCGGACAGGGTTCAAGACATGTGGGCCGGCCCGTAGAAAGAATCTGAGTGCGCAAGGGAGAAATCCTCACAGTCTGTCCAGCACTTCGGTGGACCCCTTGAAGGCACACATCACCAATGATAACCCAACCAAGGCATAACTTCTGTGCGAATGGTGAGTCAGGTGGCCCCCAATCTTTTGGTCTAGGACATGGTGCGCCTCAATCACATCCCTGCCTGTCAAAAGAGTTCCTGTGCAATTGTGGTCGACTGGTGGGATCTCTACACTCCTCAAATGATCATATGCCAGGACTATCTCCGGAGTAGGAATCTCATCCTTGAAATCCGGAATGTATGAACACTCTGTGACTGTTGGCAACTCCGAACAGACTGTGCCGTGGATGTCCTCAACCACAAAATCGTCAGCACATCTACCGTGAGCAGGCACTTCTCCACTGCATGTGCGTAGAGTGTAGCTAATCTCGTCATAGGCAACATCGAACTTATCTAGGAGTTTAGATGTGGCTATGGTCTTATTACTTTGGTCATCTATGACTGCATATGTCTTGACCACAATGCTCTTATCCCTCTTTGATCTCACAAGTACTGGAACAATCTTTGCACAGGACTTTCCTCCTATGCATTTTGAACCCTTCATCTTAGAGCATGCACTTGTGATGTTGGTTCGAGGATTGTCTTTGGGAGGATCTTCAGGTTTCTGCGTACTCTTCGCAGGTTTGTTACTATTCTCCCAGTGAAGAATCGTTAAGTGGCGTTGAATACCACATGATTCGCATTTCACCCTTGCCTTGCACTCCCGGGCTGCATGTCCCGGGAGACAGCACCTGAAACACAGCTGGTACTGTTTGAGAAGATTCTTCTTCTCAGGTACCGTTTTTGCAAGGAATACCTTGCACTCAACGATCGAGTGTGGCTTATGGATAGGACAAAACTCCTTTGAAGCTGAAGGACGAACCTCCTTCACGTCAGTAGCCCTGACACTGACCGTTTTCCTCGCAACATCCTGATGCTTCGTGTCACAAGGCAACATGAAGCTGGGATCATTGCGAATCTTCGCGTGATAGCGAACAAACTCGCTGAACACCTTGAAAGGAGGGAAAGTCACCCGTCACCTTTCCTTGTACCGGGATCCCTCCATTACCCACTTCTCCTGGAGATTGTATGGCAACTTCTGTACTAATGGCTGCAAGCCTCTGGCAGAATCCAAATGCAGAAGACCTGGGAAATCCCCATTCTCTTTAGCATACTCGATCTCCAGGAGCAAATGATCAAACTGCTCTAGTTTTTCGTTCTCCCTATGTGTAAGTCTAGGGAAATCTTCAATCCTCTGTTGAAGATCGTGTTCTACGTGGATGTCATGGATGGCAGAGACCAGTTGGGAAGATTCCTTACCCAACCACTTCATGATCAAACCCATCTCTTGGGAGGGTGTCAGCTGGAGCTCTGTGATAACGCGTCCGAGCGTAGCCTTCAAGGATCTATAACTGAATGCACGGTCATTGAATTTACCCAAGCCACTAGACACTAATTCCTTCTTAAGCATTACATTATTTATGTCAGAAATTACGTTTACAGTGTCTAGGTTAGATGGGATAGCAGTACCTTCCCTACGATTAACACTCTCAACCTTTGTTTCATTGTCACACTTTGACATTTCAACATGCTGGGATGAATACACACCCTCTTCAGGAGGTACATCAAGTTTTGTTTGTACTTGACCTTCCTGTTTTTCTTTTACAAACTGAGGGGAAGGAATTGAACTCCCCTGGTTGATGTGATTTCCATCAACTGGAATCTTACCATCTACATCAGGTGAGGACAAATAATCCTCCACACGTTCATTGACATCTTTTTGCGAAAGATTCAATAACGCCCTTTACAGACTCTTCGCATTCAATCAAGCCTGCTTCGAAAACAGAGACTTGCGCTGCTGCTACAGCAGCATCTCTTTCTCCCTCTAACACAACACGTTCTGCCTCTTGAGCAGCCCTTTGCTTTGTAAGATTTGCTTCCTTTCGAGCAAATTCTAATCTAACTCTAGTTCCCTCTGCTTTTGCACGAGCTAATAGTGCTTCAGAGGCCACTGACGAATGTCTACTTGCATTAGACGGTCTTGTAGACACACTCCTGTAGCACTACGGGAGCACTACATGTAGCACTACGCTTGCCTTCATGTTTCCGCAAAGTAAATGATTTCCTTTAAGCCAGAGCTACTTAACGTGCTATACCACTTGCTTTCACATTAAGATATAGAAATGTTTCAGCCTACACAATACCGTCATAGGACGACATACTTGTGAATGTAATACGTAAAACACGTATGTCAAAACACAAAAACACAAAAGACAGTCTTTTATTCATACTGACGTCTAAATGCATTATTTAGACTGAAACTGCATGTCCACACAGCAAAATTATCACTAATCTTCATCATTACTAGTATCGAATCCAACTTCATATCTACCTTTGAATCTTCACCTGGAAATCTTACTCAACAAACTGAGTTGCTTAACTGTATGAATCAAACTTCTTATCTTTACAGGAGTTGTGAATTAATTCTGAATGTATTACCACCATATAAACCAAGTTCTGAATACTGCTCTACACATCATATCAGCTCACGGCCAAGTGATAACACAAAGAGCCACTGCGAGTCTACAACACTACAGCTACAGTAACGCTACATGCAACGCACAATGCACAATGCGAAGCTGTCAATCCTACGCTATATCAATATGCACCGTACATGTGCATAACCTACACTAGCGTCACTTAAACGCTAGACCGTTCCTATCCGGACACACAAAAGGCATTGAAATTCTCTTTTATCAAGAATTGTGAACAACGTAATAATCGTAAACTTACGCAGAACAATCAAATGCAGGACTTCCATCCGGAATTCTGTGATTATCGTGAGATAATCTTACAAAATTGTTGCATTTTTGCTAGAGTCACGAACGAGCAAACCGTCGGTTCGTGCGCCATCTTTCTAGCCCATTATGGAAGGCCGAAAATCACACTACTATATATTGCGCGCGCGCATACATTTAACACACAATCACCGCTGCATTTGATGCGCTAATACTAGTACTAGCCTACGTATGAGAAGCCGAAATTGCAAAAACAATTCAGCGCGAACAGCACAAATTAGCCCGCATTTTTTTCGAGCTAATTCGACAGCTGAGTATGTGCAAACAGCATCAGTAATGTGTGTGCCATCTCAAAAATTCCTCATGATTTGTGTGCAGTTTGCCTCGATCGATCGGGTCACACACGCTAGGCATGATGGGATGCATCGCGCTAATTTCTCGAGTCGCTTTCACATTATCAAATAGCGCGCTACTATCCCGCTATTTCAGAAATTTCCCGAGTTGGACTCGAGAAATTTTCTCGATCAGGGCGATACAATTAGCGCGCTAATTTGTGTTCACATTCGGCGTTTCACATCAGCCCGATGTTTCGAAATAGCGCGCTATTTTCTGACTTGGGAAATTAACCCGATCACGAAAAAAAACCGCTATTTGATATTAGCCGGGTTCACACGTACAAATTAGCGGGATAGCGATCGCGATGCTCATCCCGAGTTTTTTTGCGAGCGTCCACACGTACCAAATTAGCGGGATAGCGATCGCGATCGGTATCCCGCTAATTTGGCGAGCGTCCACACGTACCGAATTATCCCGCTAATTGCCGATAGAGATAACAGCAAAGCCTGCAAACTGGGTCACGCAGCGCCCTTCTCTATCACTGCCTGCGCGCACTTCTCTTTGTCCATTGTCTTTTACGCGTCAGTGGTGTGGTTCGCGCGCTGTTGTTGTTGTGCTCCAAAGAGGTGAAGGACCTCTTCGCAGAGGCCTCGCTGTAGTGATGTGCGCATTGCATGATGGGATATAAAAACTCGAGATTCTAATCCCGACCGTTCACACGTATCAGCGCGGGGCCAATTATCCCGCTAATTGATGAACCAGCGCAAGATTTCTTGGGATTAGCATCGCGATGCTTATCCCGCTAATTTTCGGGTTTTTTCTGTCCACACGTGCAAAAAACTCGGGATGACTATCGCGATGCAAATCTCGAGATTTGTATCCCGCTAATTGGTGTACGTGTGAACCCGGCTAATGTGAACACAAATTAACGCGCTAATTGTATCGCTCTGATCGAGAAAATTTCTCGAGTCCAACTCGGGAAATTTCTGAAATAGCAGAAATATTACTGTAATATACAATACATTTACTGTATATTCATGAGAGTTCATGATCATTGCTCAACAACAGTGCATTATTTCAAACAAAATACATTGTAACCTGTTTGACTCTGAATTTTGATGTCAGAGAAATAATTTGATATGTCACAATTTCTTATTACCGTGTATAGTAGACTCTCATTACACATCAAAAACACAGGATTAACACAAACTGGTTACCAGTTATGTCAAAGAAATCTTCCTGGTCCCACTGTAGATTTTGTTTTTTAATTTGTTGTCTTTTACAATTCTTGGTTAAAAAATAATTGCTTCGAAGTTCAAAAAGAAAATAAATTTATTGCTACACAGTTCAAACTACAGGTACAAATGTTCATGTGCATTAACAGAACTAGTTTTATTTTTATCAAAATGGGCCAAAGAACATACTGTACTTCTCATGAATGACTTTGTATGTAAAGAAAGTATATGTAAACAAGTTCTTGGTAATTGTACAACTCAAAAACCGACTCTACACATGTGTACACTTGTATGTATGCATAGATGAACATGCGATGTACAATTACATGTGCAGACAAACGGCATAACAGTTCAATTTTCAAACACCCACCCAAACACCAAAACACACAGCCCATCCCCACTTGGCATAATTGTACCTGTATCTACATGTACATGTACATGTATGTAATTCACTTCATCACAAAAACACAACCTTGAAATAAAATATTTCAACTTTTCCATAATTATATCACTTGTAATTACGATATGTACCCATCAACATGTCCAATGAAATGAAAATATTCACGCCTAAAAAACAAAGTACAGTATGAAAAGTAGGTGTGTAAATGTACATTGTATTTGCTTCTATGAATAAGAGCAGGGTACAGTAATTGCAGTGGTAAAAAGAAAATTATTGCACATGTAGCATGGAACTGCAAAAATTTAGGTACAGCAGAAAGCAATGTACCAACCACTCACCATTACAAACCTTAAGGAGGAAAAACACTCACAGTGGATTCTTGTTTTAAAATAATCATATGAATTTTCTAACAAACAATCTTCAAAGCCCAAAGGTACAAGCTACATGTAAACGTAGTATTTTTCAGTTTAAAAAAAAAAATCTGAGCTGCGATGTACAGCTGTACAGCTGTACATGATTCTTCATGTTACCAGTATATCTGATAAGGCCTGAAAATTGAGTGCTTTTAAAAAGTGGATATAATCGTCTGGATCACTTGGGCATCCACACAAAACCGTAGTGTGTTCGTTGCTTACATCAACACCCAGGCCAGTATATACGCAATGGTAGCTATCAAAACTCTAATTTCACCATCTGGTGCCAACATGCTGTCCTCAATTTCCTTTCGGATATCAGTTTCCGTGTTCCGGTGGTACATATAAACGTATTGACATACCTGTGCCAACCTTCTGGAAGCAGTGCCATAAAGGTCGCGTACACATCACTGCACATTTTTCTTATCATCCTTTCACAGCATGCACCATGGATCTTCAAGTCATCTGCCAGCCACTTGAACATTGTATCTAAATCTCTTGCAGCAGACTTGACAACATGTTTTAATACTCTCGTATTACCTCATCTAAACTACTTTGCAATAGCTTGGGCAAACTCAGGTGTGACCAATGCCAGGAGATTGTCTTTATTGCAGAAAAAGCTGGTCCGTATTATTAATCACTGTGATTTTCTTGCCCATTAATCGCCTATATTTTTTAATCTGAAGATTTTAAAATCTAAATATAGGTCCTATATATTATTATCAAAGTGCAATTCTTATGTACTGTATGCTTTAGGAAGATGCTTACAAAATGTTTGATTAACTATTTTCAAATGAGTGATAATAGAAGATACGATATGAGAATCAAAGATAGATTTACATTGCCTTATGCCAGAACTATACCATCGTATAATTCTATATTTTTTAATGGACTCAAAATTTGGAATGCTATTCCGGTCGAAATAAGACAGAGTTCATCGCTGAATGTGTTTAAAAGAAAATTAAGATTGCATGTTTTAAATCAGTGTGCCGAAATGGGTGATCAGTTGGTGATAAACTTTTTTCTTGTAAGATATGTCAGTGTGTGTGTGTGTGTGCGTGTATGTATGTGTGTATTAACTCATAAAGAAATGTATTCATTCAATATCTTAATATTTTATGAATGAAATAGTATGGGGACAGGACTTTTATATAGGGCATAGCCTTTCTGTCTGTCTCCGAACACTTTCAAATGTATTGTATTTTCGTAGTGATACTTATTGTGATTATTCTTTTCTTGTTATTATGGTGTTGTCAACTTTCTGTATTCTCCTGTTTTTTTTTGTTTTTTGTTGTTACTGAAAGTGTTGAATAAATCTGAATCTGAATCTGAAAAAAAAGTTCTGGTTCTGCTGCTGCTCCCTGAAACCGTCAACGAATCCAAGCTTCTCAGCAGCACATTAAATGCTCTTCTCAATATCGCTGTCAGAAAAGCCACGCTGAGACGCTGATATTGACATCATTGATCATAAAATATAAACAAGATTTGGAGGAAATATTTGAAATACTGCACAGATCTTGGTCGGAAAACGCAAGACTCGGAATCAATACGAAAAGCACATTACACAAGCTGTATACGCGATCCGGGGATCCCCGATAGAGAAGTAAAAGCCACCTCGAGATTAACATGTACGAAAGGTCTCGATACTTTACATGTGCGAATATCTGTTCTATTCATATTTATAAGATTTTTCATTTGTAATTTCCAAATTATAGTTTTTTTTCCTGAAAAATGGATTCAAAACGTTAATAATTGTGATATTGATCATTTAATACATAACAGTTATGGAACAAGTATAAATTAGTCTTAATCTTATGCACGGTTTATGCACGTTCTGATTTCATATATCTTCTTATGATCTCTAAGATATATTATTTGAGCAATTTTTAATAGAAAGAAATATAATTTGGAAATTCCATTAATATATGATGAGAATAATACAAATATTGGCGTAAAATACGGTATGTTATATTGCTAAATGCAATGTACCTGTTTTGCAATAAGACTACAAGATTAGAGATCGATCGACTTTTTTCCTTGCCTGGTGGAAATGATTGACGCGATCTCATCGACCAATCAGGATGCTCGAAATGAATATAGGCGGAGCCTCATCTCGAAATATTTCGGGAAGACTTGGCAAACCAGACTGGACTGTTTTGGAGGTCGAGATGCGTGCGTGCGCGGCAAATTAATACACGAGCGTACGGTGGGGCATACGCGTGCTGTAGCGGTGTGTGCGCGCGGTTAATGATCACACAAAACAGTCCAGGCAGTGGACTAGTCACACACAAGCACAGCTGATTAGTTCACACCAGGGAGGTGAGAAGTCCCTGTTGACTCACGCGACCAGTGGATCAGTGTGCAGCGACGTGAAACGGATTTTCTGATCACTTTTCTCTTCCTTCCGGCGTACCTGGCGTCTCCGAACAGCCTGATCATAAACCGCAGATTAGATCGCGCACCGTTAGATCAGGGAGGTGTAAGAAAAGGAGAGACAACTCTTCGTAATTCATGCAAACACATGTTTGGGTTCAAAGCGTTACATTGGGATTTCTAGCATTCCACTACACGCTTTGAATGCTCTGCACCGCTCTAGTTGCAAGGCGAAGTTTGGAGACGAAGAACGCATTTCACCTTTCGTTGAATTACAAGCTTTATTTTCCCGTAAAATTTTAAATTAGAAAAGAATTCAATATTATAAACATGTATTTCTAGTTTCTTCGTAATGCGCAAATCGAAATGAAATGAAATTAGGCCCTCTTAAAAACCTAATATTTTTCTATAATGCACACATTTCCGCATGTTAGTGTTCTATCCTTTAATCTGGGATATTTTGATCTTTCAAATAAAGTACTCCGCTAAAGCGTGCTTCAGCGTGCTTTTAAACTATTTGCTGTTCAAATTGTCAGTTTTACACTGCAGTTTGATTCGCTGCTCCAATTCAAGGTACACAAATTCATTGTTGCCATCACATTGAAAGAAGGAGAGCGAAATGCAGTAGGGGCAAGTATCTCTAGATGTGAGAGCGCTGGTCCCGATTATTGATGCTCTCTTTTGTCAAAGCACCTGATTTCCACCTGTAGTTAAGGGCATAACTTCTCGGCGGTGCCGCGCATCCTTCAAAGGAGAGCATAACCGGGGGGCCAAAAGCTAAAAACAGAGGTCGAGTTGCACTCTCTCTACAAACTAAGTAGACCATGCTTATTTTCAAGTTCTTATTGTAACAAACAACATTCCACTGGTCTACCTCAAAAAATTTGTTGCGAAAGCCTCCAAATCCAAGATGGCGTCCAAGATGGCCGCCATATTTACTGAATTTGTTATTTGAAAGATAGAATTTGATTGAAACATCAGACTTCAACAAATTTGATGTCATATGAAAGAGAATAAAATTCTCTACAAGTTGATACCATTTTTGTGGGTTATTGTGATAACTGGATTGAGATTTTAAGGAAAAAACACTCATTTTTTGATATTTTTCTGAAAAAAGGAAAATCATGAAAATGCTTGATTCAGCATAAATCAGAGAAAGACTGAAGAATTATCTTGAAACGTTTCAAGAATTTTGTTTGACATTATTATAATTAATATTTGGAGAAAATTAAGGGTCAGTACCATTTTCGATTCAGGAGTTATAATGTCTCAAACTTGAAAACTCACTACGTAAAAATGGCCACTTTAGTTGTGACCAAGACCTTGTTGGTCATAAAAAAGTCTGCGCACGCCAAGACTACTACACGCACCACTGGCACTGGCGCTCGTAGCAGCACCAGTGGTGCGTGTAATAGTCTTGGCAAACGCAGACTTTTTCTTTGACAAACAAGGGTTTGTGCCTGCAAACTAACTTTTAATACCAAGTGGTAGCTCAGGTGACGCTGATTGTTATTATTTCAAAGTAGATTGTTCTAAAGCAGATGAGATGAAGCAAAAAAAAAAAAATCAAATAGAGGTAGTAGCTGGAAACTTGGCACCAATCTTGTTATAGATAGTTTAAGACAGAATTTAGATCAACCGCTCAAAAAAAATCAAGATGACAGCCATCAAAGTTGACATAGTGCATTGCGCCAAATTAAATGTATTATTTCGATTTTGATACAATTTTGTCTGTTGCGCTATCTTAAACCGTCTTGGGTTTTTATGGACACATTTTTAAAACCAGGGATATTCTACTCTCCGAAAAAGAAAAAACAAATCGAGTGGAAGTTTTTACTTTTGATGTGAGGTGTGAATAATAGAAAACGGTGAATTTAGAGTGAAATTGGAGTGACTTTTGAGTAAAAATGTTCATTTTCACTCATTTTAGAGTGACTTTAGGCAGGGCCCCACACTAACTTTTATTTTTGGTGGCCCAAAGGCAAATATCCGACCTTTTTCGATGGCCCGATCAGGCCACCAAATTTTTCATTTCTGACATTTTGGTGGCCCGACGTGCGTTTTTGGTGGCCCTGGGCCACCGAACCACCGTTAGTGTCGAGCCCTGCCTTAGGGATCACTCGTCACTCTTCGAGTGATCCCCGAGGTCACTCTAAAATGAATGAAAATGAACATTTCACTCTCGAGTGATCCTGATGGGAAAGCATCTACCAATGGCATAAGTTCAGATCAATTGTGACACTATAACCCACATGAAATCAGCCTAAAAACAATGTAAGAAAAATCTGATAACAGTAAATGCAGTTTCAGCATGCTTATTTGTAAATGTGAATATACAGCACGAATAATCAATTTGGACGATTTTATTCGAACAATATACTGAAAAAGTAATTTCGCACAACACATTTAAGAGCAAAGTTGAGAAATTGCCGCCATGTCGTTTTTTGTTTTTGTTTTTTTGTTTTTTTTTGGGGGGGGGGGGCTCGGATCAGAAGGGCTTTCAAGGACATCTGCGGATCAGACATTATTACACATATTATACCATCATCATTCACGTTTCTACAACAGCAGAGTAACATACAAGTAAAAAAGCATATCTTTGATACAGAAGCATTTCTTTTTTATCAAAGATTGGGCCTTACCCAAACACTGGAATGAGCTCCACCCCCCCCCCCCCCCCAAAAAAAGACCCTCAATACGGTTTGCATTAGTACAATATCGTTCGGATGTATAGAAACATGTAATAGACAGCAATATAAAGTTATAAGTTGAGATTTAACTTTCACGCAACACACTAAAGGTATTGTTTACCATTGGGAGAGATATCACATTCGATTTATATGTGCAGGTGTTGTATCACAAAACATTCTACCATGTAAAAAAATTATAATAAAGCCAAAAACATACGGAGATAACACCATCTCTTTTCAAGAAACCATGACCATGATAACTGTTAACAATTTAGTATATAAAAAGACATTCTTATCAGATCTATTTAGTATATCTAACAATATTTAGCATTAATTATACTGATTTAAGTCTGTACATTAGTTGTTCTATCCCTAACTCACAGTTTAGAACTAGCTTTAGGAATTTAGTACAGCTGGGTTTTTGTTTTACGTGCACTAATGGTAAATGATGCCTTGAACGACAACCTCGATTAATTACCGCCATCATGAATTTTGTGTGGATACAATTTTTATCGCTAAATATTACACGTTGGCAAAATTTGTGCCAAATTCCAAGCTCCTATCTCTTTTTGGAAAATACTTTCTGTTCAATCTTATCTGCTTCAGAACAATCTACTATGATGAAATGCTACAGTAATAGCGACCAGCGTCACCTACCACTTGGCATGAAAAGTTAGTTTGCAGCAACGGCGTAGCCAGGATTTCATCTTAGGGGGGGCGGTTAGTGTGCGAGGGAGCGAAGCGACCGAGCCCGAGCGAGCGGAGCGAGCGAGGGGGGGAGGGTGTGGGAGGGGGGTGTCCCCCCTCCCACGTGAGAACTTTTTGCATTTTGATGTTGTAAATGGTGCAATTTCATGCATGTTTTTGCGCGTTTTATCGACGTGAAACAGTTCCACTTGTTTAAGGTAGCAGTTTATTTTGATGTAGAATATCATTGAACAATTTGCCTATAAAATGGTATAATTTAAATACACTTCTTGTATTAATTCTTTTCACTGAATATCATGAACGCGACTGAACCCGAGCGAGCGGAGCGAGCTAGGGGGAGGGGAGGGTGTGGGAGGGGGGTGTCCCCCCTCCCACGGTAAGAACTTTTTGCATTTTGATGTTGCAAATGGTGCAATTTGATGCATTTTTTGCGCGTTTTATCGACGTGAAAGTCCCACTCGTTTAAGGTAGCAGTTTATTTTGATGTAGATTATCATTGAACAATTTGCCTATAAAATGGTATAATTTAAATAAACTTCTTGTATTAATTCTCTTCACTGAATATCATGAACGCGACTGAACCCGAGCGAGCGGAGCGAGCGACGGGGGAGGGGAGGGTGTGGGAGGGGGGTGTCCCCCCTCCCACGGTAAGAACTTTTTGCATTTTGATGTTGTAAATGGTGCAATTTGATGCATGTTTTTGCGCGTTTTATCGACGTGAAAGTCCCACTCGTTTAAGGTAGCAGTTTATTTTGATGTAGATTATTATTGAACAATTTGCCTATAAAATGGTATAATTAAAATAAACTTCTTGTATTAATTCTCCTCACTGAATATCATGAACGCGACTGAACCCGAGTGAGCGGAGCGAGAGAGGGGGGAGGGGAGGGTGTGGGAGGGGGGTGTCCCCCCTCCCACGGTTAGAACTTTTTGCATTTTGATGTTGCAAATGGTGCAATTTGATGCATGTTTTTGCGTGTTTTAACGAGTTGAAACAGTCCCACTTGTTTAAGGTTGCAGTATATTTTGATGTAGGTTATCATTGAACAATTTGCCTATAATATGGTATGATTTAAATACACTTCAGGGCTTTTTACACTTGTGTTTCTTAACCCCGGACTTTCTCTGACCCAGGACTATCGTTAGTCCCGTACCAATTTTTCAGCTTTTTACACTCGCCAATTAATCCCGTACCATCTCTTGTCCGGTGCTAAGGAGAAAACTGACCTTTTTACACTCGTATTTCTTAGCCCCGGACTTTCCAAACCCCATGAATATTCATAATTACGCTGTGTACTGTACACGTACACGCACGCACCGGCAGCACTTGATTGCCTCGTTTCTGATTGGTCAGTGAGGGTCGGACTTCGTCTCCGTCGCTTAGCCCAGGATTATTTTTTCGTTCTGTTTACACTCACTTGCTTGGCACCGCAATTGCGGTGCTAACCCCTGCTATTTTGCAGGGCCACATAGTACCGTACTATCGGTGGGGCTAGCCCACTTTGGCAAAAACGAGTGTAAACAGAAAGTGGGCTAAGGATAGTCCCGTACCAACGGTGGGGCTAAGGCCCCCCCTTAGCCCCACCGTTGGTCCGGGGCTAAGCAAAATTTTTACAAGTGTAAAAAGCCCTTTCTTGTATTAATTCTTTTCACTGAATATCATGAACGCGACTGAACCCGAGCGAGCGGAGCGAGCGAGGGGGGGGGGGGGAGGGCGTGGGAGGGGGTGACCCCCCTCCCACGGTGAGAACTTTTTGCATTTTGACGTTGCAAATGGTGCAATTTGATGCATGTTTTTGCGCGTTTTATCGACGTGAAACAGTAACACTTGTTTAAGGTAGCAGTATATTTTGATGTAGGCTATCATTGAACAATTTGCCTATAAAATGGTATCATTTAAATAATCTTCTTGTATTAATTCTTTTCACTGAATATCATGAACGCGACTGAACCCGAGCGAGCGGAGCGAGCGAAGGGGGAGGGGAGGGTGTGGGAGGGGGGTTTTCCCCCTCCCATGGTGAGAACTTTTTGCATTTTGATGTTGCAAATGGTGCAATTTGATGCATGTTTTTGCGCGTTTTATCGACGTGAAACAGTCCCACTTGTTTAAGGTTGCAGTATATTTTAGTGTAGATTATTATTGAACAATTTGCCTATAAAATGGTATCATTTGAATAATCTTCTTGTATTAAACAATTCTTACACTGAATATTATGAAAGCTGTCTGTTCAGCAATCAAACAGAAAAAGCACAGGGTGTAGATAGGGGCATATCCCCTCCCACACGAAGGTGATTTTGCGTTTTCAGACCTGAAATTCAGCGATCATGTGTAAATTTTTGGTGCAATACTTTTTCATCGAAGTGAAATCACGGAATTTAGCTCTTATTCCGAATGTACACCATCTGTATGTATAAAGTCTAGTGAGGTAGAGCTTAGGGGAAGGGGGATTCCCCCTCCCGCTCGCGGAGTTTTTGCGTTTTTAGAATTGAAATAAAGCGATCTGGGTATAGCCACAGTCTTTTTCTATGCATGGCGGAAGGGGGGGGGGAGGGGCGGGCGAGCAGGGAGAAGGCGTGGGCGAGTGTTATCTCCACCCTTCTCTTCCGATGGAGCTTTTGCCTTTTTAAGGTTGAAATTGAGATATCTCGTATACGCATATTTGATGGAACCAACATTTGGGAAATCAAAAAAAAAAAAAAAACTGATGGGGCGGGGGGACTGAGGGAGGAAAGGGTCGATTAAAAGGGGAAATTCCCCTTATACATGAGGGAACCTTGAGTTTTTCGGAATATAAGTGATAAGTCTTGTGCACTCAGAATTATTCATATTTTTTTTTTTAATCTAAAAAGTGTACTAAGCTAGGGAAAGAGGCACAGAGGGGGAGGGTTTGGGAGGGGGATACCCCCTCCCAAGCACGAGAAATTTTGCATATTTTGAATTGAAATTCAACGATCTGGTGCACACTTTGAGTGAAATATTCAAAAAATATCTTATTTGATGAAAGGTTCAAAAGGAGACCCGCTTCATGTGCATGCATACAATATACACGCTTTTTTTTTTCCGCCTCCCAAATCCCCGGTCCAAATCTTAGGGGGGGCGACCGCCCCCATCGCCCCCCCCCCTGGCTACGCCAGTGGTTTGCAGGTACTTACAAGTCACTAGACCATAACAATATTACATGTGACCATGTAAACACATTGTATGCAAAATTTATAATGCATAGATATAATTTTTTTCAAGTTTTAGATGTTAACTTGTCAACAGTGTATGATATTGCCTATAATTCCAGAAATATGAATTATGTCTTAATCTCAGTAAATCTCAATCTCAATCGCAGGTTTCAAAACAATTCTTCAGTTCTTCTGTGATAGATATCAAATCATGCATTTTTACATTTCTTCCTTTTTTCAAAACAATATAAAGATATGTATCCCCCCCCCCAAAAAAAGAGAAGCAAACAACACCCCCCCCCCCCAATTTATCACAATACACAGCTAAAGTGGTATCAACTTTTAGGAAGTTTTGCTCTCCTTCATATGACATCAAATTTGTTGCAATCCAATGTCTCTATCAAATTTTATGTTTGAAATGTTAAATTCAATAAAAATGGCGGCCCTATTGGACCGCATCTGTACTTCGGAGGTTTTTACAACAAGTCTACAGAGGTGTACTTACGGAACATTGCTTAGTATACTTAATATTATGTATGGTCTTGTTTATAGAGAGAGTGGAACTCGAAAAGTAAGCACGATCTTGGATTTGACCCTCTGTGACGTCTTTGGGAACAGATGCGTGCAAATATATATTATGTAAAATTGGATTTCAAGTTTTAGACATTATAACTCCTGAACCAAATACAATACTGACCCCTAATTTTCTCCAAATATCGATTATGTTATGGTAAAGACGTTAATTTCTGCATGGTTTTCATAAACATTTTTAATTTCATTTATTTTTTACTTTTTAGAGAAATATTCATGGTGCATTCTGCAAAATGTCTCATTAAAAACCTAAGATGGTTTGAAATACCATTAAAATGTTCAGAATATATAAAAACCATATAAATAGACAGCAAAACAGACAAAATTGTATCAAAATCGAAATGATACATTTACTTTGGCGCAATACACTATGTCAGCTTTGATGGCCTGCAATTTTGAATTTTTTTAGTGATTGATCCAAATTTTGTTTTAAACTTTCTATAGCAAGGTTAGTGTTTCAAGCTTCTACCTCTATGTGAAAGATATTTTTTGCTTCATCTCATCTGCTTTAGAACAATCTACTTTGAAATAAGAGCAATCAGCGTCACCTGAGCTACCACTTGGTATGAAAAGTTAGTTTGCAGGCACAAACCCTTGTTTGTCAAAGAAAAAGTCTGCGTTTGCCAAGACTATTACACGCACCACTGGTGCTGCTACGAGCGCCAGTGCCAGTGGTGCGTGTAGTAGTCTTGGCGTGCGCAGACTTTTTTATGACCAACAAGGTCTTGGTCACAACTAAAGTGGCCATTTTTACGTAGTGAGTTTTCAAGTTTGAGACATTATAACTCCTGAATCGAAAATGGTACTGACCCCTAATTTTCTCCAAATATTAATTATATGTCAAACAAAATTCTTGAAACGTTTCAAGATAATTCTTCAGTCTTTCTCTGATTTATGCTGAATCAAGCATTTTCATGATTTTCCTTTTTTCAGAAAAATATCAAAAAATGAGTGTTTTTTCCTTAAAATCTCAATCCAGTTATCACAATAACCCACAAAAATGGTATCAACTTGTAGAGAATTTTATTCTCTTTCATATGACATCAAATTTGTTGAAGTCTGATGTTTCAATCAAATTCTATCTTTCAAATAACAAATTCAGTAAATATGGCGGCCATCTTGGACGCCATCTTGGATTTGGAGGCTTTCGCAACAAATTTTTTGAGGTAGACCAGTGGAATGTTGTTTGTTACAATAAAAACTTGAAAATAAGCATGGTCTACTTAGTTTGTAGAGAGAGTGCAACTCACTCCTTAAGTAAGCGACTTTTTGGGGTTTGGCCCTCCGGGTAGCAGGAGTTGTCTCTCCTTTTCTTGCACCTCCCTGGTTAGATCTTGCTCTTGGTACTCTGGAAAGGGCTACGCCTCACGGAGCAAACGACATGACTTCCCGAAAGACATGTGACAAGGCCGTAGAAGACTGCGTAAGTGAATTAATGTTTCCCTTTTATCTTTTTAGGAAACTAACCTGCCAGATTCTACTTAACACCGCCACGTTCAGAGAGTGAGGTTACCAGCCATTGGACATTATAGTCACATCCTATCATCACCGCAAAAAGCGGTGTCCTATTAAAAAGTAATCCTGCCCCAATTAGGTCACATTGGTACACCTAGTTTTGACTTATCAAGCACATTGACTGTTCAGAGTACAGAGCATTCAAAATGATTACTACTACGATGTCATTTCAAGCCTTGTTTAGTAACAAGCATCAATCGCTTTCTTGGTGTTCTTTTAAGAACTTCAAGCCTCCTTGCCTATTGCTGTAGAAATTATAGTGAAATAATTTTGTATCAAAGTTGTAAATTTGATAACTTTCATTCAAACAAAAAATTCACGAATATCATTATGGAAGATTTCTAAGAAGCTGTATAAGTGAAATGGAATTAGCCTATTTGCAATTTTCTGCGTTCGCACTGTCTTCAGTGGATATCCCCAAATAGGTTCAAAGTTTGTTGAATACATACTTGAAATAGGCCAGTTTACAGTTCCACTTTGTGCCTGAGCAGAAAAGGTCATTTGTACAAGCATCCCTGATGTAACGAGTTTTCATGCAACCCTTATAAATGGTGCTTACTAGCACATCCACCTGACAGCAAGCCTGGTATTTAGCCATGTTGGTAGAAAATGTGTGTTTATGCATTTAACATAAAACAATAAAATGACTGCCTGCTGAAGTGTCAACTGACAGACAATTCTTGTCATCTGCTCTGCGTAAGTTCATTCTTTGCTTGAACGTGAATTCCATAAATTGTGGGCATGTTTATGCATCTTGCTGCTTTTAGAACGAGATAGACCCCGTTTACCGTGCGAGGCCGCGGCCGAGTCTACCTTCATTTCATTGTAAACGCGCAAAAGGCCAAGTGCGAGGCCAAAATTGGCCTCGCATTTGGCCTCGCTCTGTAGGTGGTCTCGGCCGCGGCCGAGCCGCGGCCGAGCCCGGCGTTTTCTCAGTGTAAACGCAAACTGGGCCAAATGCGCGGCCAATTTTAGTCTGGCTTCCAAACCCTCTGCCTGTACTACTTCGCTGTTCAGGATATTAACCCCCCCCCCCCCCCTCAACGTCGAAAACTAGTATAGTTTAAGGTAGTTTTGTCCTGCAAAGGATTTTTTCCTTCGGCAAATGCCTTTGCCCGAACGGCGACTTCGTCGCCACGGAATTCATTTGGCAAAGGGTCTGAAAACCAGACAATGCCAAATTGCGTTTGTTTACAAGCAGAGCGCCACTACGACAAAATATTGAAAGGTTTGAATCAAAAGCGCGGCCGAACCCGGCAGTGTAAACGGACAAAATTGTGGGGCCCGGCCTCGCAATTGAGGCTGGGCTCGGCCGCGGCTCGGCCCAGCCCCGCACTGTAAACGGGGTCTAAGTGCCTAACCAACTGAGAAAAAAGAAAGGTACAATAGACGTTTTCACATCAGCCCGATGTTTCGAAATAGCGCGCTATTTTCTGACTTGGGAAATTAACCCGATCACGAAATAGCGCGCTATTTGATAATATGACCACAAATTAGCGCGCTAATTGTATAGCTCTGATCGAGAAAATTTCTCGAGTGGAACTCGGGAAATTTCTGAAAGAGCGGGATAGTAGCGCGCTATTTGATAATGTGAAAACGACTCGAGAAATTAGCGCAATGCATCCCATCATGCCTAGCGTGTGTGACCCGATTGATCGAGGCAAACTGCACACTAATCATGAGGAATTTTTGAGAGGGCACACACACTACTGATGCTGTTTGCACATACTCAGCTGTCGAATTAGCTCGAAAAAAATTCGGGCTCATCAGTAGGCGTTTTCACATCAGCCCAATAAAAATCCAAGCTCGAGATATTTTCCAATTTACCGAGTCAGAAAATAGCGCGCTATTTCGAAACATCGGGCTGATGTGAAAACGCCTTAAATCTCTTCGGGCTGATGTGAATAAGAAATGAAATAGTGCTCTAATTCGCAATCGCGAAAAATATCTCGAGCTTGGACTTTTATCGGGCTGATGTGAAAACGCCTAATGTGCCCATGAGCTAACTGTAAACTGGCTTATTTAGATTGTTTGCATGAATTGTTGTCATGCCGGGCACAGCTAGTCTATCATTAGGCGTTTTCACATCAGCCCGATAAAAAATTTCTGAAATAGCGGGATACTAGCGCGCTATTTGATAATGTGAAAACGACTCGAGAAATTAGCGCGATGCATCCCATTATCCCTAGCGTGTGTGACCCGATCGATCGAGGCAAACTGCACACAAATCATGAGGAATTTTTGAGAGGGCACACACATTACTTATGCCGTTTGCACATACTCAGCTGTCGAATTAGCTCGAAAAAATTCGGGCTAATTCTCTTCGGGCTGATGTGAATAAGAAATGAAATAGCGCGCTAGTTCGCAATCGCGAAAATATTCGAGCTTGGATTTTTATCGGGCTGATGTGAGAACGCCTCTTATCAATTAGCGCGCTATTTCGTGATTGGGTTAATTTCCCAAGTCAGAAAATAGCGCGCTATTTCGAAACATCGGGCTGATGTGAAAACGTCTATTATGTTAAGCTTCTTGGCTGTCAGGAAACATGAAACAACTATGCTGCGATCTATCAATAAAATTTGAAATATATTCGTGTCTGATTTCCACATGTACGCATACAACTTGTAGAAGCACTGAGACAAACAATGCATTACATGAAATGCTTAACCAGGGAGGTGTTATGGAAGGAGAAAAAGACCCCGTTTACAGTGCGGGGCTGGGCCGAGCCGTGGCCGAGCCGCGGCCGAGCCCAGCCTCAATTGCGAGGCCGGGCCCCGCAATTTTGTCCGTTTACACTGCCGGGCTCGGCCGCGCTTTTGATTCAAACCTTTCAATATTTTGTCGTAGTGGCGCTCTGCTTGTAAACAAATGCAATTTGGTATTGTCTGGTTTTCGGACCCTTTGCCAAATGAATTCCATGGCGACGAAGTCGCCGTTCGGGCAAAGGGCTTTGCCGAAGGAAAAAAAATCCTTTGCAGGACAAAACCACCTTAAACTTTACTAGTTTTCGACGTTGAGGGGGTTAATATCCTGAACAGCGAAATAGTACAGGTAGAGGGTTTGGAAGCCAGACTAAAATTGGCCGCGCATTTTGGCCCAGTTTACGTTTACACTGAGAAAAGGCCGGGCTCGGCCCCGGCTCGGCCGCGGCCGAAACCACCTCCAGAGCGAGGCCAAATGCGAGGCCAATTTTGGCCTCGCATTTGGCCTTTTGCGCGTTTACACTGAAGCGGGGCTGGGCCGAGCCGCGGCCGAGCCTCGCGCTGTAAACGGGGTAAAAGACAAAATATCTCTTTATTTAACCGACATGCTCCGTGCCGCGAAGTGATGCGCTCTATATAGCTTTCTCCCAAGTGTAAATAACTTGCTAGTCTAAAGAGAGCACTTTTGTTTTAATAAGCCTAAATTATATTCCTCGATCCTTTTTTTAGGACAATAAACCAATTCGTAATTAGCTCATGTGCACATCTCACTCGGTAAAAATAACCTTCTTTTTTTTTCTCGTTGTTAAGGCACTTCACTCGTTTTAGAAGTGACACAGGCTGTGTTTATCAACTCCTTTTCTCGGCAGAAACAGGTTATCCAAACAGCTTTCAAGGAATTTTCACGAGTTGATCAACGCAAAGCTGTTTTGAAAGCCCTTTAGGAAAGCCTTTTACGAAAGGGTGCGTTTATCAACTCTCCTTTCTCGGCAGAAACAGGTTATCCAAACAGCTTTCAAGGAATTTTCACGAGTTGATAAACGCAAAGCTGTTTTGAAAGCCCTTCAGGAAAGCCTTTTTGAAAGCCCGAAATTTGTGATCCAAACAGGTTTCCTAAACAGGTTATCAGAAACCTGTTTGTAAAAGCCTTTCGAAGTTGATAAACGCAAAGCTGTTTTGAAAGCCCTTTAGGTCGCCCTACTGCGGTTACGCAACCATGCGTTTCCAGTTTCTGAAAAGACGCGCGCCACGTAAAGTGCACACGAGTACGTGTACTCAGGTGTATACATACAGCTGTGTGTAATGCACGCATATGCTTGGAACAAGGAGGTGTTTCTCTCACCATGGACCTACTACACATGGACATTTATCGCGCCTTAATTAATTCATGCACCTGTTTATGTCAAAGGCGTCACAAAAGCATTTTAAACATGCTTTCCTGCTTTGATCTCATCATCACCGCCGACAGGCAGCCTGGATAAAAAGAAGACGGCGCTTTGGGGAATACAAAAATTACATGCGCAGAAGATAGTAATTCTCTTAAATCAAGAAAAACGCATGTGCAGTTGTAGTATACATTGCGAAATTATCGCTCAAGTAATTTCATTTGAGAAATGTGCATACTTTATGAGAAAAAGCAATTATTTTGGAAGGTTGGCTGTGATTTGGAATCTAATTTTCACCATTTTTCGCACATTGTTCCGAAGTAAACATGGACAGGAACCGTGGATGACATGTATGTCCTATCATTAAGCCATGTTCCATGCTTGTCCACAAGTGTCCACTTCAGTAATTATCAATTTTGTAACAGGAAAACTGTCATGTTTTTGGGTTTGCTGATTCCTTTCATCGATGTTTATTCAAAGGCAGATGAGGCACCTCAGCAAAATAAGACCGTAATGAGGGAAATTTTTCTTTTGTTATTGACGATGCACGATTGCATAATCGTCATTATCCAAGCACCTGAATGTACTGATTAAGATGCACATAATCAGGTGGCGGCGGTGATGATAGGATCAAGGAAAGACTTTCGTTACTAATCCAAGTGTGTAGTAGGTCCATGCTCTCACAAACAAGGTTTGAGAAATAGAGTAACAACAGCCTCATTCCCTTTGATCCCATGTCTCGTGCCGCCACTCAGAAATATTTGAAGTATGTGCTAAACTGGAGCTGCCTCACAGATAGTAAGACAATTGATTCATGTGGCATTGTATCATGACTCGTCACTCTCAAAGGAAGATATGTCTTTATGATGGTAATTGCTTTTCGCCGTCCCGTCCTAGAAAGCAAGCGGCACATTCATAGTACAGGCAGTCAGGGCTATTGAAAGGGCTATCGAACGGGCTATCGAAAGTTGATAAACGCAGCCGACAAAAACAAGCGGCACATTAATAGTACAGGGAGTAGACAGGGCTTTCGAAAGGGCTATGGAAAGGGCTTTCGAAAGGGCTATGGAAAGGGCTTTCGAAAGGGCTATGGAAAGGGCTATCGAAAGGGCTATCGAAAGGGCTTTCGAAAGTCGTTTAAACTGGGGAAAGTCTATGGTCATAGGAATTTATGAGTTTGATGTTGGCTACTTTCCCCGCTAGTGGTCAGCACTCGACCCCCAAAGTCCCGCGCCAAATTACGGGGAATGACGTGATGACGTGTTTTTGCCCTCTGATCCCCAAACATAAATGACCCTCTGAGCTGGAAGGTGGCCCTCCTGCCAGAATTTATCCCTCTATTTTAGCATTTATTGTTTAGTGGAGTGGGTCAAACAGGAACTCCAAAGACAAATTCAGGGATAATGACCCAGAACAATGATGACGTTGGTTGCCATAAGGACACTGATATTCATTTGGTTTATCATTTTGATATACAAGAAACAATAAAGTCTTTACCAGTGGTTACAGAGAACAAGTGAATGAAGAAACTAAAAGACAGTGGGCGAGTTAATCAGAAATTGAGATGAATCATAGAAAATTGAGTTTTCACAGAAACGAATAGGAGGAGCAAATTGAACATTTGACCAGTAAGGAATTAATTTTTAGTGACCACCCCACCCCAATATATGATTGAGCCAATGAAATGCTTTAGGGAAAGGAAGTTTGTAAGTAAATTAGTTATAAAAGAAAACATGTCTTAGCCGAAAAATCAGTTCGAGTGGCAAGCACAGTGGGAGCGGCTTCACACTATGTAGTGAAGCAAAGGCTGCAGAGTATTTTGGAATTTTGAGGAACTTTGAGAATAGTTGGAGACCACAGAGATAAAGTCAGGAGTTCCCCTTTCTTGGTACATCACGCCCCCCCCCCCCCCTCCTCCAAGTCAACCAAGTAATTTTTATCGTCGTTGAATGCACCATCGACCTACGCTGTGAATGTGATGAGGATCTGACTGTCATGACTGAACCGGCGAGCAGCAGGACATTAGGAAAAACTATGAGTCACGATAAGACAAAACTTTGGTTTACGCCAATTTGGAGTGCAATTTGGAGTGTCATCGGAGATGTTGAAGCGCCCTGTCAGACTGATACAAAGTGGAGAGTGATAGTGACGAAGAGAATACTGACAGCGTGACGGCAGATCGCTCAATGGACGGCCCAGTCACACTGACGAGATCGACAATGACATGCAGACGAGGACCACATTCGTCGACCGAGAGTAATCATTTAAGAGGAATGACTTTAATTTACGTTTGAAGACATTCCAAGAGATGTAGTAGTCTGATATGTTAAGGGGAAAATCATTCTACTGTTTGCAGTCTTGTGAACATACTTGTATCTTTAGCGAAAACTGTTCGAGTACGTGGACAGTGATAAGTAGGCCCCTATAAATCACTCTGTCGAGTAAATCATATATGAACCAAATGGCTTCTTTTGAACATGTATTGTGTTGAAAAGTTCTTGGTAATTCTTTTCCAGGCAAAATTTGTACATGAAAATTCCGATGTTAAAAGCATGTGATGGGAAATGTAAACAGTATGTGCGAATGCTTCTATGTTTCCTGCTAAACTTGTTTGTTAGTGAGGAAAAGAAAAGAAATGAGAAGAGAAGTCTCGCTCTACCACGTCTATTATACCACAACGCCTACGGATATCTTTGTTTCACATTGTTAGTGGGGAAAAGAAAAGAAAAGAGAAGTCTCGCTTCATGAGAGATGTTCAGATCCCGCTCAACACCACAACGTCTACGGATGTCTATGGGGCCGATAGAGCACCAACAGTAACTGCAGAGCAATTGGCACGCTATCTTTTGAACTTGAGAAACAATACTTTGTTTCACACAAGATGATAGCAGAAAGACAACTGATAGTCATCTGCTCATGTGAAATCAAGAAGAAGTTTTTCAAAACATTTCAAGAGGCATCTTGGTGAATTACAGTCTGTTAAACATGCCAATATACTGTGAAAAACAAATTGAAGGCCACCTGCAATAGGCCACCTGGAATAATGCCTCGCATTTTCCGACATCACAAAAACTTTGATCAACACGTTCCATATAATTATACTCGTGATGGAGAGGGAAAATTATAAACAACAACATTGCAAGATTGATGCATTTCTGCCAAGACAACAGATAGGAACTGATATTCCACGTAAAATACATAAACATGGTATTTTGATTTTTCCATGCATTTTTCCCATATCATTACACACAATCATTACACACGTATACTTGATATGGTGTTCAGCTCACTGTGTGCAGACTGAGCACGACCCGATGATTCAGAACCTCTGCCTGAGAAAGGATTGTAGCCTATCCCGTAAGTCAATAAGAAGCTTTCTTATCATCTCGTGCATCCTGTACTCTATGTGCAATGCTCTCATCATAGAGACAAGCTTGCCTTCACCCTAACTGTTTAGATATTGCCAGTGGAAGACTCTGATGATCGCATACAGTGGCTGTGCACCTATAAGAACGCTGGTCTGACCTCAGGATGTCTATCCAGTTTAGTCGTGGAGGAGATCTGTGTGCCGATCCGTACAATGTACGTAGGCTCAATCGCGTGCTTCACTGAAGACGCAGATGCTGCCCTGTCTTGAAAGAGATCAAGGGTATAGATCTAGACCAATTTCAGCAGGTTACACTGAATCATCACTTGCTGGCAGAGAGTCTTAACCGGATCATGCAGGTGATATTACCCGCTGCCAGCGTACCCTTTTTCACACATTGGATGCAAACCGGATGGCGGCCATATTGGAAACAACCAATATTTGGGCATGGGGGCACAACTCTTGGCCATCAGGCCCAAGTGTTAAGGAGTATCGAGCATAAAGAAGACAATTAGAGTAAATAGTAGTTCCACTCCTATTTGGAATTGAGGTACCTAAACAAGTCATTGAAAAAATGCCCCAAATTGCCTGACGTAATGACCCAAACTTAATTGGATGACAATAGCAAGTTGCAAGACACAGGGTTGCTTCATGTGGAATGCATGTTATGCCTCACAGTATGTCGCTTTCCAGATGGTCCATGACGTCACTGCATGCTCCAGGACCATGAGTCATTAATCGGAACCGTACAGCCCATGAGCTTGACACTGACCAACACAGGCCCGCCAGCTCGAAACTAGGTAGCATTGCCCATGAGCCTGACACTTAGGCAAACCAGGCCCAAAAGAGTCCGACACATGGGGAGGGGGAGGTCCACAAGACCTACACTGAATAGATTACGCTTTCTGATGTAATACATAATTATATCAATCTCGTGGGCCTTGTTTTCCTCGAGTGTCGAGCTCGCGGACCGCACAGCTTGTGGGCCTATTATATTTGATGTCGTGCTCATTGACCTTGTTCATCTAGTGTTAGTAGAGCAGATAAGCCGAAAAATTGTGCAAAATTTGACTAAAGCATGAAACTTTCACCAGTGTTAGTACATGTTATAAGATTCATTTTAAGATCGGGAGGTAAGTCTGAATTGACCTCTGATGACCTCCGAAGGTCAATGAACTCAAAAGTTGATACGAATTGATATTTTGCGTCATTGATTAACGTTAGATATGGTAATGATGTACTTAAAACTCATTTTTGTTACAGTGGAATTGTCTTCATGCTCCATAGAACCCTGACAGGTTTCTACCTTTGACCTTTGACCTCAAAATTTGACAAAAATGATATTTTGCATCATTGATTGATGTTAAATATGGTAATGATGTACTAAAAACTCATTTTGTTACAGTGGAATTGTCTTCATGTTCCATAGATCCTTGACAGGTTTCTACCTTTGACCTCTAATGACCTCCAGAGGTCAATGACCTCAAATTATCAGAATTTTGATATTTGGTGCAATTGGTTGATGACAAACATAACGATGTCCTAAAAATTCATTTGTGTTACAGCTGATTCGTTTTCCTATTCCTCAGATCAAGGGATATTATTTGCACGTCTCTGCCTTTGACCTCTGAGGACTGTGACAGGTCCTGACCTCAAAATATCAAAATATTGATATTTGATGTACAATTGCATATTCAATGGTTAACTGTATACCAGGGCCCCATTTCATAAAAGATGTTAGGATGGCAACTCTTGCTGGAATGGCAACTTCCAATAGCAACAGCCAATGAGGAAGCTGGATTCCTGTCGTTACTATGACAATTGCCATTCCAGCAAGAGTTGCTATCATATCAACTTTTCATGAAATGGGGCCCTGGTGTGGAATCATGCAATATGCTATTAGCATTTCATACTACAAGAAGTGTCTTCTCATTCCACAGAACATTGGTCATTAACCTGTGTATATCCAACGTTGACCTCTAAGGACAACGTGAGGTCAGACTTTTAGAATATCAAAATTTGTGTAGGATTGCAAATGTTGATGTTTGGCTTCATTGGTTTAATCCTAAATGTTTAATCATGTGCAAATCACGCCTTGACGTTATAATCAAAGTATGTATCCACATTCCACAAAGCATTGGTTCATAGTAACAGGTCTCAGGAATGTGAGCGGTCAATTACTTCAGAAATGAAGCTTACGTGTCTTCAGTGATGGCAGTGACCTCAAATATAATATTTATGTTTGGGTTAGTTATGCAGACTAGCTTGCATGAAATTATGTGCAGCATTATCTAATTCGCACTGGACAAAATTTGTACGCTTAAAAATTGAAGGTGGGGTGAGGAGTACCATATTTTGGGTTGATGCTTAATAGTTTGTGAACAGGCATATGGCAAAGTCCCTTGAACTGGATGAAAGGGTGACAGATGCTAACCAGAAAACAACAGGCCCACCTCATCAGATGTACGTCACGAGTCAAACAACCCGAGTCGTACAGCCCGTGAGTTACGCAGCCCACGAGTCATACATCCCGTGACCTAAACATAGTAGACAGTGGTGGAGCGGTTAAGCCCTCAAAATCATGAGAATTGTGCAAAATTTGACTAAAGTATGAAACTTTCACCAGTGTTAGTACATACCATAAGATCCATTTTAAGATCGGGAGGTAAGTCTGATTTGACCTCTGATGATCTCCAGAGGTCAATGAACTTTGAATATCAGAATATTGATGTTTGGAGGCATTTGTGAATGATAGGCTTAGATCTTGGTTACGCTGCACTAAATATGCATTTGTACTACAAATCTTCTGATTCCACAGGACATTGACAGGTTTCTACCTTTGACCTCTGATGACCTTTAGAGGTCAATGACCTCAAAATACCATAATATTGATCTGTGATGTTATTAGTTAATGATAAACATGGTTAAGATGTGCAAAACAAGCATATCTGTTTTGCAATGAAACTGTCTTCATATTCCAAAGAGCAAAGACAGGTTTCTAACTCTGAACTCTGGTGACCTTTTAGAGGTCAATGACCTCAAAATATCATAATATTGATCTGTGGTGTCATTAGTTAATGATAAACATGGTTAAGATATACAAAACAAGTATACCTGTTTTACAAGAAATTGTCTTCATATTCCAAAGAGCACAGATAGGGCTCTACCTTTGACCTCTGGTGACCTTTAGAGGATGTACAAAACAAACACAATTGTGGCCCAGATGGCTACTAGCACATGTTTATAATAAAGAATAAAATAGAACAGAATAGAATAGAATAGAATAGAAGGTAAAAGAAAACAGAACACTGCAGTCGTTTTCCTAGACACCCTGTGAGGTCAATATATGCTCAGTCTTTTCCCCTTCTTGGAGTTTATGAAGCCGTTTATCTTCCTTCCAGCTATTTCCCTTCTTTTTTTTTTGTGGTCAAAACCACCTCTTCCAAGAAAAGTCTATGGTCATAGGAATTTATCAGTTTGATGTTGGCTACTTTCCCCGCTAGTGGTCAGCACTCTCCATCCCCAAAGCCCCGCGCCAGATTACGGGGAATGACGTGTTGATGTGTTTTTGCCCTCTGATCCCCAAACATAAATGACCCTCTTGAGCTGGAAGGTGACCCTCCTGCCAGAATTTATCCCTCTATTTTAGCATTTATTGTTTAGTGGAGTGGGTCAAACAGGAACTCCAAAGACAAATTCAGGGATAATGACCCTGAACAACGATGACGTTGGTTGCCATAAGGACACTAATATTCATTTGTTTTATCATTTTGATATCCAAGAAGCAATAAAATCTTTACCAGTGGTTACAGAGAACTAGTGAATAAAGAAACTAAAAGACAGTGGGCGAGTTAATCAGAAATTGAGATGAATCATAGAAAATTGAGTTTTCACAGAAACGAATAGGAGCAAATTGAACATTTGACCAGTAAGGAATTAATTTCTAGTGAACACCACACCCCAATATAAGATTGAGCCGATAAAATGCTTTAGGGAAAGGAAGTTTGTAAGTAAATTAGTTATAAAAAAACATGTCTAAGCCGAGAAATCAGTTAGAATGGCAAGCACAGTGGGAGCGGCTTCACACTATGTAGTGAAGCAAAGGCTGCAGAGTATTTTGGAATTTTGAGGAACTTTGAGAATAGTTGGAGACCACAGAGATAAAGTCAGGAGTTCCCCTTTCTTGGTACATCATGCCCCCCTCCAAGTCAACCAACTAATCTTTATCGACGTTGCCCTTACGAAAAAGTCCTGTGGTACTCCTGTGGTAATTACCACAGGACAGTACCACAGGACAGTACCACAGGACAGTACCACAGGAAAGTACCACAGGACAGTACCACAGGAATTGTCCTGTGGTATTTTGGGACATACCACAGGACAGTACCACAGGAATTCCTGTGGTATTTTGGGACGTACCACAGGGCAGTACCACAGGAAAGTACCACAGGACCGGTACCACAGAACAGTACCACAGGACAGTACCACAGGAATTCCTGTGGTATTTTGGGACGTACCACAGGGCAGTACCACAGGACTAGTACCACAGAACAGTACCACAGGAACTGTCCTGTGGTATTTTGGGACAGTACCACAGGACAGTACCACAGGTCGATCATGACCACACAGCATTACCACAGGGCAGTACCACACAGCATTTCCATCGTACCACAGGAGAGTACCACACAGGATAGATCAAAAAAAAAAAATCTGGGAGAATTTTAGCCACATATCAAGGAATATTCCTGATAGGTGAGTGATGGATTTCAGGACAAACATGGCCCTACTTAATAACCTGTCCTACTCCTAACATATAACCTCAAACGAGAGTCTAATGGCCAAGTGCCAATCTAGTCCTATAATAGATCTATATTTAGTCATATTCTATTCCTAGGTAGCCATCGACTCTATCAGTACATATATATATGGCCGTCTATCCGTAAAGCATTAAGGCATGGTTACTTACTCGATTATACTTCATTATCAAGATATGAAATTACACTTTCATAACAATATCTATGATATTGGGAATAACATAACATAATTAGACAATCTTTCATAAAGTTCAAAGTAAGTTCCATCATTAATACGTTGACTTTTTAAGTCACATATATGTATTTTCTAAGATCTAGAGTGCTTTTTATGAATATTCATGAGCTATGTAAAAATTTGTACCACAGGAGTACCACAGGAGTACCACAGGAGTACCACAGAAGTCCTTATGAAATTTCTCATGCTTTACATCAGCACTTTCACTAAATAGGTAATACTGTAGGAGTATAGGACAGGATAAGTAATGGCAAATCAATTGTTATAATTCACAGCATAACTCATCTATCAATTAATTGAGGAATATTTATATGTGCTTTTTTGTTTGTATTTTTGTTATAAATTTAGTTGATTCTGCCTTACAATTTTCCTGTGTGGTACTCCTGTGTGGTACTGCTGTTTGATATTCTCCTGATGTGATAGTCCTCTGGTATAAAATGTTAAGAAAAAAAAATATCCTGTAGCATTTTTCTGTGGTACTTACGAATTTAATTTCCTGTGTGGTACTTCTGAGTGGAATAGCACCATAGTATTATGATTTTCCTGTGGGATTTTGGACAGTTCCTGTGGTACTCTCCTGTGGTATACATCGAAAATTACCACAGGAATTCCTGTCATACTGTCCTGTGGTACGTCCCAAAATACCACAGGACAAGTCATGTGGTACTGTCCTGTGGTACTATCCTGTTGTACTTTCCTGTGGTACTGTCCTGTGGTACTGCCCTGTGGTACTGCCCTGTGGTACTGTCCTGTGGTACGTCCCAAAATACCACAGGACAAGTCGTGTGGTACTGTCCTGTGGTACTATCCTGTGGTACTGTCCTGTGGTACGTCCCAGAATACCACAGGACAAGTCGTGTGGTACTGTCCTGTGGTAGTATCCTGTGGTACTGTCCTGTGGTACGTCCCAAAATACCACAGGACAAGTGTGGTACTGTCCTGTGGTACTATCCTGCGGTACTTTCATGTGGTACTGTCCTGTGGTACTGCCCTGTGGTATTGTCCTGTGGTACTGCCCTGTGGTACTGTCCTGTGGTACGTCCCAAAATACCACAGGACAAGTCAAGAGGTATTGTCCTGTGGTAATATCCTGTGGTACTGTCCTGTGGTACTGTCCTGTGGTATGTCCCAAAATACCACAGGACAAGTCGTGTGGTACTGTCCTGTGGTACTTTCCTGTGGTACTGCCGTGTGGTACTGTCCTGTGGTACGTCCCAAAATACCACAGGACAAGTCGTGTGGTACTTCCTGTGGTACTTTCCTGTGGTACTGTCCTGTGGTACTGCCCTGTGGTACGTCCCAAAATACCACAGGACAAGTCGTGAGGTATTGTCCTGTGGTAATATCCTGTGGTACTGTCCTGTGGTACTGTCCTGTGGTATGTCCCAAAATACCACAGGACAAGTCGTGTGGTACTGTCCTGTGGTACTTTCCTGTGGTACTGTCCTGTGGTACGTCCCAAAATACCACAGGACAAGTCGTGTGGTACTGTCCTGTGGTACTGCCCTGTGGTACTGTCCTGTGGTACGTCCCAAAATACCACAGGATAAGTCGTGAGGTACTGTCCTGTGGTACTATCCTGTGGTACTGTCCTGTGGTACGTCCCAAAATACCACAAGACAATTCCTGTGGTACTGTCCTGTGGTACTATCCTGTGGTACTTTCCTGTGGTACTGTCCTGTGGAACTGCCCTGTGGTACTGTCCTGTGGTACGTCCTAAAATACCACAGAACAAGTCGTGTGGTACTGTCCTGTGATACTATCTTGTGGTACTTTCCTGTTGTACTCTCCTGTGGTACGTCCCAAAATACCACAGGACAATTCATGTGGTACTGTCCAGTAGTACTGTTGTGTGGTATATGTCCCAAAATACCACAGGACAATTTGTGTGTATACTGTCTTATGGTACTGTCCTGTGGTACTTTCCTGTGGTAATGTCCTGTGGTACTGCCCTGTGGTACATCCCAGAGTACCACACGAGCCTGTGACACAGTACCACACAGTTCCTGTGTTAACATATATTTGTGTGGTACATTGTGTGGTACCAAACAGTACCACAGGGAGTACCACATGAGCCTGTAAAACAGTACCACACAGTTCCTGTGGTAACATTTATTTATGTGGTACATTGTGTGGTACTGTCAAGTACTACAGGGAGTACCCTACAAGCCTGTGGTACAGTACCACACAGTTCCTGTGGTAACAATACAAGTGTGTGGTACATTGTGTGGTACCGACAAGTACCACAGGGAGTACCACAGGACTTTTTTGTAAGGGTGAATGCACCATCGACCTACGCTGTGAATGTGATGAGGATCTCACTGTCATGATTGAACCGGCGAGCAGCAGGACATTGAGAACTTTGAGTCACGATAAGACAAAACTTTGGTTTACGCCAATTTGGAGTGCAATTACAAACTCCAAATAGTCAACTGGTGTCATCGGAGATGTTGAAGCGCCCTGTCAGACTAATACAAAGTGGAGAGTGATGGTAACTAAGAGAATACTGACAGCGTGACGGCAGACCGCTCAACGGACGCCCAGTCACACTGACGAGATCGACAATGACATGCAGACGAGGACCTCATTCGTCGACCGAGAGTAATCATTTAAGAGGAATGACTTTAATTTACGTTTGAAGACATTACAAGAAATGTAGTAGTCTGATATGTTAAGGGGAAAATCATTCTACTGTTTGCAGTCTTGTGAACATGTACTTGTATCTTTAGCGAAAACTGTTCGAGTACGTGGACATTGATAAGTAGGCCCCTATAAATCACTCTGTCGAGTAAATCATATATGAACCAAATGGCTTCTTTTGAACATGTATTGTGTTGAAAAGTTCTTGGTAATTCTTTTCCAGGCAAAATTTGTACATGAAAATTCCGATGTTAAAAGCATGTGATGGGAAATGTAAACAGTATGTGCGAATGCTTCTATGTTTCCTGCTAAACTTGTTTGTTAGTGGGGAAAAGAAATGAAAAGAGAAGAGAAGTCTCGCTCTACCACGTCTACATACCACAACGCCTACGGATATCTTTGTTTCACATTGTTAGTGGGTAAAGAAAAGAAAAGAGAAGTCTCGCTTCATGAGAGATGTTCAGATCCCGCTCGACACCACAACGCCTACGGATGTCTAGGCTGAAGGTAGGCTTGAATGTCTTATAGGGCCGATAGAGCACCAACAGTAAGTGCAGATTAATTGGCACGCTATCCTTTGAAGAGAAACAATAGGCCTACTTTGTTTCACACAAGATGATAGCAGAACGACAACTGATAATCATCCGCTCATGTGAAATCAAGCAGAAGTTTTTTAAAACTTTTCAAAAGGCATCTTGGTGAGTTACAGTCTGTTAAACATGCCAATATACTGTGGAAAACAAATTGAAGGCCACCTGCAATAGGCCACCTGCAATACAGCCTCGCATTTTCAGACATCACAAAAACTTTGATCAACACGTTTCATATAATTATACTCGTGAGTCAATATTTTGATATTTTGAGGTCATTGACCTGTCACAGTCCTCAGAGGTCAAAGGCAGAGACGTGCAAATAATATCCCTTGATCTGAGGATTAGGAAAACGAATCAGCTGTAACACAAATGAATTTTTAGGACATCGTTATGTTTATCATTAACCAATTGCACCAAATATCAAAATTCTGATAATTTGAGGTCATTGACCTCTGGAGGTCATTAGAGGTCAAAGGTAGAAACCTGTCAAGAATCTATGGAACATGAAGACATTTCCACTGTAACAAAAATGAGTTTTTAGTACATCATTACCATATTAAACATTAATCAATGATGCAAAATATTAATTTTTATCAAATTTTGAGGTCATTGACCTCTGGAGGTCATCAGAGGTCAAAGGTAGAAACCTGTCAGGGTTCTGTGGAACATGAAGACAATTCCACTGTAACAAAAATGAGTTTTTAGTACATCATTGCCATATTTAACATTAATCAATGACGCAATATATCAATTCTTATCAAATTTTGAGGTCATTGACCTTTGGAGGTCATCAGAGGTCAATTCAGACTTACCTCCCGATCTTAGAAGGAATCTTATAACATGCACTAACACTGGTGAAAGTTTAATGCTTTAGTCAAATTTTGCACAATTTTTCGGCTTATCTGCTCTACTAATAAGAGGGCACTATTCGAAAATGCCATGTAGCTGCGTACAGTATAGAATAGTGGGAATCGTGCTTGTTCGATTTTCGTGCAGCGTATACCATCTCTCGTTTATGAAATGATGAAAATTTTGGTCTGGATTTACCATTTTAGCAAAAATAAGCACGTAGACTGATGTTCTGATGCAGTGTTTTGTATCATGATCAAATATAATGTTATTAAACAGTTTAAAGATAATCAATTTTAATAGATTTACCCAAAATGCCCCCTAGTGGAGTTGAGTCAGTTTTTTTTTTAATTCATATTATTATACCTAATTTACAGCTTTCTTTCAACAAAAATGGTACGTTCAATTGTAATCTCAGTTTAGAAACTGATAATAACATTGAGGGGATGGTCGTGTAGGAGGAAGAACTCCTCCCTGCATGGGATAGGGAGTTCATGGTGCGGGTGATGGTGTACTGGGTTGACTTGACGGCGCTAAAAGAATGTTAAAGTAGGACACGCGTGCTATCTTATGTTGTGACCCGCCATGCCCGAATAGCGTATAGCGAATAGCAAATAACGAATACCGAATACCCTATACCGAATACTTCTATGTGAACTCAGCCTTACGCCTGTTGGTACAAATGACATGTTTTTCTGTTCATACCTAATTTTGAACTACGAAATGCCTTCTATCACCCTCCGAGGACATTATTGGGTAAATACCGGATAGTGATAGGGTTAGAGTAAAGGTTAGGGTTAGGTTTAGGGTTATCAGAGTATGGTTTAGGGTTAGAATAAAGATTAAGGATTAGTATTATGGTTAAGGGAAGGGGGAGAGTCTTGGGTAATTGTCCAGGAGTAATTGCCCTAGAACCCCAAATTGCAACAAATTTACCGAACAGCAGTTCACTTTCATTTTCAATAATTCAGGCAGCAATTATCTGGTGTGCGAAGAAAGGAACAGGTAAATTAAACTGTTAACTAAATGCGCAGAAATGGGCATTTCAACTAATCACCTAATCTGTCAGATTAAACATTAAAGTTCTAACCTGACAAATCTAGACAAGATGACTGAATATAAACTTCTTGTGAGCTAGTAATATTTCCCCTTTCAGATCTGGGATATTAATGACAGTCTAGGGGATTTTTAAAAAAAAAGTGACGGATTTGTTTCATTCAGTAATGCCAATAGTCCCATACACAATATTAACCTTCTCTCTGAAGCACAACTTTGCCTTTTTAGAATTGTAAGACCATTGCTTTCTGTTAACACATTCATACTCTCTGGGAAAGCGGGTTTGAGCATGCAAACAGATATCAAAGCCAATACAATGCAATAAAAAGATTGTCGCGCCATAGAACCTTCGTAGCAACAACAACAACAACAACAACAACGAAAAGCTGCTGGAAACTGCTTATCCAATAGTGGCAAACCAATGGAGTCAAAAGGGGCCTGAGCTTTCGATCCTGGCAAATTCTTTGTCAAAGGCAAAATGACAAACAGCCAGGGAACGCATCCACATCCACAGAATACACAAAACAAGTAAAATCAGGGGAGGGCTCGGGACACAGAACAAAGAAAGGGAAGGGTTGGAAATCATGGGCAGGGAATCCAACAAGTAAGGGAGAGGGATTAAAAGCAAAAGGTGGACAGATAAGAGGTGGGTCAGTGATGATCCCAGCGATCATAAGGGGCAACCTGTGAAGGAAAATGATGAATAGGGAGGCAACATCAAACAAGATAACGAACAGCAGAGGGATAAAGAAAAGGAAAAGATGGGATAGGTATAGAACCTTTGCGAAATTTTGCAAAAATCACGAAGAGACTCCCCTTCTTAAACAACTATACCTGTTGTAACCTTTAAGTCTGATTATAGAATGCACATTGTAGAGCTATAAATGGTGAGCAAGTTCATTTTTTCATTCAAAGGATTTCAGCTGCCAAGGAGAAAAGCTATCGGAAAGTTTTGAGAATGATAGTCTATACGAGGAAAACAAAAACCTAAAGGTTGGAATAATATGAATATTTTCCGACAATATTCGTGATAATGATATTGCGTCGACTACGAATCGGTCGCCATTTGTTTTCAAGATAATATTTGTCAAAATGAGACCATAGCAAACTACATTGTTTACGGTGCTAGTCGGTAAACATGGGAGTTTGTTCAATCTTAAAGCTACCGCGTGTTTAGTCCATCGCTGGAGTCGAACGTTGAGTATATTAAACTTTAAATGACCTACAAAATATCACTGAGCACAACTTTCTGCTTTGTCCCGATACTAGTCCTTGCTCGATCCCTTTATGCAGAGGCGTGCCCACTTTATTCTATCTGTTTATTCAACCTTGAGAGTAGTGTTAGATTTCAGATAGTTAGATAGATGAATGGGCGATCTTAATAAATAACAATTTTAATGTCGACTGACGCTATTCGCGTTTGCATCTGTTTGTACTCAATTTTTTAAACTTGTTTTCCTTTTTTCATGAAGGGGTATTAATCCTCTGTGAAATGAAAAAAAAAAATATTTTTTTTCTATCATTCCACTGATCAGGTATTGATTTTTGTTGCCAAGTCAAATGATATTACATCAAATACGAAATTAAGTGGAACACTAAATTTGGGAATATGGTATGCTAACTCTGCGCAGCAAGAGTATTTTTTTTTTTTTTTGCTTTGGACGCATGTCATGCCGAAGGGTAAAATAAATTGATTATGGCCCATTGTAGGGATACTTATTTCCTTACACACTTGAATACCAATGATATCTTCAAGGCAATGTATTCAAGTATTCGTCATCATCTCTCTTTTTTTTCCCACAAAAGTTATTCATCTGAATACCAACTGTGCTGAAGCGTCTTTAATAGAAGAAGCAGTGGCGGATCCAGGGAGGACCGCAACCGGCGCACGCTCCCCCCCCCCTTTATTTTTTGTTGAAACAAAAGAAATAAAATGAAAAAAATGGAGGGAGGGGTGCGTGCGCCCCCCCCCTTTAATTTTGTAAACGCGCCCCCTCTTTACGGAATTCCTGGATCCGCCCCTGAAGAAGTTGTAAAGAATAGATGGCCCTTGACACAATGAATATAATGGGTATGTGTGAAAGTACTGACGTTCGCAGTATCAAGCATCGTCAAGGAGGTGTTACAGATGGGGAAAAAAGTACTACTGCTTTCCTTGGAAGTCATGCTCGACCCCACCGAGAAGTAATGCGCTGAACTATCAAGATGCTTAACAAAAGAAAGCATTTAATAATCAGAACTAGATTGTGTAGTGCTCTCACAACAGAATAGACCCCTACTCCTATCACCCTGCAGTTCGCTCAATTATCTTTTCAGTGGGTGGGCAACAATGAATGTGTGCGCTTTGAATGGCCGCAGAGTATTAAAAGGCACTGGTAAACGAGACCTCCTGATGATTTTTAGACATTTACTTTGAACAGCTATAGATTAGTTATACTAAGTACAGAGTTACAGTATCTAAAATGATCGGGATGAGGAATAAGAATGTTTTAAAAACTGATAACAAATTACAATGAACAAAGATGATGACATAGCAGCCTCACTAAAAGAATGCATGAGTCGGGGCTCGAGGAAGCACAACAAAAGAAAAAGTCATGGATAGGTTATGTGGATACGCAATTGACCTTGCTAAGCAAGCGCTATTATAATGGAAATACCGTGCTACATTTCTGAAATATGTGAGCCTCTACGTCATCATCATAGTTTAGTGTAATTTGTTTTAGGTTTTTCAATGTATAGGTTTCTCTGTTCAAGGACCACAATAATTTCCATAAATCTATACAAGGAGCTGAAGATTTATGTACTACATGATGTGAAATTATGAAAATCGTCTGGAGTGCCCCTTAAAAAAAAAAAAAAAAAAAGCTTTTCACAGCAAAAATCATGCAAGTACGCGGTTTCACGTTATGGTGGAGATCTAATTCATACAGTTATTTTTATTGAAAGATAAAAAAATGTAACATGCGCAAATGCGCGCATTATGGAGAAGTATTTGACTTTAGAAATCAATGTCTTTGCATTATTTCTTAAACATTTGAAAGGAAATTGTAGAATTTCATTCAAGATTTTAGTTGAATTGTTGGTTGCACTTTAATAAAATGTGAAGCTTTTTCCGATTCTATACCATTAATGTTGTCTTGGAAGTACATCTGTAGGTCGGCGCAGAGCATGGCTTCAAAGCGAGGAGGAATGGTAAAACACCCCTCTGCAACGCTCTAGAACCCAATTATTATGTTTGTATGGATTATGGCGAGTTGCGACTCCATCTAAATTTATAGTATCCTTTTCATTAGTCGCCTGCTGTTTTGGCGATCACTGACCTCAGCAATTCAATAAGCCAGTTTGTAGCGCCAATTTGCGCATGATTGAAATCATGCAGATACAGTTAATTTGCCATAACGGTCATATTAGTAATTCATTCAGACAAGCATTTTGTTATGTAATTAATATAATCGTGTAATTCTTGTAATCAGCACATCAACCTGATGATAATAAAGTATGCATTTAATCCTATACTAATTGAATAATAATGAACAAAATTTGAATGCATTTTAAGCAACAAATGAAATAATGTTTATGCAAGTTTCCATAAACAGAACATTCTGTCACCTGGTGGTCTACGCAAGATCATTCCTGGTCTGGACGTGAATTCCATAAATTGTTATGTCGAGCAAGTTTGTGCACAAAGTTGCCTTGAACATGGACCTAATATACTGTACAAGGACATTTATCGTATCGTTAATCAAATCTTCATGCACCTGTATATCTCATAAGCGCCATGAAGATATTTTAACATGCCTCACTGCTTTGATCCCATCATCGTCACCGCCAGCAAGCCGGGAGAAGAACAAGACGGAGATTTGAGAAATCTAGAACTATACGCGCAGAAGAAAATAACTCACAAACATCAACTAAAATGAACGTGAAGCTGTGGTGTATGTTAGCAAATTATGCCTCAAACAATTTCGCTTGGAAAAGGCAGGCAGTTTTTAAAAGAAAGCGAACATTTTGGCAGCATGATTGTCATTTGTAATCTTGATTTCACTTTCCGCAGCTTATCCCAGACCAAAAAGGGACGGTAATGGTAGAGCTAGAGCAGGTATATCTTGCCATTAGAGAAGGTCTTATCCGTGTGTGAAAATGTGGGAATCGGCAATTCCCCATCTTTTGACACAGATTTTGTCAGGTTTTTGCTGCTCCTCGTCATCTGTATTTATTCAAAGACATTTCCGTCTGAAATGAAGACTGAAATGAGGGAAACGATTCTTTTGTTAGTGACGATACATGAGTACACAATCGTTATTGTCCAGACACCTGAATGTACTCTTTAAGATGCACAGGTGGCGGTGGCGATGATAGGATCAACTGAAGACCTGCGTTCATAGTCCATGTGTAGTAGGTTCATGTTTTGAAAAACGAGTCAAATGCATAGCCAACCGAGAAAAAAAAAACACACAAAAAGTCATTTTCCGAAATGTGCACATAAATAATTCCGAACTGGCTTTCACTACATCATGATATTCCGATGTATGCACTCTCCATCCCTCTGTAACAACGTTCCCTTACCTGTCACATGTAATGTATAAACCACATCAATTCACACTAATTGTTTGAACACTTTTCACAATTTATCTTCTTCTTCTTCTGAAATTGCTGTGCATTAGGCCCCCTGTTATTTTCATTTTCTGATGGGTGACATGAATATTCTTCAAGCTCTTCTTTTTTCACTTACAATGTCCGCATTTGCATTAAGATGTATTACACCACATTATACTGAGAAAAAAAAGGAGGGAGGATCATAAGCTGCATGTACAGTTTCGTCATGATTATGACAGTATGCTTGTAACCGAATAATGGATGATTTTAGTGCTAAGGGAAAAAAATGTCCTTTCTTCCTTGTACAATGTACTGGATGACTTCTGTCTCGGGTGTTCAACTCTTGAATGCCTACATATGCCAGGAATTGCCAAATAACGACGCTGTGTTTGTATATTACCTTCATTCTTAAAAGTCTCAGTTGGTTAGTAATTTTCATTCCATTTTATCGTTTATCGTTATAGCCGCGGGAGAATGACACGGAGGAAGTGGTGGAGCGGCAGACGTGGAGAGGGCGCTTCGACTTTGCCGTTTCTTGCCTTGGATATGCCGTGGGACTATCAAACATTTGGAGGTTCCCATTCCTATGTTACAAGAACGGCGGAGGTATATTGCAATCAATTGTACCTGGGAGGTATTATACATGGAGAAAGTATTACTGCCTTCCAACATAACTAAAGAGGTTGTATCTCATTGGGCTGCAGACTATCTAGTATTTGGTGACCTTGTCTTGACTCGAGACTCCTCAACGTCTCCGCTTTGCACTTTTAACAGCAAAAATAAGAAAAGCACGATCTAGTGCAACATTGTATTTGAAAAATCAGATATGCCAGGTTAAAAGGTTGAGAACTAGCCTGCACATATGTGCTCATCATTGAGAAATGTGGAATTATAAAGGACTACAGATGTGCATGTGAATGATTTTACATTCTTTCCTAAATGAATAACCATTAATTCTTCTAAATAATTCTTTCTTAATAACTAACATTATTTCCCTTAAATCTTGCGTTAAAATGCAATTTGTAATTTCATGAATTGATGCATTTTTCGTCTCCAAAATTCGTCTTGAGGCTAAACCGGAGTCGAGCAATACTATCTAGAATATTTGACATCCATCCTAATGCTTTAGAACGCGGGGATTAAGAAGATAGATAACAGCTCCGTGGTTATTTGTGTGTTGTTTGAAAGTTTGCACAGTGATGTAAATGGGAATAGAGGTTTGCCTGAACACCATCTACATGTATAGTCCTTGATATACTCCACTGCCTCAACTGGCTTTTACTCTATTGGCTCGCTACTAACGGATAAGCAGTATACAACAGGGGTTTTTTTTTTCTGTGTGTGTGTGTGTGTGTGTGTGTGTGTGTGCGCTACATTTAGTCTTTGAGATAAAATATATTTGGCGAAAGAAGGCCCAGAAAGAGCAGAATGTAGTAGGGAATTAAGCGACGTGGGGACTACAGTATAGGGAAGGTAAATAGTGTCAGCCGAAGGGCAGCAGTTGGCTGCGAGTTCTATTCTCTCACAGCTCTTTCCCACAGGAGTCCTCGGATTCACTCCATTATTCTTTCTTTACCCGATTTTTCTTTATTTGCCCCCACCTTCTCTCCCTCACTCTCCCCCCCCCCCCCCCCCCTTGCCAAGTTTCGTAATACATCGTTTGAAATTTAACTCTTTTTTTTCACTGCTCTTGCTCAACTTCAGGATTTTTCGACTTTCCCCCTTTTCCCTCCTTTCTTTCTGGTTTATCTTTTTTCCCTCCTACCGTCCTCTGAACTATGTATACCTGATTTTTAGTCTTTCTCACAACTGTCCCTGTCTCCTATTGTCCCATTTCCATTATAGTGTAACCTCAACCTCAGCTAAAAACTGTCCTTTGTCCTTATTTGCCTTCCTTCAACACTACCTTTCGTGTATCATTATTTTTCTTCTTTCATTCTCCCTGTGTGGCTTCTTTCCTCTACTCTCCTCTTTCTATAAAGATCCTTTTTCTTTTATCGCTGAATAACACGCGGGCCTCTCTCCCTCAATAATATTTTATTATTCTTCATTGACAATAACAAGCACCCCGATTAAATTGCTACCTCATAACGGGCTATGAAAAAAAGTTACGATATTGATGATACCATTCGTACTATTTGTGTTATACCTTGTCGTCACAATAGTCAGGAACACGATATGATTTATTTAGATTAGCCTTCGCAGTCCTCAAAAGAATTGACCTCAATATAACCCAAACTAAAGGGGTTCAAGAGAAGGAGCTCCAACTGGCTGTATTTTTTTTCAGTTTTCTATGGATACACAGACAGCATTTCGCAGGGGCATTTTGTGCGTTGATGATTATAATTCAATGCTACCGTATTTCATTGTATTTTATTGTATTTATTTCTGAATATTCTGAAGATTTAGTTCCAAGGTTAACAAAATGTCGGCTTTATTTTGCTTTTTATTCTGTCAAATTAAATGGAATATCACCTAGCAATAAAGCATAGCAACAGAAACCAAAACTTTAAAGATTCATAACCTTTGTATCGATTGTCCGATTTTCTTAGAACTTTCGCTGATGTGTTCTACTAATATTGCTCCTTTCATTCAATCCACGTTGCTCTTTGGGTTTGCGTTCCCTTTAAAAGGATATGGGGTACTCTTCAAGCATTACTCTTTCAGTAATGTGTCACATCAATGTTGAGACATTTAAAGTCGAGTAATTTTGAGTTTCATTAGCCTTCGCGCAATTGTTTTATTCGCACATTACGGTGTCTGTACCAGTAGGACTATGTACCGCTCATCTATTCTCAAGGGGCAGCGAAAAGCAAGTTAAAAAAAAGACTTCCTCAGATAGTGGCTAGTCATTATGCAGTGGCACAGGAATCCATCGTCTGCATCTGTGGGGCAGCTCCAGTTTGACACATACTTTAAATGTTGTTTTTGAGTGCCGGCAGCGCAAATATGATCAAAGGAAAGAAAACTATCGTGACCCCATCTTTTGAACCGCCTTGACCAAAAGTAGCAAAGTGCTCCTTTTATATATATCCAAAAAAAAAAATATCCCGGATCCAAGTGGAGGGCTCGAGTGAGGCTTCCACGACAGGAATCCACCTCCTGCTCTCAAGGATCCAAATCCATATCCATGATACACACTGATTTGAGGGATCATGACTTATATTTTTGTATAGGTTGTAAGCAGAGCAATCTTTAGCACTGCATGCCTATATCATGAATATGTCCAGAAAGTAATAAATACTCAGTTTCTTTGTCAAGCTCAATGCAAACAGAAAAGGTTCACTCCAATGTTTGTTATGATTCATCTGCTCAAACGGGCGGCACCTTTTAAGACTCGAGTTTAACCTGTTTCGCTATTTCGACATTTAGGGAATATAAGGGTTGACGTAATCTTTATTATACAAGTGTTATATCGGCGACATTGGTGTCGTGGAATTAGAAATGTGAATAATGTCATCCCCTCACGATCCGTCCATTGTTTCATTTTATCAAAGTATTATAATTTTTTTGAATGTTAACTTTATTTCCACAAAGGCGCCTTCCTTATTCCCTACTGCACCCTTTTGATGTTCGCCTGCATCCCCCTCATTGTCCTGGAGTTTGCCCTCGGTCAGTACAGCAGCAGCAACATGGTGACTGTCTGGAGAGCTTTGCCCATCATGAGAGGTAAACCTGAAAACCACATCAATTACATCATTAATGGTATGGTGATTTTTCACAGCGTGTATAGTATGGCAACCGTACCGCAACATGTACGGTAAGCTTTAAAACTCTTTAAAACCAGGACTGTAGCAATACATGTCATCGATAGAAACTTTTCTCTTGCCCTTTTAAAGGGTGTTGCAAAGGGTGAGCACAGAAAGGTACTCGAAGTCCGGAAAAAGAAACGAATGCCTGCGTAATCTATTGTACTTTTGCTTTCATAGTCTTTGTCACTCCTCAAAGTGGCAATCGTCTACAGTGCTTTGAAGCAATGAAGAGGCAATTCAATCATAATTCCTTCTCCTTGCAATGGAATGCTGTGTATAAATCATGTCCCGTTCTCTCTGATAAGACAGAAATCACAATATCAAAATACAAACACACACACAGGTCTGTCCTACTGCCAGTTCTTGTCGTACTCGGTAACCCTCGGCTACTACAACATCATCATCGCTTATTCTATCTACTACTGTTTCGCCTCCTTCACGCGCAACCTGCCGTGGGTGGGATGTGACCACTCGTGGAATACACCGTACTGCAGCGAACATTTGGGGGCTTGTCTGGGAGATGGAGGCATCATTATTGCCAATGGCAGCTGCGCAAACCTGACGATGCTCACAGAAGATGAGCTCGGAGAGTACAACGTTATTGTGCATAATGAGACCTTTGTTGATCTCGGCAACTATACAGACCCCCTAAAGATGAAGAGACGACTACCAAGTGAGGAATACTGGACGTAAGTATTAATAGTATTTCAGTATTAGAGTCTACTTCCGTTCACAAAGAATAAAGTATAGTTGGATATAATCACCATGCGATAATTATGTACAACAGACTCTGGCAACATTCTCTTCAAGCAAAAAGCTTCAAGAGAGCTTCAAGAGAAAGAGGGCCCTCCCCCCCCCCCCAAAAAAAAAAAAAAAGATAGGGGTGGAAGCAGAAAAGGTAAGAAAACATTAAGAATTCATGGCCTTAGACATGGATACGGTGCTCCAAGGTTATTAGTGACCCGAAATTCTTACACAGAGGGGAAAAATGGAAAGACCACAAAGACACACCGGCAACAAAATGCCTTGCTGAAGTGTTGGAGCTGTAAACCCAGTACACGAATTATTGAACTTTAGAAAAGGATTCCGGTTTGCTTCGAGTACATCTTGTAAAACCAGAATCTAAGAATCCTTTGGTGATCATAAAGGAGACTTCCGGATGATTTTCAGACGTTTACATTTGAACAACTATCTATTAGTTATACTGAGTAGGCCTACAAACTTTCAGAATCTATAGTGATCGGGATGAGGAATAAGAATGTTTTAAAAATTGATTGGTTTAACAGATTGCAATGAACAAGGATGATGACATAGCAGCCTCACCAAAAGAATGCAAGGGTCGGGGCTCGAGGAAGCATAGCAAAAGAAGAAGGCGTGCATATATATTATGCAAAGGTGAACCTGTTAAGCAAGCGATATTGTAATGGAATTACACTGCTACATTTCTGAAATATGTGAGGGTCCTATGTCATCAACACTGTTCAGTGTAATTCGTTTAAGAGATTTAGAGTATTAGCTTCTCTGCTCAAGGACCACAATAAGGTCCACACATTTATACATGGAGCTATTCATGTACTGCGTGATATGAAATTACCCCCCCCCCCCAAAAAAAGAAAGTTAATCGTCTTTACTATAAAGTATATAGACGGTGCTCATTATTTTATTTTTTCCCTCATTCGCTTCCTTCCTATGCTTGTCTCATGCCAGGAACCAGTTTCTAAATGAGTCTTCCAGCATATCTGACGTTGGAGGTGTGGTCTGGCAGGTTACCCTTAGCAACCTCTTCGTGTGGGTTATCATGTTCGTCATCATCGCCAAGGGTATCAAGACTTCTGGCAAAGTGAGCTAATGCTAACATTGAAACATTCTCGCAAAAAAAAATGACACGCTGTCATTTCGAGAAGCATCTTATTTTCTACATGACTTTGGCTAAAATTTCATCAGGCTCTTTATGTGACGGGGAAAAAAGCAATAATATGCGTCGCAGCTTCCTATCCTCTTTAGGTAGGACCATTAATGTTTTATTTTTTTATGGCAGCAAACTTTATGAGACTTGTGTTGTGGATGTAATGTTAGATGTATAATATGTTGGCAGGGTGTATGGGAGGAGGTACCATAATCAATAAGTTGGCTATGATGACTGCGATCCATCTTTGTGCGAGTATCCGACAAAACTGTACTGTATATATGGGTGATATTTTGTCTTATGTCTTTAGTAAAATGCACATCATTTTCAATTTTAGGAAACAAACACCCTGCAACCGTATAAAAGTAATGAATATGATGAAAGATTACAGAGATAAAGAATGCAAAGAAAGCCAACGTAAATGAATAGCTGGAGATGGATCCATATTAGTTGGAAATAAAGCAATTGAGAAAATTAGGAAGCTATTAAAAAAAGGAGGAATGACATAGGTGGATTAACAAAAGTAATGGGAATAAATCGATGAATTGCTATTTTGAGGAAAATGATTCCTTTTGCATTATGTACAGACAGATAACAGGAATAGGACGCATGCAGGGTGTCTATGTGTATATAAGTTCCTGTGTGTGTACGTGTGTGTGTGTGTGTGTGTGTGCGTGCGTGTGTTTGTGTGTGTGTACGCGCGCGTGCGCGCGCGCGTGTGTGTGTGTGTGTTAAGGCTGGGGGTCATGAGTTCGTTGGAAGTACTTGTGAATGTTGAGGTAGGGGAGGTGTACATGGCGTTCATACCTCCCATGCAGACCTAAGTGGATGTTGGGGAGATGGGATAAAATTCTGGAAGTATCTTTGCTCTTACTTATTGACTATAAGTAGTAAATTTCATATAATTATATGAATGCATCGCAGCTTTCCTGGTTTCCTTCCTCTTTAGATAGGTCCATTAATGTTTTGTTTTGTTTGGTTTTTATGCAGCAAACTTTATGAGACTTGTGTTGTAGATGTTATTGTTAGATGTTGTAGAATTATGAATGCTTCAGATATGCATTGAAATATGAATGCTGAAGTATTTAAAACTCTCTCACACACGCACACACTCATACATTCAATTCTTAGTAAAACAATTATTTTACATAGTGCGCCAAGATTTCGGAATTGAATAGGTCAAGCTCGGCTTCTGTGCAAAAAAAAAGAAAAAAGCCTGAAAAATAATGTCAGCCTTGGTGACATAGTCACTATTTCCATTTAATTTTTTTTTTTCTAATTTGAGCTTCGCATGTCTAAATCTAGCGGAAGAGTGGGTCTTACGCATAAGAAACCCATTGGCCCGAATTCACGAAGGTGGTACAATTGAAACCATGGTGTAAACCGTGAACAATTTGTATAGAGCTCCAAGTGTCGCAAGGCCTATTTCGTTACGACATCAGTCATTTCGTAACGAAATGACAACATTTCGTCGACGAAATAATCATTTCTTTAACGAAATGACTGATTCATCGACGAAATGACTGATTTCGTAACGAAATAGGCCATGCGACACTTGGCGCTCCATATAAATTGTCCATAGTTTAAACAATGGTTTCAATTGTAACACCTTCATGAATTCGGGCCCGAATGTCTAGATAGATTTACGTGAGCACTAACATTATGATAATACAATAATAATAGGGTATTATTTACCTAGGGTAGCCTCTTCAGTGTTACCACTGCTCTACCAGAGGGCCCTGCCATTATTATTAACCTAGCATTGCCAGGTACCCATTTATACACCTGGGTCGCGAGGGACATGGTGGGTAAAAGTATCTTGTCCAAGGACGTAAGCACTGGGCGGGATTCGAACTCGGGTCCTCCGATCGGGAGTCGAGAGTCTTATCCACTATGCCACATCGCCCACACTAACATTCTGTCCCAACAGTCTGTCCCAATAGACACTGATAGATTTGAGCGATCACTTGACAGGACAAGCCAATCATGTGACATGAACATGAATCGTCATCCACTCCATACAGTATGCCATGCCAGTCACTAGTTTCGACCAGGTCTGGACATTATACAGCGACACTGCGACAGTGTCGCGACAACGTCCAGAAAACAAATTTCTTCTAAAATTCCCATAAAATCGCCGGAAAGAGCGAGGGGTACAGACACTCACCGAAAACCTTACCAGTGTACAAAGTAGGTTTCCACGAAGGGTAATGTAATAGTACGCATGCAGGTTGAGGATATGAAATGAATGTTACCACTGCCGCGTTCTCGTAGAAAGTTGCAAGGCTATAGTGTCTGTAGTTACATTGTATACCCTAACTGGCTCGGATAGAATCTGGCAAACTTTACCGTGACAACGTGCGACGATATGCTGGGACCGTTTAAACAGGTAGGGTGGGGGAAAAAGTTACCCTGATGTTACCTGGACGTTGTCGCGGTAGCTCTTGTTTAAAAGGCTCTGTTAAAAGGAGACTCCAGGGATAACAATGTGGATAACACCACTGCCTCTTTCTGTCAGGTGAGCGCATTTTCAAAGTATTTCTTGCTTGTGAGGCTTGTGCAATCCACTTATCAGTGGCGGATCCAGAGGGGGGCGCAACCGGCGCACCCCTTTATTTTTCGTTAAAAATAAAAGAAATAAAAAGAAAAAAAATTAAATGAAAACCGGAAGTGGAACCAGAAATATTAGTCACGCCCCCCCCCCCCCTTTACAGAATTCCTGGATCCGCCCCTGCTTATTAAGTGTTTTTCCGTGATACAGTACACATCCGCTGTACAACTGGTTACTTTGTGACATGATGGATGTGATGGTCTGTATTCTTTTTACAGGTGGTGTATTTCACCGCTCTCTTTCCTTACGTGATGCTGACAGCGCTCCTCATTCGAGCTGTAACTCTGGATGGTTATTACGAAGGCATTATTTTCTACCTTAAGCCCAACTGGACAAAGATCGCATCCCCACTGGTAAGCAAGGAGACGATAAGGAGCAAACAAAAGAGAAGATAAAAAGTATGCATGTTTACAGCACATGTTTACATAATCATGTATCTTTGAATACATGTACATAACGAAAATAGTGTAGCTGTAAGACATGGATCCACTGACTGCCTATCCGTGTGGCAGAACCAGTATGCCAAATGTAAAAAAAAAAAAAAATAGAGTGGTGGCATAAAACATGGGATTAAAATGAAATGAAACTGGTGAGACCTCATCTCTTGAACCAAATGGACCATTTCTGTAATGTATATTACAATTGATTGATCCGAATTTCTTTTTCAGTATGTAGCCTTACAGGCGCGCCGGAAGCAGTTTTGGATTGGGGGGGCAAACATTGGAGGGGGCTCAAGATTAGACCATGCATATGTTACTCAATATACACATACACACACACACACACACACACACACACACACACACGCACACACATCTATTATATATATATATATATATATATATATATATATATATATACATATATATATATATATATATATATATATATATGTAAAGTGGCGTACGGTGGGTCGAAACATGGGGGAACCATAAAGTAATTTTGACGGTCTGTATGCTTGTGCGTGTGTGCGTAAGCAATAATGGGACTACAATACATTACGGAATATGATACATTCAACAACGCAGTCATTGAGGAACATTTTAAGTTTTCCTTACATGGATTATGGAATGACGGTGTGAAACGCTCGACAAAATAAATATACTGTCAGCAACATAAGGTGAATGACATAAGAATAAAATGCGAGCGAGCTTGAAAATTTTGATATTCTACAGTTCCAAAACTGGAGTTTTAATTGTAGCTATGTATTTCGCTTTGGAAATAAATGGGGGCGCATCGGGCGCAACTGCTGGCAATTATTGGCAGCAACATTAGGAGAATGGCATAACGATTCAATGCGAGCGAGCGAAGCGAGCAAGCTTGAAAATTTTGACATTCTACAGTCCCAAAACTGGGTTTTGTGGCTATATCTTTCACTTTGGAAATTAATGGAGCGGCGCATCGGGCGCAACTGCTGGCAATTACTGGCAGCAACATTAGGAGAATGGCGTAACGATTCAATGCGAGCGAGCAAAGCGAGCGAGCTTGAGAATTTTGACATGTTATACAGTCCCAAAACTCCCGTTTGTAGCTATATCTTTCGCTTTGGAAATTAAGGGGGGGGGGGGGGCATCCGGCGCAACTGCTGGCAATTACTGGCAGCAACGTTAGGAGAGTGGCATAACGACTCAATGCGAGCGAGCGAAGCGAGCGAGCTTGAAAATGTTGACATTTTACAGTCCCAAAACTCCCGTTTGTAGCTATATTTATCTTTCGCTTTGGAAATTAAGGGGTGGGGGCATCGGGCGCAACTACTGGCAATTACTTTCAGCAACATTAGGAGAATGGCATAACGATTCAATGCGAGCGAGCGAAGCGAGCGAGCTTGAAAATTTTGACATTCTAGAGTCCAACAACTGCCGTCGTAGCTATATTTTTCGCTTTAGAAATTAAGGGGTAGGCGCACCGGGCTCAACTGCTGGATGCGAGCGAGCGAAGCGAGTGAGCTTGAAAATTTTGACATTTTACAATCCAAAAGCTGCCGTTTGTAGCCATATTTTTTCCCTTTTATTCATATATATACATATTTATTTTATTTTCTTTGTTTATTCATTTATTTTTATTATTATTACTATTATTATTATTTTTTTTTTTTTTTTTGGGGGGGCTTTTTGGGGGGGCAAAAATGCGTTTTGCCCCCCCCCCCACTTTTTGGATTGGGGGGGGGGGGGGCGGCCGCCCCCCCCCCCTGCCCCCCCCCCCCCCCACTTCCGGCGCCTATGTAGCCTTATATAGAAACGACGCGTTACAAATCTGCTTTCCCCAGCCCCGTTAAGTTCCTTGAGCAGAAAAAAAAAAGAACGTTATTGTTGATAGATAGGGGAAGTTTCCGGCAAGTTTTGTGGTAAGCTCTTAAAGCAAGGCTTGCATAGAATTTAAATGTATTTCATGGTCTATTTTACAAGAGTTTTAGCTGCAGGTAGAGATACACTGAAAGAATTCATGGCAATATTTAAAAACGAAACATTTCAGAGGAAGTATGTCTGATTCGACTCTGCGTAATTTAGAACCAATATGTTTTGTCCGTGGTACGTTTCAAATACTGTTAGAATTTTCTCCAAATGTGTACTACATAACCGATTTTTTTTTTTTTTTTTTTTTTTTTTTTTGGTCATTCGATGTTTTTGATTATCGGAAGAACAAGTGTGACCTCATCATGCGTTTCCCTCATATAATATTGCCTTGCCACAATTGTTTCATCATTTTCCATGCGATGAAAGAACATCATTCATCTCACTCCTTCTCATCCAACTTTCTATAGCCGTGGAAAGATGCTGCGCAACAGGTTTTCTTCTCGGCCGGGGCTGGCGGTGGTAGCTTACTCACTCTGAGTTCCTTCAGCAATTTCCACAATACTTTTATCAAGTTAGTAAATGCCGCTTTAAACAGTCATTCAGTAATATATGATCTAACTTGTAAGTTTCAATAACTGATTGAATACATAACATTTGAAGGAGTGCATACAAATTAACATTTGAAGAGTGTTATCCCAAAACGAGCTTAATCTATTTTGTTAAGTTGAGTTTTTATAATTAAAGCTCCTAAAAACAAAGAATAATTATGATAACAAAATGCAGGACATTCTTTATCATAACTTCTAGAATATTCTTCGTTACGCTACAAGTGAGGTATTACTGGAAAGGTTTAATTTATACTCTGATGATGGACTAACTTAGAAATGTTTGAAATGGTGCTTAGACCCCGTTTACAGTGCGAGGCTCGGCCGCGGCCGAGTCCACTTTCATTTCAGTGTAAACGCGCAAAAGACCAAATGCGAGGCCAAAATTGGCCTCGCATTTGGCCACGCTCTGGAGGTGGTCTCGGCCTTTTCTCAGTGTAAACGCAAACTGGGCCAAATGCGCGGCCAATTTTAGTCTGGCTTCCAAACCCTCTGCTGTACTATTTCGCTGTTCAGGATATTAACTCCCTCAGTGTCGAAAACTAGTATAGTTTAGGGTGGTTTTGTCCTGCAAAGGATTTTTTTCCTTCGGCAAAGGCCTTTGCCCGAACGGCGACTTCGTCGCCACGGAATCCATTTGGCAAAGGGTCTGAAAACCAGACAGTACCAAATTGTGTTTGTTTACAAGCAGAGCGCCACTAAGACAAAATATTGAAAGGTTTGAATCAAAAGCGCGACCGAGCCCAGCCCGGCAGTGTAAACGGACAAAATTGCGGGGCCCGGCCTCGCAATGGAGGCTGGGCTCGGCCGCGGCTCGGCCCAGCCCCGCACTGTAAACGGGGTCTTAGACAATTTGGCAATAGAACTCTTCCTTTGAAGGAGTGCATTGCAAATTCACATTATTTTTGTGCCCATGTATGTTTGGTGTGTGTCTGTGTGTTTGGACGCGCGCGCGCAACACACTGTCTGTATGCATGATTATTTCATGATTACACATGGTGATAAAAAAAAAGTTTTAACTCCTAACAAAATTTCACCTCGTGCGAAATCATTTGAGCTTTGTCCGAGTCATGAATGCAATTGGATATGATTAGTAGATAAATTAGATAACGATTTACGGTATGAAATTTAACTTGCCTTTATGAATGGGAAATACTGTATATTGTTTCTCTTACGTATGGGAATAAACCAGTGGCTGTCATACATTGTAATGGTGTGTGTTTATGAGATACATTTGAAGTAAGTATATATGGGTCAGCCAGGACTGCAAACTCAATATGCGTGAATTTTGTTTCGTTCCTTTAAGAAATTTCACTTCTCGAAATGACCACTGTCGCACCTACCATTGCCTACATGTTCTGTCCTTCTATTATGTTTTTTTTTTTTCTTTCGGTGTATCCCGTCCCACCTTCTTCCTTTTCTTCTTCAATCTCCTCCTTTTCCAACCTTGCCTCTTCATCCTCCATTCTTCCAGCGATGCAATGCTCGTTGCAGTCGGCAACAGTCTCACGAGCTTCTACGGTGGCTTTGCAGTCTTTGCCATTCTCGGGTACATGTCCAAACAAAGTGGGACCCCAATCAAAGACGTCGTCAGAGGAGGTAGGGGTAGTTGAAGCGGGGATAGTGATGTAGGACTGGTAATGAGCGGAAGACTGCTTCATGAAGTAAATAAGAATGTTCAGTTTCCCTCAAAATGATAACCTCCACTGATTCACTTTATCTGCACTTCAAGATTCAAGTTGTTGGAAACATGTTTGGTTTTCCTCGTTGTTGTTTTATTTCAATTGTGTTTAATTCTCATTAATCAAAAGATAATGCATAATGCAAATTATAAATTGTCAAATCGTTAAACAATTTCATTAAATACATATCACAGAGTGTAATGTGAAATATATGTACGGATATATGTATAACGCGAAAAAATGTACAATATGCAATGGTAACAAAGAGATAAATTTAGCGATGGAAAAAGAGTGAACTATTGAAAAGCGCACCTTGTACGACGTGGATCATGAAAAAAAGGCATATGTTTACACACTGTATCTATAACTCTGGATCTAGCTCTAGAGAGACAGCGTGTGTGAAGTGTTGACTAAACAATATCAGCAGCAAAGCTTGCAATTAGATAATATTGTTGAACTATTAAGGAGACGTAGATCGTCCTTTTAAGGTCGTATGTCTCCTCGAATATGGTGATTATGACCATTTGTCTCCCTAAAGCTGGATCCCTATATTTTTCCAAAATAGTTTTTGTGTCGTTAGAGCATATTTTAACAACTATACATTTGTTGAAAAAAGTCATAAGAGCGTTATAAGAGCGTTCTCTGTACTTGTACTTGGTCACCTGATTGTATCATAAGTGCGCAGTGTGTGAAAGTTAGCAACTTCGTGTCGTTTGATCATCCCTTGTTTTCCCATTTTCTGTGTTTCAGGCTTCGGACTTGTGTTTGTGGTTTGCCCCGCTGCACTAGCGGAGTTCCCCGGAGCTCCTGCCTGGTCGGCGCTTTTCTTCTTTATGCTGTTTCTTCTTGCTTTGGATAGTCAGGTAAGATAATTTTAGAAATAATCAGGATAGACCATCCTGTATATAATGATTATAATGATCGTTTCATTTTATTCACAAGTTACAAATAGATATAGTAAGCCCTTTTTATAACTAATTATTCTTGCCTTTTTCCGAATTTTGTGAAATTTTTCCGCAACAAGACGTTTCTTAACTCCAAAAGTAACAAAAAATGTTTTGTTACAAGACCTTGGGTTTTTAATTCATTTGCGGAGATCGCTCTCAACCTTCTTTTCATAGAAAACAAAAATGAAATAGATAATTCAAAGCTGTGAATGACCGGTAATTCCTCATCATACTCAAAAAACAACTAGAGTAGTGTCCTTAAGTAGCACAGGCTATGTCTCGTCTTTTCAGATTTGATGGACAAAAATAAAATTTTTATTTTTTTTTTATGCTTTTCGTTCGCCATTCACTACAGTTTGTCTGCCTGGAGGCCGTGATCACAGTGTTCCTGGACCACTTTCCCAAACTGCGAAAATGGCGCGTGATTGTTGTAGCGGTTTCCTGTATCGTCTGCTTTCTGACCAGCTTCAGCTACATGACAAATGTGAGCAAGCATCACCTTCTATTGCATATTTGAATTTGACCAGCGTATTACAACAAACCTAATTGGCCTATGACCAACAGAGTCACGCCAATCAAAGATAAAGTAATGTACATTAATCGCTTCAATTGGTAAAGCAAATTCTGCCACCTTTGGTATCGTCTCGAAGAGCAATGTTCACAACTTGCATTAAGATGGAGTGCTGCACTGACTCAATGTTTTGCTGAACCTTGAAGTCACACCGGTAAGATACAAATTAATGGATTGGATGCACAAAACGAGCCAATCACTTTGAAATTGAAAGACTAAAGTTAAGTCGAAATAAAAAAGGAAAAATGAACAAACAAAAACAAAACAAACCTGAAATAATGTGTTCACTGTTATACAATGCATTTCAGTCACAATGATGTCATAACTGCATATCACTACTTTAATGAGAGTACATGTAGTCCTACTAGGAATACAATTTTGGGAGACAATAGCGTTTTACACATTGAGCAACGTTGATAGGTGTATAATTTACGACCTGTGGGGTTTGTTCTGAATTGAACTTCGTATTAATTCGTTCGACACCCTTTCGTTTCCACTTTGATGTGTGGTGAGTTTGCGTGATTTCGTCGTTTCTCCTATCAGTAAAGACCTGTTTGGAAATGTGCTACATGTATTTAAGCACGTGGTCAAGAATGTTGACGAATGAAATATCATATTTTCTCTTATGGCCCCGCGACCTTCCTCCAAATAAGATTTTGTTTAGCATGCTTTTGATATCAACGAGGCTGTTGGAGCACACGTGCGAAATTCCAACCTCAAATCGGTTACCTCTAGATTTAGGGAAACCCATCTAAACACTAGAGTTGAGAGGGACATTGCTGGCATTGTACCTTCTCTCCTATTGACAAGAAAATCATGAAAGGGCTTCAATCTGGAGTTTTTATTTGTAATTGGGCATCCAAGTATACTATGACACCTCGCTTTGTTTTCAAAGTGTTTCTGTATGTGCACTACTGTTTACAAGTGAACGCGCCGAAGCAGTCACAAATGTCAAATTTTACATATTGTATACCCAACGATGTTCAGTTGGTAGTAGTGCGGAATTGCAGGAAATCATAACAATACCAATAGCCTTGCATTTTTTTAAATTCAGTATTATAGTCTAATCATGGCATTGCATGGTGGGGTCACTGTGGCATAGTGGATAAGACTCTCGACTTCCAATCAGAGGACCCTAGTTCGATTCCAGCCAGTGCAATGCTTGTGTAAACGTGCTTGGACAAGATGTCTTTGCCAACAATCACTGTCCCTCTCGATCCAGATATTTAAGTGGGTATACTTAGCAACACCAGCGGTAATACTGATCACAGGGCCGTCTGGTATAGAGAGTGGCGATACTGAAGAGGCTACCCTGGGTACGGAAGACCATAATAAATTCTTATTTTTTCTTACGATGTACTTTGTCGTTTCGCATTATGTTTTCATGTACGGAATTGCAGTATATTGCATGATCTTGTATTGGATGATGTCGTATTCTCACATACTTATTTTCACCATGCTACTATCGACCCAAGGCCGGACCCTACTGGGTAGCACTGATCGACAGCTACGCCTCGGGCTGGATTTCCATCATCAGTGGACTGGCCCTCCCCCTTTCCTTCGGCTGGGTTTACGGCATACGACGCCTCAAGAACGACATACGGGCCATGCTCGGCAGCAAGCTTGTTGATCATTGGTCCTTCATGTACTGGCAGCTCTCGTGGCTTTTCTTCACTCCTGCCATTCTGCTGGTAAAGTCAAGTTACAAAAGAGAAATGCTGCCAGCTTTTGATAACACGGACGTTTTGCTCATGTGTTTGTTTTACGCAAATCCTTTCCAGAAGTTTATTTTGCGAGTTCGTTGTGACCTATCACGCCACTGGCGATACCGACCAAATATTGCGTTTGAAATATGAAACTAGAGATTGTAATTTGTCATCACTGACAAATTAAGGTGATCCGATTTTTTTTATCAATGATTCGAGTCCTGATCGCAATAGGCATGACCATACAAGTTTCATCTCTGTTTAGAGACATTGTCCGTGTGATGTTTGCATTCTCATTTAGAAAAGGGAGTCATATCTGCCATCTTTGGTACCAAATTCTGTATACACTGAATAACGAAGATACAGCAATGAATACATATGACCTTTGACCCACCTTTGCACTCCCAAGATTGCATCTGATGAAATAGTGGTTATTTTGTGAAATGATTCTCGCGACATCGTCGATACGTGTGAAAAATATGGGAAAGATAGGACAGGTATTCACTAAGATACAAGATGAAACATTTATGACCTTTGACCCTAATTTACATACCCAAGATGTTGTCCGATCTAGTAGTTGTTATTTTATGAAATAATGTACGTGGCATGAACTAAACATGTGCAAAATATGGGGGTGATAGGGCGTGTTTTTCTTGAGTTATTGCAAAGAAAGTTGCAGAAAGAAAGAAATATCTCAATACATAGAAGATAAGCTTTAATTTCAACCAATTTTTTATCGTCATCCCGACATCGTATGAAAAAACAAAGGAAATAAAACGATAGCGCAAAGTCTCAGCTACAACATATTAAAATCTGGGAGAAATTCACCGAAGGGTAAGTGAGCTAGTGCTCGATAAAGACAATCATGTCAATTTTCACATTAAAGAAAATTCCCTCCCATAGAGATAACACGTCATAACGAAGATACAAAAAGAAGTACATATGACCTTTGACCTCAAATTGTACAGACAAGATGGCATCTGAGTAAAAAGTGGTTATTTTGTGAAATGATCCTTGTAACATGGTCTTTGCGTATGCAAAATATGGGAAAGATAGAACATGTATTCACTAAGATACAGGGTGAAACACTTATGACCTTTGACCCTAATTTACATACCCAAGATGGTGTCCGATCAAGTAGTTGTTATTTTATGAAATAATTCACGTGACATGAACTAAACATGTGCAAAATATAGAAGTGATAGAGGCCGTTTTTCTTGAGTTATTGCAAAGAAAGTTGCAGAAAGAAAGAAATATCTCAATACATCGAAGATAAGCCTGAATTTCAACCCAATTTTTTGACGTGATTCTGACATCGTATGAAAAAACAAAGGGCACATTAACGGTAGCGTAAAGTCTCAGCTACAACATATTAAAATCTGGGAGAAATTTACCGAAGCTTAAGTGAGCTAGTGCTCGATAAAGATAGTCATGTCAATTTTCATTTCCAGAAAAACTGCACTCCCATAGAGATAACACGTAAACTGGTCAAATTTGACAAGATTACTTTTAATCCATTTTTACGAGGTGATACCGTTATCCAATCAAAATATTGTAATTTTATGTTTGAAAGAACATTAAATAAGCTACATCATACTGAAATCTGGGTGAAAATTGACAAAGGACTAGTGAGATATGCTCGAATGAACTTGAAATTTGATGACGTCATTTTGAAAATTTACTTTTTTTACTTTATTAAGAAATTTGATATCTTTTAATCATTTTGTCAGCATTGCCACCCCATGAAATGACATGTACAACTCATCAGCTTTCAAAATATGTACAGAAAATGGGGGGTCACCGTCCATCCTGACGAGTAAAATCGGATTTAAAATTGGCAGTTTTTTGGCATAGTTGCACTGTATATCGCCATTGACGCGCGCGCGGAATTTCAACTTTGACGGGCCCGTATGACGTCATATTGAGTCGGATTGATTTGAAACTTGGTATAAATATTCCTTAACATTTCAGACATCCGATCAAAGTGAAAAAACTGGAAATTTCAATTGCACATGAGCTGTGCGTGCGTATATGCGCGCGCGCGTACGCGTCCGTCCGATTTTTTCAATTTTTCAAAAAATGCTCCAAATGGTCTGAAACGTGTGCAAAAAAATTTTGAGCTCGATTGGAGCATACAAATATTTCAACGCGCGCGTACGCGACGTTTTAAGAGAATATATGAATTTTGAGAACATGAGTAGAATGCGCATAATTTGAAATATATGTGACGTAAATTTCATTGAAAAATTTCATTCCATTAATGAGATATGATTGAGAATGTGTTTTCATATAATGACGTCATAGTGACGTCACGGTCCACTGATCACAATGATACATTAGATTTGTCGTCTTTGGGACATGATGCATACATGGTATAATTTTGAAATTGATAGGCAGCGGACTTTCTGAGCTAACCTCTGCACAACTTTTGCGGAGAAATAAAGAAACAAAGAAGAAGAAAGAATCCGTACAGATACAGAAGGTGATCCGAAGGATACTCGGATCACCTAATAAAACGGAATTAGAAAAAACATGTTCCTCATCTTGTTGAGCATTGATTATTTTGAAGATTTTCCCCTTCCTTTTCTTAATTCCTTAATACGTCAGTGTGCACATCTTCAAATTCCCGACTTTTCACATCAAACATCAAGAGCAAAGATGATTGAGATCGGGGTAGTATAGTCACAGTCTCCCTACACAGTGTAATGAGAATTGTTGCTACAGCCAATCCCGTCCTGTTATTAATCCATTCGATCATACAGATCATCCTCGTTTACAACATCACCAACTGGTCGAAGCCGGAGTACAACGGACCATTTCCTGCCTGGTGTCACGTGATTGGCTGGCTCTTCATTGTGGGAACAATGATCTTCATCCCAGCCGTTTGGATTTACGACTTAGTGCGGACACGGGGAACATTTCGGCAGGTGGGTATCCCAATGTATCATGATAGAGACTGGTGAGACTAGCAAGAAAAGAGAGCTCAACTCCATAATGAAGTTATCCGTGATTATATTTACTGTAAGTTTCGTTAGATCGGATTGAGAATGAGAAAGTTAACTTTAGTTATGAATTTGCTCTGAGTGCAAGGCGTTGTAAACACTGTCCAAATTCCCTAGCGCAGAATGGTTAGATGTTTTCAGGAAACTATCGTACTCAAACCAGATAAGGTTATGATGTCATTGCCTCACTATTGCCCCGATGGCTCAGACGGAAGCACAATTCGTGTATCACCAAAAAAAAAAAAAGAAGTTCAACAATGGCTTGATATTCCCTCGTTGAAGTAGTCACTATATAGCTTCATTATTAAAGCTCTGGATTTTCTTTTAAAATTATAAGTGAATTAAGATATTGATTTATCTTTTATGACTCCATAACGAATTTGTACAGATTTTCGCGCATATTTCTTAGAGAATTTAACGTGAATGGAAGAACAGAAAACATTGCGGTTTTTTATGTATCAAATTGGAATTAACTAGGCATAATGAACCATGAGGTAATCTAACTCAAGAAAATGAATCGGTAACAATAATGAAGTTTTTTTTTTCTTGTTGAAAGCCCGCCACTGCTTTTAGAATATAAAATGAAGAACGTGCCTTTAACCAGACCAATCGAGAACGATGTTTTCGCGATGTCAAAATTATCGTGCTTTCAAAGTATGTCGAATGCAATCTGAAGTATTGATTTCTATCATGCATCAGCGCCTCCGCGTCCTCACCCGACCGGTGGACGACTGGGGACCCGCTAACCTCGAGGATCGTATCGAAGCCTACTGGGTGCACGTTCAAAATGGAACCACTATGGGGGGCAGCTTCCATCCCGAGAAGGCCCCGCTACCGTATTCTAAGGACCCGCTCGGGACCGAGCTCCACCCGCTGAATGCTGCTGCACGAGTGAATGATGAAAGTTAAGTTCAGGTGTGAAAAGTTTTGGAGTCTTTCAAGTGAGATACTCTTTCGAATGTGCCCATGCATGGTGCCTACATCATTAGATTGGCCTTCGTGAAAAAGCACGACATATTTCTTTAAAGTTGCAAGTAAGCATTTGCAAGGGTATATAAGGCAATATTTGCGATGCGTGTTTGTTTTTTGTTTTTTGTTTTTTGTTTTTGTTTTTGTTTGTTTTTTTTTTTGTTTTTTTAGCACATGTAGAAATTCCATAAAGCAACCATTATGGATGTATAACCCTAAGTCTCTTTTCATTCCTGCTGCTGGGATGTGAATTGTAAGCTAAGAGAAGAGAAAAAACCGACATCATAGAAAGTTTACAGGTCGGAAGTTTTTATTTCCTTCGCTGTCCTTTGATTGAAATAGCAGATGCCTTGTCGTAATTTGTGTATGAAAGGCTGTACAATTACCTTTATCATTATGTAGCTTTATTATGGACGTATTTACATTGATTCTAACATGTTGTCGGTACTACTAACATTTTCTACTTGCTCTTAGGTTCCTTCACATTACAACGTTTCCATATAGAAATTCGAAATGAGAATTTATAATTTACTAATCAAAACTTCAAACTACTTTAATATTGTTATCTACTACGACCTGTAGTTTCTTCAATTTCTTTTGAGGGCCTAATGATATATCAGTTTAAATAAAAAAGGAATAAAGAGAGAAATTAAAATATAGTGTATGTTTTTATGGACCTATAAGGTGCTTTCTTCGAAGTTGGATGTACTGCGACCAAAATAGTGACTGTGTTCAAAACGAAAAGATGTGATTAGACATTCTAAGGATATTAAACGCTGTATCATGAAACTACAATTCTCAAGACCCACTGTTTGGAATTTTAAACTGTCTCCGTGTGTGTGTGTGTGTGTGTGTGTGTGTACGCGAGTGCGTACTACGTTATTAGCATTGAGGAAATGAGCATTTGTATAACGTGAATAGTGGCCCATTGTCTGACCGATTGGAAACTTAAAGGAATGGCAGAGTATTGATAGAGATGAGGATTGGGTTTTTAACTTTTTATTTTTTATTTTAACCTGCGTTACGTTATCAAAAAACAACAACACAGAAATTAATGTTGGAAACATCATTAGAGAAAATTATATTTAACACTATTTAATGTTTAAGACTACAACACATCAATACACGATAAAAATATGGTTATTAAAGTGAACACGTTACATACAAATTGATACGGCTTGAGGTATCCCACATAATATACCATGAAAGGTGCTTATGTGTACGAATACGTAGATATATATCGAGAAACAATGCAGAGCTGTCAATTTCTGTAGGCGTGGAGGGTATACTGGTGTAATGTCGAAGGTAAAAAAAAATGAATGGGAAGAACAACTATATAGCTAATAACAGAAAATAATGTTATTTTTCTTTGTTGTTGTTGTTGTTGTTGTTGCTGTTTTGTACGGATTGTAAGCATCCCGCAAAGAGGAAGCCAGGGATTAGAAAACTCGCAAAGAAAGACGCACCTATTTTTTATTTCTTGACAGCACTCCATTTTAGGTTTAGATCACACAAACTTTCATACATAGAGCGCTATTTGTTTAACAGCTTTTGAAAACTTGACACTTCCTTAGGATATAGATTATTACAGAAATATAATTATGTATACAGTAGCATGGCGGCCTGGCATTTCTCACGCAACTTTAGTATTTTAAGTCAGTATTTATTTCCGTTAAAACATATGAAAATCACAATTGAACACCTGAATACAAGAACGACCCAAGTCCAATTTTTGGCCAAATTCAGTTTGACATGGGAAATTGTAGCTTATGCATGGACTCATCTTGTGTATATCCTAATTACCCCTGGAAGTGCCTGAAATGAATGAGTTAAATCTTATATTAATGTAAGAATGAAGGTCTTGGGTCATTCTTACATTCATATAATAGCGCCCTCTCTCATCCTTCTCTCATCTCTATAGCAGAATATCATGTATATGAATCAAAGAACGACCCAAGTCCACCACACAAAATGGCCTCTCCACAATTAATGTGAATGTTAATTGTCATAATAATATATGTTCTAATTTGAATATACAATGTTGCCTTCCCATCACAGTTAAATAGAATATTATTGGACAAATAAAAAAGATATGAAGTTGTTTTTTGTTTTTTTTTACTCGAAATGGTCTTCCATGGACTTGGGTCGTTCTTATATTCATATACTCAATTTAAAACAGCTGGAATGCCCATATTTAGCGTTGCCGCCATGTCGGTAAGTATGGTTAGTCGGTAAGTATGGTAAGTCGGTATTTATTTCCGTTAAAAACATAATTATGAAAATTACAATTTAAAACAGCTGGAATGCCAATATTTAGCGTTGCCGCCATGGCACCACTGGTCTTCCATGGGGTCCAGTTACATAATAATGAAACAAGTATTTACAATTAGAAAAAAAAAATAGAATGATGTAGAGATAAAATTGGAAAGAAAATAAAAACAAAAAAATACAGAGCTTAAGGTTACAACAGACATACATGACATCACTTATTCAAACATTACATAACAGAACAGAACAAACTAAACCCGGCTCTCCTGTCACAACAAGCGATGCATTCATGAATTTGTACATATCCTAGAAACATATAGAAATTTAAGGCTGATCGAGCAGCCGGCGGTAGGTTATTATATATAAATGCCGCTCGATGTGTAAATGATCTTTTGAGAAATTCAGTAAAGGGTTTGGGTAAACTATGTTTGTTTCCGAAACGTAAAGAAGGAGGGTGAGAGAGATAATCGAAAGATTCAGACAAGTATTCTGGGTCATACCATTGAGTGTTCTCAACATTATCAGCAGGTGATAACCATGCATTGAGACCTGCGTTTTCTCTGGAGTTGCTAAACATAAATGCTACAATTGCTCCAATGTTGGTGATATAAAAACTTTTTTCTCTAAATTAACTCTTCTTTTGTGAATGAGGCTCTAAATTATATTTTACTCTATTCGTATTGCAAGCTGATGTCGGTCCCTGAAGTCTTATCTTGGATCCACTCGTCCATCATTTCGCTCTGAGCCATGGTTAAACAACCCTTCCAAGTTCCGACTTGACCTGTTACAACATGGGCATTTGATTAAAGAAATCAAACGTACACATATGGGAGGTTTTTCATCAATTTAGTCAGCGCTGACAATTTCAGCAAAATCCTTGGTTTTGATTGGCGGAGATGCTCTGGTCACTGACTGTTACCATGGATATTGTCAGAGACTGACAACTTGTCAGCGCTGACTAACTTGATGAAACACCCTCATGATGTCGGGCAACGTTCAGACTATTTAGTATACTTAGTATACTGCTATCAAAATGGACTTACGATGTTTTGTTTTTCTAAATGCATGATCAGGAATTACCTATTGAACGCACTTCGTTTTGAATGGAAGTTATCATCTTCTATTAATGTACTCTTGGTTGATGTTGTTTCGGATATTTCCTTAGAATGTTTAAGGTATACCTGTATATGATAACTTTTTGTCTTTGTTCATGAAACAAACAAGAAAAAGAAAGAAATTACAGAGGTCAGGTCCTAGCATTTCTTGTTGACAATGAACATTCAAAATGCCCTTTGATAAGAATCCACTATAACACTTTTTTTTTAAGTTCAAAGTTCAAAGTTCAAGTTCAAAGTTTATTTCATTTTTCAACAAAAAGCATATGTTTCACTTCATTTTGTAACAGAAAATAAGGTTAAGTAGAACATAGTGAAATAAAAAGAGTATAACAATTGAGGACCTAAAGTAATCATACATTGTATTGCAAGAAAGAAACATAAGTGATCAAAGCGAAATGCATGTATACCGTTGTTTTAAATGCGAAAAATGGAGGGACCCACTAAAAAGACAGAGCTTGTAGTATGTGGGTCCCTCTGGAGAAGAACATCAACGAAAAGATCCTAAATTGAACCGTCGTATATACAAACAAATAACAAAGTGGAAGAAGTCTGGAAGCCCACTAGAAATTAGATTAACAAATAAATACATTTACATAGACGCGAACTAACATAAAACAGGACTAGACAGCAAGACAACTACTAAAGAAAAGGTTGTAAAGGACAAAACGGGATGGACAAGACTGACCAACTGAAGACAAAATAGCAGACAAGAACGCAAACAAGAGACAGAATCAGTAACAGAACAACAGAAACAACATAAACATAAACAGCGATCTTCGGCAGAAGCATGCCGAGAGAAACAGAAGATAGTTGCTGGGGAAAGCGAAATTTTGACGCCTTGAAGAAAGACAAGAAAATAGAAAATAGAGGGATATATGAACCGAAGTAGCACACGGAGAGTCAGCTACTAGACTCTATGGGTAAAATATGGCATAGATGACAACATTGCAAACCTCTTCGAATAGGGGACAAAGTAAACAGGTTAGTATAAAAAAAGCCAAAAGGTTAATTCAGTATTGTAGAGTCATACGATTGCAATAAAAAAGACTTAAGTCTCCTCTTGAAAGAGTATGTGGATGGAGCATCTTTTAAGTCATGATTCAAAGAATTCCAATAATTTGGGCCTACATAAATAAGTGAGTTTTTAGCAAAAATCGTTCTTAAAAGAGGTAAATGAAATTCACCAGATCGCCTAGTGGGATATTTATGAAATGATTGATTTTTGAGGAACATAGAATTAAAAATAGATGGAAGCAAGTTATTACAATACTTGTACATAAATTGCCCTAAATTAAACAAAAACAAATCTGTCATTTTTAAGAGCTTGTTGGAGGCAAACAACATATTTGTATGAGAACATACAGGGGAATTACAGATAACACGAAGAGCTTTCTTTTGTAAAAGGAACACTTTGTCTAATAAATTCTGATGGGTGTTGCCCCAAACTAATACTCCATAATCAAGATTAGGCAATATTAACGACGAATATAACATAAGTAATGATTTTTGTGAAATATAAAATTTCAATCTATTTATTATACCTATATTACGTGATACTATATTACAAACATTATCAACATGTGATTTCCAGGAAAGTTTGTCATCCACAATGACACCCAAAAATTTCGTATGTGAGACTCTTTGTAGATGAGAGTCATCTAATACTATATTCATACTTAAACTGTCAACAGTGTTACTAAAAAGCATATGTTTCGTTTTTTGAGCATTGACAAGTAGCCTATTGGCCCTGACCCAATTTGTCACTTTCTTCAACTCAATGTTGATTTTATGAACAAGAAAATCAATATCATTATGGGCAAAAAATACATTTGTGTCATCTGCAAAATGAATAAAAGAGAGGCTGTCGGATACGCGACAAAAATCATTGATATAAATAATGAACAATAACGGCCCTAAAAGACTTCCCTGTGGGACGCCGCATTTGACTTCTCTGACATCTGAATCATAGTTTTTAATTGTCACAAAATTGTTTTCTATCAACTAAATAACTCCTGAACCACTCCAAGGCCTTCCCACGTATTCCATAATGCGATAACTTATAAAGTAAAATATCATGATTGATAGTGTCGAAGGCCTTGGAGAAGTCCAAGAAAATTCTAACTAAATGAGAATGGTTATCAATTGCATGAACAACTCTATCAACAAAATGCAAAAGAGCATGCGTAGTACTATGTTTCTCGCGAAAACCAAACTGATAATTCGTAATAACCTCATATGCCTTCAAAAAATTAATCATTCTCTTATAAATGAGTTTTTCTAAGACCTTGGACAATGACGATAATAATGAAATTGGGCGATAATTGCTGATTTCAAACTTATCACCTGCCTTAAATATTGGGATTACTTTAGCTAATTTCATTTTATCGGGAAACACACCGTTAAGAATTGACAAATTGAATATATGAGCAAGTGGATCAGCAACCGAGGAAATAACACCCTTAAGTACAAAATTATCTATCTCATCATAACCAGAACTACGTTTATTTTCAAAAGAGGAAACTATATCAATAATGTCAAATCTGTTAGTTGGTGTGAAAAATATGGAATCAGAGTTACGCTGACCTAAAAATTCAGTAAAATGAATCTCTGTTGCAGGAATGTTATGAGCATAATTTTCGCCTATTTTTGAAAAATAAGTATTAAAAATATTTGCAATATAAAGGGGATCATTAATCAATTCATCATTCACTTTAACTCTATCAATGTCAGAGTTTTTACTCGGAACATTCATGGCCTGTTTTAAAACTTTCCAGGTATTTTTCATATCAAACTTATATCTCGATAATTGCTTAGAATAATATCTTTTCTTTTCAGAACGTAAAATCATTGTCAAAGTATTTTTGTATGATGTATATCTATTCTTCGATCGCTCAGTTTTTTCCATTTTGTACTTATAATACAAACGATTTTTCCTATTAATTGAACGAAGAATTGATCTTGAAATCCAAGGTAACCTGGGTGGTTTTTTATACTCGGTTCTATTTCTTTGTTTTGGAATTACATCATCTAAATGATGATTGAAAATTTCCATAAAATTATGAAAAGATATATTAACGTCATAGCTGCCAAATACTCCTGACCAGTCAGCATTCTCGAGAGCCGCATCAAAACTTGCTAACTTTTCAGGTGAAACTCTACGTCTGAACAAAAAAGATGAAACAGGTTTAGTATTAGCTGGTGTTTTAGGTGTAAAACAAGTCATTATTGGAAAATGATCGGTCATATCTGACAGAATTATAAAAGAATCGGGGAGGGGTAAAATATTACAAAACAAGTTGTCAATGAGGGTGGCAGAGCGATCTGTAACACGTGTGGGTTTAGAAATAAGCGGAAGAAAAGACGAGGACAGAAGTGTGTGGAGAAACTCACTAGAGATATTATCATGCTCAGACTTCAGCAAATCAATATTAAAATCGCCGAGTAAGAAGCAATCCTTATTTTTAAAAACGTGTGAATTAGCCAGATCTGAAAAATAATCTAAAAAATCATTAGAATTTGAATAAGGGGGTCTGTATATAACGCCTACCATAAGATTTCTACATCCTGGGATGAAAATTTCTATAAACAAAGATTCAACAATATTGTCCATTCTAGAGATATCTTCATGAATAATAGTATCATAGGAACGTGCTACATACAATGCAACCCCCCCCCCTCCATTCTTATCAGACCTATTGTTAACAAATAAATTATAACCCTCGATTGCGAAATAATTTTCTGCATTGGAAGCTAACCATGTCTCACTTAATCCGATAACGGATAGCGACTGACTTGCATCAGATTCTAATAAGAATTTTAAATCATCAAAATGTTTATTCAAACTCCTTATATTTAAATGCAAAAAAAAAAGAAAATGTATCCTCAGAAAAATTCTGAATTATATTTTTGTATTGATTCACTGTAATATAATTGCACAACTTATTTTGGGTGATATTATCATTACTAAAATCAAAAGGCAATTCATTTGCAGCATTTAATACTGATATCCAGACCCCCTTTATTAGAGAAAGAAAGAGAGAGAAAGAGAGAGGGGGAGAAGGGAATGCCGATTCCTGAATAAGATTTTAAAATAGCTGACGAAAGATTATGTCATGAAATAAATGCTATGTTTAATTTCATACTGCTCTAAACTGTGGCTTGAAATAGCTACAATAATGACACTTGTCATGATTTTATGATAGCAATATGAGTTTACTTTGTATACATATGGGATTATCGTGCCATCTGTTTGGTGTTACATTACAATTCGTAACTACATCTAACCTTTGTACATGTAGGAAAGCTTTCCATAGAGCTTCGTCACGTATTCTCCCTTCTCTTGTTCGATAGCATCGTAGGTTTTCTTCATTCCCGAGAAGGAACTGTAATCGACAACGCTACGGAGTTCGTCGTCGGATAGGTCAACACCCAGGTGCTCCGCCACTTGGCGAACACTGTGTACTGGATTCTGTTGAAAATGAGTAAGAATGAGTAAAATATTCAATTTCCCCATCTTAGCCACTGGCCACACCTGTTAAGTGCCTGTCCCCTCAATCTTATGCTATTATGAGATTATCAAATTTGAAGTCCGAGAATATAATTGATATGATTACACATATTCTGTGGAAGCAGGAGAAAACTCTTTTTTCACGATGTTAACAACAACCACAATACCTTTTTCATGTCTTCGTAGAAGAGGAAAAGAACATTCCTCTCGTGGCGAATGTTCCAATACCCTTGCACGTGCGAGAACCAAGGACCGAAAGGTACCTCTGTGTGAAAATTCATAAAATGAAACATTCTCAAGTTGATATGAATACTTGAATATAAGAACGACCTAAGTCCATTAGAGAAAATTTAGGAAAAATAGAAATGAATGAATAACTTAATACTGCTTTTAGTGTTTTCAGTTACTGGGATGTTTTTCAAATTTGAAAATAAAACAGTCACTTGAATGATATTCTGCATTTGCATGACTTCGTAAATGGTTTCCAAAAGGCGATAGCCAAATTTGGACTTGGGTCGTTCGTATGTGCAGGTATTCATGTTCAAAATGCCAACATTTGATTTCTTTCACTGAGTAAAGTAGGTGAGTAATTGGCCCATGGAGGTGTCAGTCCGACGTGTTTTTGTTTCACTCAAAATTATGAATTTCCAAAAGGATTTGGTGACTTTTTGTTGGCTACTTTGCAGCTTTCCCGTCAAACTTATCAGTGTATGCATTTTTTCAGGTTCTTACAAATAAATACAACACTCGAACAAAGTACTAAAAGAAAATAAAGGATTAATTATGTGAAATTATAATGCACATCAGCTTTCAATGCAATAGTGCTAACAAATACATATTTCCGATCATAACAGCCAGAGATTTATGTTTTAGCAGCTATCCATGCATTTCGTTTTCAGCGAAGTATATGTAGAACATGCGCTTATGTGACCTTCATAATAATCTGTGATTATCGAGATGAATGTGTGGAACATATTTCTAATTTCTCACACTGGTGGTACAAGATTTACATCTATTATTTATTAAAAGTTTCCGGAATACGACAAGGCAATGCTTATGCTTTAGTTACATACCGTCGTTGATGAATCCCTGCACAGCCGCTTCCAATGTGAAATTCCCGTAGAGCGAATTCCCGAAGAAATGGAAAAAAGATGCGGCCAAGTCTTTCGGATTGCGAGCTACATATATGACCTAGACATACAAAATATCAACATACGAAAATGAATTACATGCGTCGCATACACAAATACTACTCTATGACAGCCACAATATGAGGTGTATGGTGTACATCCCGGATTCGTATGAATAATTATCCTATTGATATGTGTATGTATTGTTTATGTCTATATTTGCCAGACATGGTACACATGCATGATATCTACTAACTCATGTATAAGGTTACTACAAGTTCTTGGAATCCGTGTTTATTGGTTATTAAGAATAATATTGAACAGGGCGATCCTCCTCATTAGGAGATAAAAGGCTGCCTACTGAGTAAAAAAAAAAGCATGTGTTTTTTGAAAAAAAAAAGATTAGTACACGATAACTACACGACTACACAAGGTTTGAATTTAGAAAAAATGTATTACGTATTGAGGACTGAAAATCGGTGAGAGCTTACCTTATGAAAGTAAGATCAGGTGGCAGTATTGATATTCAATCATCACCGTTACTTCTTAAATATCTGAAACTTGAATTTGAGAATATACCTTCCCAGTCTGGAGGAGATGAGGTGGCAATAAGTCAATCTTTAGATGGGTGGGAATGACCCGGGGCGAGGCAGCAATGGCGACTTTATTGAGATGCGGCGTCATGTCCACTGGACTTATATGTTCCTCTTTGCAAGAGAGAGGAAAGCGCTGCTGCAGGTTTATCATCTCGACCTTTGACCCCGTAATGCTTCTATCCATGTTTTCAGGGATACCTCGTGCGTGGATGAGACTAACTATTTCAATCATCCAATGGCTGCCTGAAGTAAGAAGCAATGTTTCAAAGTCATGAATGGTTTTTCTATAGTTTGTGTATGCTGACATTTACAATTTTCATACATTCTTTCCTTGTCCACGAAATGAGCATAAAATTATGACTAGTGTATATATGAAGAGTTTGTTTGCAAAAACCGATAAGTCCATATTTGTCAAATGGAGATATTTGCAATTAAAGGTCAAGAAAAATAGAGAGAAGAAAAAGAAAAATTTTGCTTCTTTTGATCAAAACTTCAAAAATGTACCTGTATATGTAGTGACCATTATATAATTTAAAAGGTAATATTTTGTACTTTATGAAAGAGACCGTATTTCAAAATCTTCAAAAATGGACTTATCGGTTTTTGCAAACAAACTCTTCATATATTTTCGAAATAAAAACTGAATCAAATATGTGGGTACAAAAGCATCTAAGAATATTCTATAGTAGGCCTTCCTTTTTTAAATTGATCACAATCAATAGAAAAACATTGTTTGACTATAACTTAATATTGTTTCTTCTATTACTTTTTGCACGTTAATAATGATACAAAGGTATCTCCCTCTATTCACTGGATTGAATTGTGCATCTGGAACATTATTTCTATTTTTTTTCTATATTTTTCTTTTTCTAAATGGGAGTATAGGACCCCTTCCAAGTATGGCGAAAATCTCACTAAATTGTAACTTAACAAAAGCTTAACCTAGTGAGAATGATACTCCCCAAATATACTAACTCTCTAATATAGCCCTAAACTTTGTCTGCGAAAATGATTGTCACTACAAGTCTGACTGCAAAGCGATTATAGAATATGATTTTTTTCCTTTTTGTATTTATACCTCTTCACGACTGTAAATTTCGGAAATCATGTTTGACACGCTTTACGCAAAAATTGCGTTACTTAATGAAGCCTGGTAGATCATTGCACAAAGCGATTTCTTCTCTGCATGCCAACAACTCAAAATTACATTAATGATGTAAGTTTCATTATGTCATATTGTGATCATACTATTATGAAGGGTGAAGGCCGACTGGCAATACGTAAGAAAAAAGGGGGAAAATAAGTCAAAAGGAAACATGGAACAGCAAAATAAAGTAGGTATAGATGTATCATTGAGTTTATGATTGTATATTACAACGTATAATAATACCATATACGTATCATGGGTGCTCTTCGTTATTCCGAAAGTTCGTTATTCCGAAGGTTCGTTAATCCGAAGGTTCGTTAATCTGAAAAACACAATTCCCTATACCTAGAGGTTCGTTAATCCGAAAATGAAAAAGGGTTCGTTTATCCGAACATTTGTGGCGTTATTCCGAAGGTTCGTTATTCTGAAGGTTCGTTAATCTGAAAATGAAATATGGTTCGCTTTTCCGAATGCTCGTTTATCCGAAAATGATATTTCTAGGGTGGGATATTCCGAAGGTTCGTTACTTCGAAAATGAAATAGAGTTCGTTATTCCGAAGGTTCGTTGATCCGAAATGAAATAGGGTCCGTAACGAACCTTCGGAATAACGAACCTTACTTCACTTTCGGATTAATAAACCTTCGGACTAAAGAACCTTCGGAATAACGAACTGTAACCACGTATCATATAGATAGAAAGTCATAATCAATTTATGTACTGTATAATATGCTAATGTGATATTTAGTTCCTATCTTCAAGTAATTCCTTATAAAGCTTTTATGTTTTCATTGTCTCAACCCTGGCATAATGGATAAGATTCTGGATTTGTATGAAAAGTTAGTACCTTTCCAGTGTACGAATCCGTGCACAAGATATTTCTTCCGTTATGTTCCTCTTGACCCACGTGTATATATATATATATATATATATATATATATATATATATATATATATATATATATAATAAGAAGAGCTTGCTTCCAAAAGGTACTAAATCCATCATTTTTCAATGGATTTAGAGCCTTTTGGAAGCAAGCTCTCCATGGCCTGGCCAGTGTTACGGCGGGGCCCTCTAAAAGAGTAAGTAGACATAACTAGGAGGCCACCCTGGGCAAAAGGAAATAAATAACTTTGTCGCTAATGCGATCGCTAAACTTGGTTACTACCGCTTTGCAAAAAAAAAAAAAGAAAAAAGAAAAAGAAGTAATTATCTCCCCCATGAAGCAAATAATAATATATATCAGTGACCTGATTTAGGGAATGATGCAATCCATACGTCATCTGGCCGAACTTCAAACGTCTTCAGGGCATCGATGCTGGCATCCAGTAAAACGTTTGGGTAGGACACTCCTTGGTACCGGTGGAATCTAAAGATACGAGGTCGCTCCTTGTCATCCGCAGTTGATGCATACCTGGAAAACATTCTCCGTGCAGAGTTCAGGCTTTATCAGTATTGAAGTGCAGTTGAGATTATAGCAATTCAAACACAAAAAGGAGCTTGATTATATACAGAAAGTGATGGACGCACAACTACAAATCAAAATGCCACCAACGAAATCTTTGACCCTGCTGCTCTCCTTGACACGAAAAGGTGTGAAAGTGGGACTGCGTGATTCTAAGATGACACTATGTATTAAAAGGTGACGTCCGTTTAGCACCTGCTGAAGACTTGAACGGCTTTCTTGGACTTCAGTTACTATGTATCGATATAGTTTGGACCAAACAAGCATGTCCATAATGATATGCATAGTTTTGTCAGTCTACTGCAGAGACCTAGTGACCTCTTGACCGTACTGTGAAATGTAGGCACATCCGCACAAGTATAGTCACTGTACTATTCTTCACAATTCCCACACACATAAATGCAGACGTTACGTAGATACAAGCAGAACAATAAGAAAAATGGTGTACTTCTTTCTTTTGTATTGTCTCAAGCTCCTGGTATATTTGTTTTCAAGATACAAATTTTAAGATATAAGCCAGCTATTTTCGAATCTATATATAATTGCACGTTTATCATCAAAGTCATACTGTATGTCTTTATAGTTTTCATATTGCTTGATAAGGAGCCCGGTCTTGCCTGTGGAAGGGTGAATGTCAAAGGGACGGAAATCAGTGGCACACTCACGCTTAAAGAGGTCTGAATTTCCCAATTGGCTATAGTATTTCCAATTCAGTCCTTGACCTTTTCTTTTGCTTTAACAGAAGGAAGTGTGTCATGCGTTTTGTAGGTATAGCCCGATGCGAATGTCCCTGCTGTGGCCGTGTCGCGTCCTGAAACAAACACACAACAAACAGAATAAAACATCTTCCCGATCCGGTATTCTCCCTGGAGTACAGGTGGTCCTTTTTGTAACCAAACACTGACATCGGGCAAAAATAACACGTTAAACTTATTCAAGCATTTTGTTTCGATTTCGTGTCCTCTTTGACCATCAGACAGACTATAGTGACTTTATAGATATACCAGTTTAAGTCGAGGCTGTTCCTGGCAATGCGAAAACCTGCCCAATGACTAAAGGCCGAGTAGCAATCGTGATGTGAAATCGGAGAATAAGAATGCCCTTGGAATATAATCAAAGGCGTTTAAAACATGACGCATCAAAGAGTATTTACAAAATTATGGCTTTATACCCCCCCCCCCCTCCCAGCAGTTACATAGATAGAAAGGGTGAAAGTATACAACTATCATGATTTCAAAGACCCCTCCCCACAAAAAAAAAAATCAACCCAAACAACACATTTTGTCAACGCGATTGTATAGGCCTATACTTCCACTTGCTGAACTATGCAGACCGCTTTCAACAAAGTATCTGACGATGACTTTAATGGTGATTATAAAGAAGAATATGACACCAATTGCCAAAATAGATGCAAATGCTTTCAACTACAGTATGACAGTGACTACTATGATTATGTTAATCTATAGCGCAAATGATAACCACTTTGTTAACCGTCATAACGATAACATTTTCTCCGAAGATGACAGTTGCCGTATAAAATTTCACATGGAAGTCATGTAGTAATTGTCAACTATACGTACCCTTAAATAGATATACTATCATTTCAATTACAGTCATCAACAATAGGGAGCTCAAATGAAAGGAATGGTGTTTTTCTTTACTATTAAAATTAAAAACCTACATGAATTAATTAAAAAAACAACACGCAAAGAGTACCAAACCACAAAAAAAGAAGATATTTCTTAACCTTGATTGGTTTGGCTGGAGGTTTTTATTTTTTATTTTTTTTGATTGGTGTGTAGGCTCCATGTTATTGGAAAATTGTTTCTCCTTTACTGCCCTATTCTCTCTTCTTGCTCTTTGCTGTAAATATCGCTTTACGATACCTTGTTTTGCCACATGACGTCACCTCAGAGTTTAATTGCAAAATGCGAGACACCCTGCACATGGTATAATGTTTTACATGGCGTTGCGCCATCCAAATACCCCGACAAGGGATATTCAAGAACAGGAGGAATAAGAGGGTGTAAGAAGGGAGTGAGAAAAAGGACGTAATCATATCGTCTATTTCGTTGTACTTATTGCATTTGCTGTACACACCGTTCCCGTTCATTTCGATGATATTGCATTTGTGACCACCATTTACATCCCAGTTTTGCTGCATCATTCGAGGTTGTTGTTTTTCTATGCTTCACGAAAGGATGGTTCAGTAACGATTCTGACAGTATTGCTACATTTGATTTGCAGAAGTGATCTTGAATATTATGTCACTGCACTGCACAAAAACTCGTGAAATGTACATAACCTTTTGACCTCAATGAAACTTTGAACTCTGAAATGCAACTTACGGCTTGTGGATGTTATAATATAATTATGTTTTCTGTTCCGTATGTTTGTTTGTATGCCTCTCTTTAGGATTTAGTTAAGGATTTTTGACCAACTTGCATGGTGCCTTCAGTGAGAAAGAAACTAGTATATTTGGGGGTCATGAGGTCAAAGATCAAAGCTCGCGAGCGCTATGATAGGGACTTAAAAATAAGCTGAATCTCCCATTAACTCAAGACCTGATAATCGGATTTTCCATAAACTTTGCAGACTGTGTCATGATAAAGCAAGAAAAATTAGGTCGCAAGCAGGTCATATGGACCAAAGACAACATTACATAATATCAATCTCACGATAACTAAAAAATGGAGATCACATTTTCACCAAATGCATCGTGTAGATATCATTATACATCTATGTTTGTGTTGATGGCTATGTGCTGCCGATGAAATGGCCATAATATGTATTTTAATCATGTCTGCCTGGCAGATGTCTGATCTCTCGGAGTGCTCCTCTATAGTTGCAGATTTCATTCGATTGTGCATATCCTATTCAGATTGAACATGAGATATTTTTTTTTTCAGACAGACGCGAGCCACCTAGTGTCGCTCAAATACAATGCTTTACCATCTACAAAGACTGAAAGAGATGAAACGTTTCGTCCCCAGGGTATTGAAGTATTATGTCAAAGGCCTTGGCCGAACCCGATCTAGAGATTTTTTTTTTTTTTTTTTGCGGTTTCCACCTCGTACCAAAGCTTTTATTTCAAATTTTCAGTGACATGTCATAAACACGGGATGCTTTCAAGCGTAACCGAGAGAAAGATCTTAAGCATAATGTGTTCTTTCAGAAACCTTTTATTCTTTTCAGTTGTGGAGAGCAGTGAAAGATCAGTGGGAATCACTTGAATGGCGTACAGACAAGTACAGACAGAATTACCCTGAAGGGGGGAATGTGAAGAGGAACACTATAAGCTCGCGGTGGTTGTAATATACCGGCCCGTATCATGCTGTAAATACAGACAGGTACCGAACCGGATAGCGTTGTACCCCACTGATTTACTACCTTTGGATCAATGTTCTTGATAGGACCCGTAATAATTAGTTTTCAACCAATGATGCTGGTATTCAAATGTAATCTTGGCGGGCAGCTTTTTTCTCTTTCTCTTTTCTCAATCTATCTCTCTCTCTCTCTCCTTCTCTTTCTCTTCTTCTTTTCTCTCTCTCCCTCCCCTCCTCTCTTTCTCTATCTAAAATCGTTTAAAAACTAAACGGTCTGAAAAGTAGTCATCCAGTTTGGATTAAAATGCAAGGTTCGATGACATATGCCGCCAATGCTCAATCTTATTCAATTCAGTTCAATTCATTTCATTTCAATTCAATTCAATACAATTCCATTACATTATATTTTCTTTGCATCCAACTAAGCAATTTATATTGCTTTACATTAAATTTGTTATAAGTAGATTGTATGTAAGAATGATTATAAAGTGACAGAAGCAACGCATACTTTGCAACGGCGACAAAGAGTAAATAGGCCTATAGTGGTGTTAAACGTGATCAATTGAAAAGAAGAGTTTGAAGGACGTTGGTCTCGAGAGAGAAAAGAAAAATTGTCAATAACCAGCTATTAACATTTTTACATCTAAAATGCAGAGATTTAGAGTTAGAGCATTTGAAAACTGATATGATGCAACATAAAAGCTTCATGCAAAAGTATATCGATACCAGCAGAGTACAGAGGACATTGATCGGAAGAAGTACTACTTTCAACTGAGATAAATCAAATGTTACTCTTGACATTGCATATGAAGATGGCCCACAAGAAATTTCGAACGTGAATGGAAGTGATTCATGATCGGTACAAACATTTGGAAGCTACCTATGTTTACCAAACAATCAAGTCCAGACCCTGTTTTATCAAAGATAAAATCGATCGTAAATTCCCTCACCACACAGGCAGCCATAGACTTATATAAGAAATCAACTGTATGATCAATAATAAGTCTTCATAAAGCAGGATTCAGGGATATAATTAATGAATTAGTTTCAATAAACGTTACTCCTGTTAAGGAGTGCAGCGTCTGCCATTGGAGCAATCAAAGCTCGAAATCTTAATCCGAATATCTGTTTTGTTACTCAGTCACCCGTATCTGATCGTTATGGGTCTTTTTTTCTATTCTTTTTTTTTTCTGCGACGAGCTGGACTTGGATCTGCGCTCCCACTGATGATATCCAGACAGTTTGAGGGTGTGTGAACAAGTCACACTTTGAACAGGTGCATTTTCACACATGCCACAAGTTGTCAAGTGTACAATAACTTCCGATCACTCTTCTCTTCATCCTGAAATCCTACTAATCGCAGATTATCGCGTATCATATAGGCCTTCATCTTTTTCTTGGAACTTGGAGGTGCTGTGCCGCTGAAGCAAACACCATGACTTCGCAAAAGACATGCGAGAACGTTATTGAAGACTCCGTAAGTGAACTGATTGTGTTATTTAGGGCCTACGTTGTGGAACTGACATCCAAGATTCTACTTTTCACTGTCACATCCACGGTAGGAGGTTAAAAGCCACCGGACAAACAGTCCTTTTCTATCATCGTCACTAAAAGTAGTTTCTCGTCAACAGGGCGTTGTCCTGATTTGAAAGAGATAGTATATCTTTGGTTGAGATTGGCATTCAGCTTTCACCCTTTCCAGGAATTATTAAAAATCAATCATGAAATTGTGAAGAACATACACTTGTAGAAGGAATTCCAAATTTATTTGATTAAACTCGTTTTTTAATTGGCTGAGATGTCTAAAAACAAAGTCAAAATGGGTTCAGAATGTACAGTCCTTGTTTTAGCATTGCTTTATTTTAATATTTCAACCATTTCAAAAGCAAATCTTAATGAAATAAACCTTACAATTCTTCCTAGAATAGTATGCTCTTTCATATTTCATGAAAGGTTTCTCATTATCTCGTAAAAGAGTCTTAAACCTGAAGTCTCATCTCATCTTAAACTATTATGATCCCTTTTTGGGGAGATACTTCCTTATTTCCCCCGCTAATTTTGCCACACAACTCTGTACTTCCCTATTACGCACGGATGATAATACCCCAACATAATATTTGTCAAATGTGCGTGTGTGCGTGCATCCTTGCTTAGGTTATAAGGGCAATAGGGTACAGTAGACCTGTGTGGGAGTGCTAGTGTGTGTGTAGGGGGAGGATATGAGGAAATCTTTGTACCGATTTATTGCACACCTTGATTGTTCAGCGACCCGTATACAGTGCAAATGGGTTTCCGTACTCTTGAAAAGAAAAGGGTAAATCAACATTTAAAACGGGCGAGGAGTGACAGCGTTTTTGAAACGTTGTATTCACCATTTAATCCAGCTTAATCCAACAATTAGATGTGCTAGATACAGCAAGAAAAGGGGTGCGTACAACATTTTCAAAACGCTGCACTCCTCGCTCATTTTTAAAAAAGAGTGTCATGACGTCCTTTGAGCTAGGGTTTTACAAAGAACAAGTAAAGTGTTATAGGTATAGGTCGTGCAAACGGATGGCAGCATACATCATCAGGTACTAGCGTTTTCTTGATAAAATTGATCATCTTATCAATTTCCCTGGTGAAGCATATCATTTTTTTTGTATTGTCAAGGACCAGACCAAATGTTCTCTTATGCACGTATGTTCATTGATATTAGAGTAGGAGCCCTCTGATTTTTTTTTTTCATTTCTATGGTATAAATGCTGGATTTATTTTCTATGAATTTTTCGATGCATAACATTTTTTCGCGAGAAAAAAAAAAAATCGCGAGAAGACAAGAATCGCGAAAGCAAAACGCGCGCGATTCTAAGCGATTCATTGAATGACAGAGGCAATTTGCGGAATTTTAAACGCCGTCAGCTCCCATTCGCAACAGCTTCATACCGGGAAAGTTGCACTGTATTTATGTACCTGAAGAAGTTAAGTGAAAAAAGGGGGAGTTCGGGGGGGGGGGGGCATTTCATGAAGGAACTTGTCGGATAAAATATATGACAAGTCAATTATATCCGACAAGTTTTGAGAAATTCTTTAGTCTGATTGGCTGATTTCTCTGAACTTGTCGGATATAATTGACTTGTCGGACATTTTATCCGACAAGTTCCTTCATGAAACGCCCCCCTGATTTGATGTATATTTTCTAATTTTTTTAATGGAAAGGATAACATGAACCCAATTTTAATTTTGTTCATCCTGAATGTATTCGAAACCGTCCAGGGCCCTGTTTTATAAAGAGTTAAAATTGATTATAAAGTTGATTTCTATTATAAGTCTATGGCAGCCTGTGTGGTAAGGAAATTTAAAATCGAGTCTATCTTTTGATAAAACAGGGTCCAGATCATTGAATTTATTATCGGTTTATGGAAAATGTTGTTGAGATGCCACTGTGTGACGTACTTGTAAGAAGACGTACTAGTAGGCTATTCTCAGTTCAGAGTTACGTATTTGGCTGCAGAACGTTTTCTTGTGTGTGTGTGTGTGTGTGTGTGTGTGTGTGTGTGTGCTCGCGCGCGCGCGTGTGCGGGGGGGGGGGACTGCGGGCCGTTGAATAGAGGGAGGGCGGGGTGGGTGTTCAAGGGTCAGTGATCTCCCAACCCCCCCCCCCCCCCTTCTCATTAGACAACGTTGTCAAGCCCCTTTGTTATTATACATGTATATGTAACTCTGAATTGGGAAGAGTAAATCTCGCTGGATTGGCGCCTAATACAGCTTTTCCTATTCATAAATCGTTAATTAATTCAATCATATCCATGTACCAAATACTTTTTTGATTATGGAATTGAAGATGGAGTTCATGTTATCCTTCCCATTAAAACATGAGAAATTTTACTCCAAATCTGAATCTCTTTTTTGTTTCTTATATGTATCACATTGTTACTTTCCCGGCATGAAGCTTTCGCGAGTTGGAGCCGACGACTTTTTTTTTTCGGCGGCATGAAATTTCAGCGAATTTCCACTGACGTTCGATGCATTGTGTACAATAGCGCGCATTTTGCTCTCGCAAATCTTGCCTCCTCGCAAAAATTTGCAACAGTCTCATGCATACGAATAATCCTGAACTATGAAATTCAGCATTTAAAGTACTGAGTAAGATTAACAAAATCTGAGGGCTCCTACTGTAATATCAATGAGTAGGTCCTGAGGGATCATCTTTCAAAATTTGGTGCTTTTATCCGCCGTGTAACGGTAATTTCACTAAGCAACCTGACTAAAAAGTGCTAGACCCGGCGAATAAAAAATTGTACTAAAGAGTTTAGACGGCTTTATGTTAACTTTCATGAAGTACTGATATTCTCGCTTTCATTTTTTGGACCTTATACTAACAGTGTGATTTTAAAAAAGCAAAACAAAACAAAACTTGAAGGGTCTAGTCTTGAATGTCTTTTTAATACAGTATTGCTACTTGCTAGTAAGTTCTATACAACATTTCAACATTTCCTCTGAAGAGCTGTTTAGAGCATGGAACATCAAAGACGGTGGAATGTTAAGCACACAATAGTCATGCTATAAAATCTACGCTTAAATTTGTACAAATTGCGAAGGTATTCCACTACTTCTATAACGCCTGCCAGTTACGTATAGCTGATAATCTGAATATAGAATCTTTATTACATAAAGTATGAGAAGGTAAAAATAATGCAGAATAATTCCATATCAATGATATCAATTGCTATGAGGGTGGGATGTTATCGGTCTTCATACAATGTCTGTAGAGATTTATAGCCTTGTCGGGTAGAAAACAAAATCCTGCATAATACAAACCCTGGGACTAGAATAATTAGTATTTTTTATCATGTCTTATCAATATCAAATACTATAATCGCTTTGCACCTGTTTGCCGTATCAAAAAAAAAAAGGTAATCCAACGTTAGAGGTCAACTGTTTCTTAATAATGTCAACTATGGAGAGCTGGATATTCGTTGTGAAGAAAGGGGAAGACTTCGTCTTTTCATTGATAGCTAATTGTGTTTCCATATAGGAAAATGTCATGAATGAGTGAGCACATGATCTTTAAAGGTAACAATGACAAGTTTCACTTGTTCCAAGTTTGAGCGTCACCGTGAAGGAAGGTTGACTGTCTCACTAAAATGGGTGGGATCTGTTTAGGAAAACGGTCAATAAACAGGTCAACCTGCCCGACTGCAAGTTTGTGTTTAGGGGTTCTTCTAACCTTTTATGGTCCATAACCTTTCAACCTGGCTACCGGTTGGGTCACTCCCACAAAGACCAACCCAGACAAGCCATTTTCCTCTCATGGTCATATTCAAGACATGGTATGTCGCTGCATATGTGTTGAATATAAACAGAGGAAATATGATTTTTTGGGGATGGCCTTCGTCGACGTATGGGTATCTGGCTAGAGGATCTGAAACGTCAGTATACAATATAGGACCTACTGCTTGACTTGTCTTGTAAACATATGACAGATTCAAGCCTAAAGGATTTCTGTTGTCAGCAATGTGACTGTAGGTAAAAGTGGTACATGAGCTGTTTGAAGTTTTATGTGTTTGGATTTCGGAAACTTGAGAGGCATTTGTGCTGAGTTGATTTTCATTTTCGGTAGCTGCGACAGATGGGATTCGTACATGCGACCTAACAAACTACGTTCGTGTATTGTTTTCCTCCCACGCAGTGAAGACTACAATATTATTCCAAAAAGGTCCTGGCATTTACCATGCGTTTTACAAAAACAATCAAACAAACAAGCCATAGGATGCATGCCCAGTTTTATCATCCGACAGCAGGCTGGTAATCGAATACTGAATTTAGGGGGGAAATGAAAAATGTCCTTCCTGCACGACGCCTGGGCACCATTATATTTCTATTTAAAAAAGAAAAGAAAGCTTTTATGAAAAGAACTTCTGCTGGAATGGCAATTTTCAGGGTAACGACAAGAATGCAGCTTCCGGATTGACTGTTGCTGTGGGAAGTTGCCATTCCAGCAAGATCAGCTTTCATATAAACGTTTATGACTCCTGTCTCAGGTGTTACACCCTTGAAGTCCCTTCAGTGTCTTAGGCTACCCTCGAACCCCCTGCAATGCCAACCATTATCAAATAAATTTAGTTAATGAAAATTAGCTGGCTTCAGTATAACCCTATAGAGCCTTAATTCTTGATTTCATTCGACTGCTACGATTCATTTCATTATTATCGTATAATGTGTCATGTCCAGCGAAGGGAGGATGCCCTGGAGGAGGTGGTGGAGCGGCAGACGTGGAGAGGGCGCTTCGACTTTGCCGTTTCTTGCCTTGGATATGCCGTGGGACTATCCAACATTTGGAGGTTCCCGTTCCTATGTTACAAGAACGGCGGAGGTATGCAATCAATGAAATTATACTCGATGTGCAGTATGAAACTTGTCTTCCCATGGAGATGTAAATGTAAATGATGAAGAGAGGTTTCCTGTAGCACCATGTCTATGTAACCCTCGACAGGACAGTAATTGTTGTTTTGGGTGACAAGATCCTATAAGGAAGAGAGTGGAAGAGGAAAGAGACATTGGGAAATAGTAAAGAAGGCAAGAAGCTCTGAAGATTGAAAATTAATTGATCATTAACAGTAACAACAATCTCTTTTCCCTTACGATTAGTTATTGCCCAGTTATTACAACTCCACAATAAGTCGATGCGATAGATTGAATCCATGCTTCTTTATTTAGGTGTTAAATTGTTTAATAGTTAAGTTTCGTGGGCAGGAATAATGAAAGACATGGGTGGCGATCATTTCAACACCTTATCCGATATGTTGATTTTGTTTCCACAAAGGAGCCTTCCTTATTCCCTACTTCACCCTCCTGATGTTTGCTTGCATCCCCCTCATTGTCCTGGAGTTTGCCCTCGGTCAGTACAGCAGCAGCAACATGGTCACGGTCTGGAGAGCTTTACCCATCATGAGAGGTAAACCTGAGAATCACATTATTTTATCACTTCTTCTTTACCATGCATCACAAAATCAACAAAAAGTCGCACGCTCTCATATCACGTGATGACTCAGATTAGGTGAAATGGTTCAATACAGTAAGTGTCTTTTTTATATCAACATATCATCATTTCCCGAAGGAACCAATCATAACCGAATATAGATTTTGATTTTAGAAAATGAATGGAAAATTGTGTGTTTTTTTGCCCTTTCCTAGAACGCATTTTGGTAGAATAGTGGCGTATAACATATGGCTATAATGCCCTTTTCATTAAAAAGAAAGAAAGAAAAACATTACACTTCACTTTCATCTCGGATAACTTTTGCAAGGATTGTGAAACTGCATTTAAAGTTCGTATCAGTCATGAATTCAATGTGCATATTGATAACGAGTGTACAAAACTGAATTAATCAGCCCATGTTGCCTACAAAGTCTTACATCTCATTTTCCCATTCATTTCGCAGAGCATAGCACTGTGACATTAAGTGTTTGGATCTATATAGACAATAAACTTCAGAGCATCTTTTTTTTTTTTGTAAAGTAACATCTTCCCAGAATGCATATTTTCTTCCCATTATTTAGGTATGTTACTGAAAATCATTTGTATATAGTTTACGTCAAATTAAAGCCTAGAGTCAAGTTTCTCATAATCTGCTAAGAATCCATAATATCTGGCGAATTTTTGGTGCTTTTATAATGCAGAGTTGTATTTATTGTATAGCCATTGTGCTGCAAGTTTAGAACTCTCTAATGACAGGTCAATTACTAATTAAATATCATCGCTAGAAATCTTGGACTAGTCCCTTTGAAGAGTTTTGCTAAGACCTAAGATATGTGCTCGGATTCATGAAAAAAAAACTACAAATGTCTTCGTGATCATTGTAATTAGACTTTTACAGTTTTTGTCATTCCTCACTTTGTCAATCAAAGTGTCAAGCAAGAGAAGGGATGATTCATGCCTAATTCCTTCTTCTTGCAACGAAATGCCTTGTTATCCTCACTCTCTCTGATGAGAAAAATCACATTGTTCGAATACAAATACACACATACAGGTCTGTCTTACTGCCAGTTCTTGTCTTACTCGGTACTCCTTGGATACTACAACGTCATCATCGCTTATTCTATCTACTACTGCTTCGCCTCCTTCACACGCAACCTGCCGTGGGTGGGATGTGACCACCCGTGGAACACACCCTACTGCAGCGAAAATTTGGGGGCTTGTCTGGGAGATGGAGGCATCATTATTGCCAATGGCAGCTGCGCAAACCTGACGAAGCTCACGGAAGAAGAGCTCGGAGAATACAACGTCATTGTGCATAATGAGACCTTTGTGGATCTCGGCAACTATACTGACCCTCTCAGGATGGAGAGGCGACTACCGAGTGAGGAATACTGGACGTGAGTGTTAATGGTATTTCAGGTAGTAGACTCCTTTCAGGCAGACTTACAGGCTTATGTTTATCACAATATGATGATATACATGGCATATACAGTATACATGGCCACTGTGGCCACATTCTCTTGAAGCAGAAAGCTTGTGACGGGAGCACCCCGCCCCCCTCCCCCCCCCCCCCCCCCCCCCCCCCACACACACACACAAAAAGAAAGCTGAAGGAAGAAAAGCGTGAAAACACGTGAAATGCGTGGCCGGGGACTTGGATGTACTATCTTTCATTTTATCCCGTTCCATAGATTCTAAAATCCCCATAGACTTAATATACAGGCCACCAGGTTCCCGTATGGAATGAATTATTTTGACCCTAAACTCATACACAAAGGACCCAAACAAACAAACAAACAAAACAATTGTACGTACACGAATCGGCGTATACAAAATGTTTTGCTGGAGTGTCAGAGATAACCCAGCACATGATTCGTGTAACTTGAGATAATCATTCGGGTTGATCCTGTGTAAAATCCAGTAGAAGTCAAGAATCTGAAGATCCTTTGGTGATTTTAAATGCAAAATATTTAATGTGCCAGGATGTATGCAGATGGTGTTTATGTTTTACTCTTTTTTCCTTTGCTTGTCTCATACCAGGAACCAATTTTTGAAGCAGTCTTCCAGCATATCTGAAGTTGGGGGTGTGGTCTGGCAGGTTGCCCTTAGCAACCTCTTAGTGTGGGTTACCGTGTTCGTCATCATCGCCAAGGGTATAAAGACTTCTGGCAAAGTGAGCTAATGATGTAGGTTAACACATTCTCGTAATTGAACGACTTTTATTGAACTTTCACAAGCCCCCGTACTTTTAAAAGGATGAATCGAGCAGAGTGGAATTGCCTACTGCAACATGATATGTATGTTTATTTGTTTATACGTTCTTCCTGATAGAGCGCAAAGAACTTGAATATTTAATGTTTATATTAATCGGTTTGCAGGAAACAACTTTTGAGAACAACATCTAATAGGCAAACATTAAACAAACAACATGCTGTATTAGAATCCTTGTAAACCCGTGAATGAAAATGCAAACAAAGTGAAGAGTTACAGCTTGTGGTCATTTTTCAGATTATCTGAATTTATCACCTGCATGGTAACTCTTAACACAGTGCCCTGACATCCTCGATATGCATCCTCCACCTCGCTTACACCAAAGCTCAAACAGTGACCCAAGCTTGTTGGAGACGCGGTAATGCGGGCCGAGCCGTCGCCCTGTTTGCTATATTCTCAGCTCAAGGGCTCGGCCCCGCAAATTTGACATATCGTCGAAATAGGCGCTATTTCTTTTTTTTTTCGTGGAGACTACGAAAAATTGATTGCAAGCGCATCAAGCATGCAATCAAGTAGACAAATACATGTTCTTTGCTGTTCTGAAAATTCGAGCTCCTTTATAATATTGCAAATCAGCTGCAATGAAAACAACTCAGCGCAGTTATTCATTCATCTGACTTGTGATACAGATATGCATTGAAATTTGTATGTTTAAGTATTCTGTATATAAAATGTAAAAAAAAAAATACATTAAACCTTTCCAACAATCTTATGTAGTGCTTAACGTCGCGACGACGGTGGGATTGATACATTCAAGCTCGGCCTCTGTGCAAATGCCCATATGCCTTGTTCTGACTTGGAATGTCTTGTGAGTCTTGTCCAATCCGCTCAGTGTATTCACTCCACAGCGGATTGACTGACAATAGGATGATTTATCCTTAGAATGGTTTATGTTACTTGATTACAGATGGTATATTTCACGGCCCTTTTTCCTTACGTGATGCTGACCGCGCTCCTGATTCGAGCCGTAACTCTGGATGGATATTACGATGGCATCATGTTCTACCTTAAGCCTGATTGGACAAAGATCGCAACCCCATTGGTAACCCTCCCCCCCCCCCACACACACACACACAAAAGAGAAAAATTCCCATTAAAGATGAGCGAAAAATTTAGTAGCGACACGCGTTCCACATGGTATATTGTGTAAACCTGTTGATCCATTTCAGCAAAACATACAGCTTTCACATTGGGCGCGCGCAAACACGCGCACAGACACACACATACACATTGTTTTTTTTTTCCTTATTCATTTATTCTTTAATCTATCTATCTGTCTATCTATCTATCTATTTATTTATATATTTATTTATTCAGTCTTCTTTCATTACGGTGGCCCCACCTGTCCAGTAGGCAGGTACTGTTCTTCCTGGGGGCCCTGAACATACAAACATAACAGATGACAAAACATAAATACAACATACTGTGCGTGTATAAGTACAATTCTTCCACTGAGTCCAATACAAACAATCATACAATAACTGTACACTGACAATTATACTAATCAAACAAACGATACGGTATGGTGGGCCTTGTATCTATTATAACCAAACAACCATAAATTTCATCAAAAACTAAAACTTTCACTGAACGTGATTTATACCCCCACCCAAAACGGGAAAAAATCAACTCAACCAGCAACCATCTTACATATTCTTACCAATAACATTATTATCTTAGTAATATAATACTCAATATCAAATAGATATATACTGCCCACTGTCAATCACAAAAACGTCATATATCGTATCTCAAGTCAAATGCTTAAAACCAGAGTAAAATAAATAAATCGGCTGTGATTGTTAATAGCAAATGATGTTGCCATGGCAACATATTTGACATTAAAAAAATCTACACAACTATGATATCATAGACATCACATATCCCAAATTTCAAATCAAATACTCAAAAACTGAAAAACAATTAACTAAATTCACAATATTATGATATAATTATAAGCATATAAGTATGAGAACGATTTTTTTTTCCCCTGCAAGAGATGGAATGAGTTCATTTGCATTGACGGCTATGCTGTCATTGAGTGTCTCTAAACTGCTTTACAAGACAGTGTTCAAACACCACCTCTCTTTAAAGGGGATGGCTAGTAACTGATCAGTGGGAATCCGTGGGAACGCTGGGGGACGATTGTTCCCATCCTTGTGAGATTCATTTAAGAGTACATCATATATCTATTGTTATGTGAGAATTATTTGCTTTAGAATGGTCTCATATTCAAGTAGTGTGCAGTTTAATGTTTCCAGGCTAGCATGCCTGTACAGTGACGGGGCATTAAACTGCACATTACTTGAATGAGACCGTTCTGAAGCAGATAATTTTCACAGAACAATAGATATGCAATGTACTCTTGAATGAATCCCACAAGAATTGGAACAATCATCCCCCGCCATTCCCACTTCCAATTCCCACAGATCAGTTACTAGTATAGTCATTCCCTTTTTAAGCGTCATCAAACGTCTTTAAGCGTCATCAAACGTGGCCTTCAAAGCACTGCTGGTCGACACAGTGTGGTCCACTCTCTACCACGCTAAACACTTTCTTGTACTGTTTGATGAGCACATCCTTAAGGCTTTGTGAACCATTCCACTATGCACAAAAACAGTGATCAAATATGGCAATGTAATTAGTGAGTTTTAGCACTGTTTTCGGTTTGATGTACTTCCATAGGCATCTCAGCATTGCTAGTCGTGTAGCAATGTTTGTACAGTATTCTTCAGCTTGTTTGTGCCATCTATGAATTCGTCCATCCAAACCTCTAAATACTTGTCTTCAGTTACTCCATCAAATTCATTACAGGCAATTTCAATTTTCAACCGATCTGAGCACAAAAGTTTTCTTGATGTTCCAATAAGCATGATCTGAGTTTTATTAACATCCAATATCAGATATTTTTGTCCAAACCACCTGTTTATATTATGTTATTCATTGTTCAACACTATTTCAATCTCCTGCGCATCATTTCCATTATACATGTATAAAACAGAGCAGTGTTATCTTAATGAAAAACGGCAATAGTTTTCTATTGGAAACGGCACGATCATGTTTGCCCAAACATCGGAAGTGGATAGGCCTTTTTCAGGGACACATTATATACTCAAGAAAGACTTAGCATTGATTCTTATTCGATACTTTTAGCAGACAGAAGATCCAGTGTAAAATCAGCGTACGTTTCTCCCGTTGCCTTCGCTTTGGCCGCAAGGTTTTATTGTTTTTCATGCATGTTTTTTCATGCAATCAACAACATTAATTCATCTCACTCCTCTTCCATCTTTCTACAGCCGTGGAAAGATGCTGCGCAACAGGTTTTCTTTTCGTCCGGGGCTGGCGGTGGTAGCTTTCTCACTTTGGGTTCCTTCAACAATTTCCACAACACTTTTATCAAGTTAGTATGAATGCTGGTTTGAACAATATCTTATGACAAATTTTAGGTTGATTACCTGTTATTCAGTGATCTGCGATCTAACCTTCAAGTCTCACTGAATGTATGCATACCATTTGATGGCGTGTATGTACAGTTGTGTCCGAATGTGTGGGCAACGTATTGTTCACATGGCATTCAATGATATGACACAATGATAAATCGACTTCATCTCCGCACAAAATTCAACGAAATACGAAATTTTATACTGTATAATATCATCAAAACTACCTTTGCCCAATTTATGAATACATGACTAATTAGATTAAGTTACTAAAGGTGAATAGCATAGATAGCGATTATCACATGAAGTTAACTGGCATGTAACTGTAGGATACAAAGGCAATCATTTTCTCTGACATTAATCTGTTCTTGCTCTTTCATGCCCCTAGCCGTTATCATACAGCATGAGTTTGTGTGTATAATACAATGCATTTGAGATGAGGTGAGGCATGCCTGCAAAACCCATTAATATACGTACCTGTCGCTCCTACATGTTATGTCCTTCTTTTATGTTCTTTCTCCTTATAATACTAATTTCTTTCACCTTCACCCTTTTCTTCCTCAATCTCTTTCCTCTTCCATCTCTCCCATCTTGTTCCTTCATCCATCCATTCTTCCAGCGATGCAATGATCGTTGCAATCGGCAACAGTCTCACCAGCTTCTACGGTGGCTTTGCAGTCTTTGCCATTCTAGGGTACATGTCAAAACAAAGTGGGACCCCAATCCAAGACGTCGTCAGAGGAGGTATAATGTAGGGACCGTCGAAGCAGGGATAGTGATGTATGACTATTAAAGAGCGACAGACTGTTTCATAAAAAAGAAAATCAATACACATGTATCAAGTATCCCCCTCCAAAAAATAACATCTAGTGATTCAATTAACCTACTTATTGCATTCTAGTTTCTAAATAATCATGTTAATGGAAACAGATAAGGGCCCATATATAGGCCTATATAGGTTTTCCCGGTCAATTTCATACTTTTGTCACTCAAATTCATTAATGTGCACTCAAATTCACGTAGCCCACGCACGCGAAAATATTCGGACATTCGAATTCAGAATCCGAGCGATCAATTTCATTTATGGGCGTTCTCTTTCGTTTTCGTGAAATCAAATTCACGATTGGGCATTCAATTTCAAAATGCGAGCACCGACTTTCCTACTCGTGCATTCAAATTCCAGCGATAGTCACGAGATAGTCCCAATGAGCTTGTTCGGATCGTTCAAATTCATCTTTAGTCGATCAAGTTCCTACTTCTTGCAATCAATTTAACGACGAAAATGGAGTAGACTTTTAAGAAAGGAAAAAGGGCCAACACAACCAATGAAGGCTTGCATAATAATGTTATGATTGTTTACAGGTTCTACATTGTTCTCTGTTCTTGTATTCTTTGTTTTTCATCTCAATAAATCTCAAATTGTAATGTCCAATCCGCCAGCAGTGCATCCAAACAACACAACGACTAGTAATGATATTTCTTGATGATACTGCATGCTGGCAACGCCCCAACCCCAACCACATAATGACAATTCATCAATTTAAAGACAAACTGACACACAGTTGTGACTCTCTCACACATGGCACCTCCATTTTATGTCCAATCCGAGGGACTGTGCCTGTATATTCCTATTTGCTAAGCGCGAGTTCAAAGTTGTCAATGAACAGGTGGACCTCTACCGCAAAATAAATAATCATCATAAATCCCAATATATTCAAAGCCAAATGAGAAACACATGCATACACGTCCCCAAACTAACTAAATTCAGGACTTCTTTTAAATTGAATGCAGTTATTTGGAACATGGTTGCCTATTCAAGAATTTGAATGACCGACGAGATTCCGTCGCCAGCTTGACATGAATTTGAATGCTCATTGATGAAATGCATGCTCCTCTCTTAAATTTGAATGCTCGGATAGTGAATTCGAATGACCGGATTGCTGATTCAGTGCTGCGAGCGTGGAATGCGTGAAATCGAATTCTCGGAATAGGAACTTGAATGACAAAAGTTATGAAATTGACCGGGAAGACATATATATATATATATATATATATATATATATATATATATATATAAGTATACATGGCGTTCCATGCCAAAGACCCGGGTTCGATTCCCGGCGGAGACCAATTTTTCAACTCTTGCGCTTTTCCCAAAAAGGAGGAACAGTAAGAGGAATAATGATGTCAAAGCTACGCACCGATATCTCCTTCCTTTCTCATATCTCATATATGTATATATATATATATATATATTATAAATATATATATATTATATGTATATTTATATTTTTTACATATAGTGTGTGTGTGTATGTGCGTGTGTGTGTATATATATATATATATATATATATATATATATATAGGCTACAGAATATACAGTGATAACATATGCATGCAAATTAATGTTTCTGTGGTTATTTGTTGAGCTGGTCGTGTTATAGGTTTTCCCGGTCAATTTCATACTTTTGTCATTCGAGTTCCTATTCCGCCGGTCATTCGAATTCACTATCCGAGCATTCAAATTCACTGACGGAGCATTCAAATTCACTCTCAGAACATTCAAATTCGATATCGAAGCATTCAAATTCACTATCGGAGCATTCAAATTTGAGAGAGGAGCACGTATTTCATCAATAAGCATTTAAATTCATGTCAAGCTGGCGACGGAATCTCGTCGGTTATTCATATTCGTGAATAGGCAACCATGTTCCAAATAACTTCATTCAATTCAAAAGAAGTCCTGAATTTAGTTAGTTTGGGGTCGTGTATGCCTGTTGTGTTTTTCATTTGGTTTTGAATATATTGAGATTTATGATGAATATTCATTTTGCAGTAGAGGTCCACCTGTTCATTGGAAATTTTGAACTCGCGCTTAGCGAAAAGGGATTAGTCCATGGGCCAGGCCAGATATTGGTACCATCTGAGGTGGCAAAACCTTTTTGGTGTCATTTTGTTTGTCGGGCATAGATATGCTTATCAAGCTATGATAGCATTTCCAAATGAGTAGCTTAGTCATATTAAATGAATTTTTAACCAATTTGGTCTCGTTGTTATATCCCTATACTTCTGAATCGAAACTAACCGCTATACAAAGAAGAGCACTGTCTTCTGTATGTTTAATAGAGCTGTAAAATGCAGCTCTATGGTATGTTCACAGGTGTTCTGTTGTAAACGCGGTGTGCTTAGTCTTTATTCAAGGCAGCGAAGGGAATATCCAAAGGTTATGATGTCCACAGCGCTTAGTCTTCATTCTAGACGGCGAAGGGAATATCCAAAGCGTATGATACAGTGTATATCCTTTTATCTAAAAACAACAACAACAAAAAAGCAATTCCTCGTGAATTTTACCGTATTTTTCAATTATTTATCATTTTCCGGCGAAAACGCTACGGTGAAAACGCTAATACCACACCAATGTCGCTTTATTTCCATCCAACAATATAAGATAATGCAAAAACAATGTACCGGTACACTACGGTACATTATAATGAATAATATTATAAATGAACAGAGTGATTTTCGTTTAAAACTGATGTATTTGTTGATAGGGTAGTATAAAAACAGTATAGATAATCCCTTTTATGAGGAACTTTAGATATGATAACGGTACATTGGTCTAGATAAAGACTAAGCGCACCGCGTGACAGCTGTGGACATCATAACCCTTTGGATATTCCCTTCGCTGCCTTGAATAAAGACTAAGCGCACCGCGTTTACAACAGAACACCTGTGGACATATATATATACACGGAAGACAGTGCTCTTCTTTGTATAGCTGTTAGTTTCGATTCAGAAGTATAGGGATATAAAAACGAGACCAAATTGGTTAAAAAATCATTTATTATGACTAAGCTACTCATTTTGAAATGCTATCATAGCTCGATAAGCATATCTATGCCCGACAAACAAACTGACACCCAAAAGGTTGTGCCACCTCAGGTGATACCAACAACCCATTTTTCGGGTCTTGGCCCATGGACTAGATATACAGGCACATGTCCCTCGGATTGGACAAAAAATGGAGGTCCAATGTGAGTCACAACTCATTGCACGTAAAAAATCTCCACTTCATTTTTTTCATCGCAAAGAGCAGGGTGTTTAAGGCTCACCATCCAACTGGACCCCTACATTATGGGAAGACCAGCTATTGCAGCTGAATATGGTTAATCCAGTCCATCTTCTTTAATGGAAAATAAAACAAACAAACAAAAATTAGGCACTGTATAGGCGTTCAGACGAGCATTACACGGAGGGTTGGTTGACTCCTTCGAGGAAAAAAAACAACAATTTCGACTATTTTTATTGCTGAAACTGATACAATGAACATTTTATACGTCTTGTTTGTTGTGTATTTACTGTCTTGTTGGTTTACTTTTGCGGGACTGTGTGAGATCATTGTGTGTCAGTTTGTCTCTAAATCGATGAATTGTCATTATGTGGTTGGTGTTGGGACGCTATCAGCATGCAGTATCATCAAGAAATATGATTAAATTGTCGTGGTGTTGTTTGGATGTACTGCTGATTGGACATTACAATATTTGAAATTCATTGAGATGAAAAACAAAGAATACAAAGAACAATGAACAATGTAGAACCTGTAAACAATCATAATTGCAAAGACTTCATTGGTTGGTGTTGGCCCTTTTTTCCTTTCTTAAAAAGTCTACTACTCATTTTCCTCGTTAAATTGATTGCACGATTGACTATCGCATGAATTTGAACGCACGAGTAGGAAAGTAGGTGCTCGCTTTTTGAAATTGAATGCCCAATCGTGAATTTGATTTCACGAAAACGAAATAGAATGCTCATAACTGAAATTGATCGCTCGGATTCTGAATTTGAACGCCCGAATATTTTCGAGTGCGTGCGCATGTGTGAATTTGTATGCACATTAATGAATTTGAACGAAAAAAGTAGAAATTGACCGGGAAAATCTATATTACGCATTGTGCGTGACAAAATAGCAACAACTTTTTGTGATTTAATAAACCATTAATATGTTTTCTCATTTTTTCTGTGTCAGGATTCGGACTTGTGTTTGTGGTTTGCCCCGCTGCGCTGGCGGAAGTTCCCCGGTGCCCCTGTGGTGGTCGGCGCTTTTCTTTTTCATGTTGTTCCTTCTTGCTTTGGATACGTCAGGTAGGGTAATTTCCTTAAAAAAACAAACGACAAGAGAGTAAGCATTTGCCATATCGCGATTATTAGGACTATATATCGTATGAATTATTCAGAATTTACAAAAAGATATTGTTGCCTCTTTAAGGACTACGGTCCTTACGGGCTGTTCAAAAAGTGTGACAATTTATCTGCAGTCAGACGTTTCATTACTCAAGAAGTAAACGTAATGCCGTAGGAGAGTGTGACAAAACTTTTTTTTTTCATTTTTTCTAGGTAAGAATAGAGAAAGAACTAAAGAAAAAAATCATAATGAATATTGATCAAGCAGGTGATAATTATAATCCTGTCTGCAGAGGCTACTCTCAACCCAACATTTTTTACACAAAAAGAAAAATTGAGATGGAACTGCTTGTCGTTCAAGAGTAGCTTTGAATTATTTATTTCAGAAATAAACAATTCAAATGTTATTGAATGACTGATATTTCCATAAAATTATCATGAACAAAATACAACTCTGAAACAAATTTTAAAAACAGCTTTAAAAAAACTGCTTTGTCTCCTCTTCTCAGATTTCTCTTGATATGCATTTTGTTTTTGTATTTCTTTCTACTCCTTCGCTATTTACTGCAGTTTGTCTGCTTGGAAGCCATGATCACAGTGTTTCTGGACCGCTTTCCCAAACTAAGGAAATGGCGCGTGATTGTTGTAGCGGTTTGCTGTGGCGTCTGCTTTATGACCAGCTTTAGCTACATAACAAATGTAAGCAAACGTTACATCCTCTTCGAAAGCTGACCAGTATATTGCATTATACATTCAGGTAAATTGGGCTCAGGACCAACACAGTTATTACAGGAACATTCCATACGATTTTGATGAATTTACTTATTAAGTGGCATTATTGATAGCGCGTGCCAAATAAAGATCTGTGGAAACTACGATGTATTGTCGTACTTGAGCATACAAAGCAATATTCTGAAAACCTCTTTATCAATAATATTTGACTCCGTTAAAAGAATACCACTTGTTTGTGTTTCTTAAATTTGTAAAACATTCCTATTTCTCAATCCAATTACATACAATAAATAGAAACTTTGTAACCAGTATAACCCATTTATACATTAAGTATTTGTTCAAATGTCACTTTCAACAATAATCAATAGTTATCATTTCATTTTGATGAGCTGTCCTGTTTCGTCTATATAATCATATTATACTGAAGTACAATCTTGCAGTGCATTGTTCTCTATGAAATAGCATTCTCATTGCATTTAAACTGACCGTGCTATATACTATCGACCCAAGGCCGGTCCCTACTGGGTAGCACTGATCGACAGCTACGCCTCGGGCTGGATTTCCATCATCAGTGGACTGGCCCTCCCGCTTTCCTTCGGCTGGGTCTACGGCATACGACGCCTCAAGAACGACATACGGGCCATGCTCGGCAGCAAGCTCGTGGATCATTGGTCCTTCATGTACTGGCAGCTCTCGTGGCTTTTCTTCACCCCTGCCATTCTACTGGTAAAGTTACCAAAAAAAAAAAAAGTTTCTCGTTCTTGATGAAATGAAAGCTTCTCTTATGTTTTTTTTTTCTCTCGTTAATCTTTTCCAAAAGTTCATTGCGAGTTCGTTGTGACCTATTGTGCAACGGAAGATACCTGCCAAATATTGCTTTTGAGATGCAAAATAACAAAGAATCAAAAGGACAAAAAAAAAATGTTTCTCATCGCGGTGACCCCTTGTTGAAGGTTCTTTTCTTCTTCTTCTTTTTCTTCTTCTTCTTCTTCTTTTATTTCCTTAAGACGTGAGTGTACACCTCTTCAAATTTCCGGTTTTATTCCGACTTTGTCATTTAAAGCCAAGATGATTGAGATCGTGGTAGTAGTCACAGTTCGCATTAGAACACACAGTGTAATGAGAATGGTTGCTACAGCTGTACCATGAATCCTTCCCTGTTAATCCATGCGATCATACCTATGCAGATCATCCTCATTTACAACATCACGAACTGGTCGAAGCCGGAGTACAACGGACCGTTTCCTGCTTGGTGTCACGTGATTGGCTGGCTCTTCCTTGTGGGAACTATGATCTTCATCCCAGCCGTTTGGATTTACGACTTAGTGCGGACGCGGGGAACATTTCGGCAGGTGGGTATACATTCATTAGCAATGGCAACATGACAGGGACTGCTGACACTTAGAAACTATAGAGATAACTCAACTTCAAAGTTTATCTGTAATCATGATTATTAGGGATGCTGAGGTCGAACAAATCGAAGCACTGAAGTTTCGTTAGATGGGATATTAGATTGAGAAAGTTATCTTTTTGATAGCTTCAAAAGTTCAGGGTATATAGTTTCGATTAATAATGTCAGGGTATATTTGCTGTTGTTGTTGTTGTTTTATTATTTTGTGTGTGCATTTTTAGTACTCCACCCGTTAAAAACGGTCTCCGCAAAATGTTGCTCGGACCTTGTATAGCGGTAACCTCTGCCAACCCGATTTTACCCTGACATTGTAACTGCGCCATTGTTACCACATGCTTTGATACACTCAACACGCATGTGCAACATTGCAGACAGAGACTACTTGACAACCGATCATGTGCATGAATTGTAACCACTGATTTCTATGGAATTAAAATCAGTGAATGTAACCACGCTTTTGGATGTGCACAATCTAGAACCAAGGATGTTCAAGAGAATGGAGTCACAACTGTCTTATTTCCTTTGCTAGATATTCGATGTCGCCGCTCAAAAATATTTGAAGCATGTGCCAAACAGGATCTGACACGCAGATAGGAAAACAATTGACTCGTGTCTCATTGCATAATCACTATAGCCACTTTCTATAGGAAGATATGTCTTTGTGATGGTAATTACTTTTCGCAATCCCTTATACAAGGTAGGTGGTACAGACACGAGGATGTACGAATAGAAATTGCGCCAAAAATGCTGAAATAAAGATGAAAATTACTCGACTGGGCATACCCGGGCACTAATCTGATCTATCTATCAATAAAGAATTATACTAACTTGAAGATTATTCCATATTAGTTTCATTTGTAGAAATTAAGCGGAAAAGTGATAAAAGCAGCTTTCCAGGATGGTACAGTTCTTAACATTTTCACATGATACATCTCTGATTTACACATTTGCGCGGTATAAGGTCTGTGAAAACAGGGCTTTAGTTATAAAATTTGCTTGGAGTCCATAGCGTTATAAACGCTATCCAAAGTCCCTATAACGCTGAAAGATTACATATTTCACAAAAGTATCATACGCAAACCAGGGGAATCTATGCTTCATTGCCTCAATGGTTGGGTAGAAGCACGATATCATTAAATCGAAGCTCAGTAATTAAAGGGGACCTCCGGATGATTTTCTAATTTTTACATTTGAACAACTATGAATTAGTTATACTGAGGACAGAGTTTCAGAATTTGTGATAATTGGGATGAAGAATAAGAATATTTTCAAAATTTAGAACAAATTGCAATGAACAAGGATGATGACATGGCAGAGTCACCATAAGAATGCAGGAGTTGGGGCTCAAGGAAGCAGAACAAAAAGAAGAAGGCATGCATAGATTATACACAGGTGAACTCGCAAGCAAGCAGTATTGTAATGGATTTACACTGCTACATTTCTGACATATGTGAACCTCCTATGTCATCACATCCTTGTTCAGTGTAATTTGTTGAAGTTTTTTTTCAAACTAATGTTTCTTTGCTCAAGAACCACAATAAATTCCACAAATCTATACATGGAGTTGTCGATTTATGTACTACATGATGTGAAATTATGAAAATCGTCTGAAATGTCCCTTTAATATTCCCTCAATAAAGTTGCCACCTTTAGGCCTACTTTATCGCTACAACTCTTGAACACTATGAGTGAAGTAAGATAGTTTGTTTTATTCTTCTGTTATGACTCCTTACAATATTTTTGGAAGTTTTTGTGCATACTTCTAGGAGAATTCGACATAATTAAAAAAAAAAATGATACTTTTTCTGCAAAGCCAAGTTTTAGGTATGTACCTGACTTTCAGAGAGAATATCGGAACGTGTTTTCTCGGAGACGCGGGCCGTTTAATTTTTTTTTAATGAAAAAGGTATCTTTAGCAAAATAGCAATAATTAGCAATATAATTCAACAAAATAAATTGTTGACTATATTTTTGTAAAGCCCACCACTGCCTTTGTAGCACCTACGACACCAATTTATGTGCAATGTTAGTGCAGTGCTTTTAAAGTTTCGTAAATGCAATCCGCCGTGTCGATTTCTATCATGCGCCAGCGCCTCCACGTCCTCACCCGCCCGGTGGACGACTGGGGACCCACTCACCTCGAGGATCGTATGGAAGCCTACTGGGCGCACGTTCAAAATGGAACCACTATGGGAGGCAGCTTCCATCCCGAGAAAGCGCCGCTGCCATACTCTAAGGATCCACCAGGGACCGAGCTCCAACCGCTAAATGCGGCTGAACGAGTGAATGATGAACGTTAGGTTTTGGTGTGAAAGGTACCCGAAAAAAAAAAAAAGTTGTGTTGTCTTTCCAATACACTACGCTTTGGAATTTGCCTGCATTTTTCAATTTGTCGTCATAACACCGGAGCAACCACACAATTCATAGTGCATGGCCGACGACAATTTGCAGATATACGTTTCGCCATCCAGGTCAAAAATTGGGAACTGCACAAGCAGCACAATTTGTCGCCAATTTATGAAGGGCGACAATTTGTGCCATAACAGGGGGCGTGGGCCGGTTGCACCCCCCCCCCCACCCCACCCCCCCCCCCCCCCCCCCCCCCCCCATTCCGCCACTGGTATGGAATCAAAATTCCACGGTAAATGGAGCCACAATTGCACGGATGATGACGTCATAATGAAATGGACTATAATATGCTCAATGTCAAACATCCAGTCAAATGACAAGGATCTCTTTGTCGTTATATAATATGTCTTAACTTAATGAGTGGGAATAATTATGATTTTATCAAATAGGCCCTACGACTTATGAGTGTAGATTTTAAAGAGTAGGAAATAGTTTAACAAGACTTTGTCGTACTTGGGTCAAGTATAATGATGCGTTGCTATTGTGCAGATATGGCACCAGGTGATCGTACAAAAACATGTTTGTTTGTTTTTTTAATACAAAAGATATGGATCTCGTACTTCATAGCCCTCATCAAAATCTATGGGTGCTGCTTGTCCATACAGGCGGTAGCGGGTGCACAGGATACTATTGAACATAACTTTCTTGAATGACACAAAAAACATGAACTATGGGCCCCTGTGAAAGTACAGACAAACGTTATTTCTATTTACTGCACTTTCCAGTATTATTGATGACAGAATGTGCGTACTGTATGTGGAATGTACGTCGGTTGTTACAATAATCCCATCGCTCCATGCGTGGCGATTACGTCATTTATCGGTAATCTTTACAAGCTACGATACTTTAGGTTTCCCTCCGTTTTACTATTTTGTGTAATTTACTTAAATAAGATATTCTGTGAATTATATCATCGAAATAGTCACATACGCATGCAGCTATCCCACACGACGATCCAATGAATTCCATTTCCCCTAGTGAGAACTGCACAGTACTCAAAATACGTTTGTTAATGATGGACCCAGGTTTTAAATTAGCTAAACAAAATTCAGTTGAGTTCAGTTTGATTTTACACCGTGGTTTATTTTGTTTGAATGTTCTTATGCGTTATACTTGTAATTGTAGATTATGAAGGGCAATTAGCCCGAAAGCTCAATTGAAGGGGTTGCTGCTACCCAACATCAGAGCCACTCGGTCTCTTGTGCAAGTTTTGCTGCCAATGTTATGATTAACTGTCCTTGCATGTCCGCCATGTTCTGGGCCCTGTTGCATAAAACCCTTACCGCTGGACTTACCGCTCCTTTCTAGCGGTAATTCTTCATTTTAGCGGTAAATTTTATAATCCTTGATGCTGATTGGCTGTGACGCCTAATTTTGACGGTAGTTACCATTGAAATTCAGTGGTAAGTTTTATGCAACGGGCCACTGGTTTAGTCCATTGACGTCACTTATATATATATATATATATATATATATATATATATATATATATATATATATATATATATATTAGATAATTACATGTATATCATAATGTAATAACTTTTTTTACTTTCACTTGTCCCGGCGATGGAGTCGTGTGTTCACTGACCTCTCTTCTCTTCTCCTCCTTTCTCCTCGTTTCTGGTTGTTGTAATGTTATTGTGCTCTTGTTCCTGTTACAATATGAGATCCTTTCTTATTGCTTTTATTTCTTTTCATATTTGTTTTGCTCGATATTGCGTGACAACTTGTGTGTACTGCATGTGTGTTGTTTTGTCACCGCATTGACGAGGTATACACGTATTGTAATGAGCAATGTCCTTACCATAGCATTGTGTTATTCTATATATGTTTATATTTCCTTACACCTTACGAGAACCGTTTATGGTATGTTTCCCTTTATCATTAATTAGATATGTTTACTGTTTATACAGTGTAGGTTTTTTTCCCCCGATTATCTACGATTTACAGGCTTTGCTTCCTACTAATATAATTTAGATCACTCTTTTCCAACGCTTTACATGTATTGTACTCTTGGTTTCTATTCCAAATAAGGTGTATACTTGTTTTAATTATCTGCATGTTTTGTTTTTCATATGTCTTGATCTGTATATTTCAAAAAGTCAAATTACTCAATATTAGATATACACTGACAAATTCATATTTTGTATTAAATGTATGCATATACGTGTTGTTGATGTGTTGATGGAAATACAAAATGAGACAATACCTCAGATCTGGTTTGAGGAGGGAGATTCACAGTAAAAAGAGACAATCACAGTGTATGTTCAAACAACCACACACCCATAACCACACACACACACACACACACACACACACACACACACACACACATGCACGTACAAACTCGAACCACGACACTTCTTATAGAAGCTTCTCGCTTAAAACTTGCTGATCTGTTTCACTCATTTAATCTATCCCTGCAAATATGAGTTATAAAATCATTTTTATATTCACACAAGTATGAACGCAGTGTAATGACGTGATCATCTTCAGTATTGCATGGACATTACAGGAAATGTCTCTCAACAGAACGATGTGACACACAAAAAAAAATGAAAATAATTTGTCCAGCAAAGCAAACACACTGGTAACTATGTATTGGCACAAAGGATCAAGTTGATTGAAGTTGGGACCTAGATGTCACTAATAAAATCATATGTGTGCTGCTGCACATTAACTCTCAACATTGAATTCTTTGGAAAACTACAATGTATGACACAAAAAAGAAAGAAAGATAAAACCCTGTATCACAATCAAAGAGATCTCAACTATCACAATCAAAGAGATCTCAGCATAAACGTTCTTCTGAAAGATCAAATTGTACCAAACATGCAAATCATTCGCACTAGATAGGCATGCATAAATAATTACATAGAAGAGATCTAACACTCCAATGTATCAAATGAGATAATATATGATTGTAAAGCATGTTCATATTTTGTATATAAAACCTCAAAACCTACCTTCATGCAAACTTTATATCTAAAGCACACAGGAATTGTGTCTTGCAAGTGATAATGAAAGTTTACCACTAAGACTATTATAGTGTAATACATTCACTAGTCACAAGATTATAGCAATGTGAATCAATTATTACTGCAATCTGATTTTAAAATGTTTACAGCATAAGTAAAACAGTTTTTAATGCATCTCACTAAAACTTGTAAGTTATCAAAGTGATAAAGAATACAGGTACGTGTACTCTAGTCCTGTTTTCATGTAAAAAGTGGTATAACGAGCACGCTTTTCAACATGTTGCATTAACTTGGCATGCCTACACAAAGATCAATATTTCATTTCTAATCACTGCTTATATCTAGGTGGTATAAAAGTTGCATTCTTTCGAACTTGAATACCTGGATGAATGCAAAGTTGCACTTATACATCGTGCATGCAATGAATTCAATATACAGTACAAGGTGACTAAGAATGGAATGTACGGACTGGTGAGTAAAGAGCAATTTATTGTTACACGTTTTCTGTTTTTATAGCAATTGTATCACCCAGGGAGGTGTTAGAGGAGAGGAATCTCTTCGAAATTTTAAGAAAATTTATGCGTAGGTTCAATAGCATGACCATTGAATGCTTTAGATGGCTTGTATGTTTTTTCATGCTCCAATCCACTCTTCCATACAGTTTGGATATGGAGACCAACCTTAGAGGTTCTTGATTTCAACAATTTTAAACTGTACAGGGTCTTTCAGAGAAATAGGGAACAAACCTGAATGGAACTTGGTAGCAATGTAATGCAGAACAAATCTTTCCCGTTTTTCTTCAAATCTTCTTGTTACTAATGCCTCAGGACAGGCGGGAAAACAAGACACTCTAAATGTCACAAAAAGTTAACATTTAACCATCTTATGAACATTTGAGCATGATTCTGTTAACCAAGTTTGGCACCAAAATGTTGAATCTCTAGGATTAAGAAATTGGTTAGTGTGTGTTTCTTTGTGTGTCCTGTGCACACAAAATACTTGCTGCCAAAAATATTGATAGGGACAGCGAACTACTGATCCCTAGGTTTGCTATTAGTGAGGAATGAAGCATAATTAAACATAAATGCTCTCTTTTGTCAAAGCAATATATATCAGAACCTGCAATAAAGCGTATTGTAACTTGAGCATGGGCACAAAGGAGAGATTCTTAATACTTTTCCTTCTCTAACACCTCCCTGACCATACTTCACGAAAAATGCTGCAGGAGGGTACATATATAAAACATGTTAACGTCTTGGAAGACAATTCACATGGGTTCTAGTGGGATTTATTCGACTCACAGATCAAGTTTAGCCTCACTCTCATTGGTAGGAGACTGGAGGACACCGACCATTTTGCTTGCTCTTGTATTACCCTTATACTTGACTTAATGTTGACTAGTGAAACCTCTTCTAACTGACAATTACTGTGTCATATCCCGTTTCTTACTAAATCAGGGTACAAATACAAGGACCTAAAAATTCACCCCATTGTAAAATGGTTTTGTACGGCTGACCTCATTATAACAAGATTCCACTGTACTTCCTTTCCTCTTCACAAGATTCAAATAGACTTGTGTCCATAGTTATAACACTTGTTGACTTCAGGCCAAAGCCTTTGAATCTAAAGGCTTAGGTCGTCATGTAGGAGTCACTAGTTTATCTATAGTTATATAGATATACATTTGTATAGTGCAAGATACGAGGTGTTCACAAGGACAGCCCCTTTTGTTAAGGCTTCCATTGCACCTGCAGTATGTATCGCAAGACAAGTGGTGACAAGCGCCATCATTTTAAACATGTCTTTTCATACAAAGAATCACAGTCATGCTATGCTACCAACTTTACAAGGTAAAAACAAAAATAACACTCATGTAAAATAGAGTACACAAATACTGACAAACAAAATCTCCAACACTTAAAGTTATTCATATTTTTTTTACAATGAACCAGAGTTGCTAGGTTACAGAAATCGCCATAATTCTTTTTTTCTACTACAGTTATACAAAGTACATCAAATCAATATCTAAAACACACACACACACACACATTCATCTTGTTTTGATGCTTAGAATGTGTAGCTAATGAGAAATGTGATATTTATTCCTACTATACAAAGGAGCTCAGAGTAAGAATTTCAAAGGCACATCAGTCCAATCATTGTAAATTGCTGAAAGTCTTTCTTGCACACAAACACACGCACACATACACACACATTCACATGTATACAAAACTATATTTGGTGTTTCTACACGTTATATGCAATGTTGCACCATCAGTGCTTGAAGAATCTTCCCCGTTCTTACCCAGGTAGCAACAAGATGCAGTAATTACCTTTATAGTTTGCCTATGCTACACACAGTTGGTTCAAAGGAACAATCAACGATTGAAAAGGTCTTGGTAATTGATAAATCTTACTGACTTTGTCTTTGTTTTGTTTTGTTTCTACACTAATCTAATCTCTGACTCATAGAACAAAAGTTATCTTTATGCTTTTAAGCTACTCTCTTTGTAAAGAATAAATTCAAATGTCTGCCTGTGTACATGTACTCTTTTTTCTAAACAATCAAACTCCATCACCTTGCAATAAAGAGATTGTCCTGCAATTGTCTCAACTATGCGACCAGTAACAAAAACAAATAAACAAATAGACACACAAACAAAGAAAAGGAAATTAATGTGCAAGGGATGATCTATTGTAGACCACTTGGGATTGTCAACATGTACAGCTGAGATAGTGCATGCTTGTTGCACTGAATAACCTGGTATGGTATATCAAAGCAGATTTGATGCTCACGTGAACAGATTGTCCGGCGACAGATGGGAAGGGAACGATTGATAAGAATACAGCAACTACATGTAAGGCACATAATTAACAATCCTGAAATCAGAATCAACTAGTTAAGGGTTGTACGAGGATGATCAGATTCAAATGCAGCAAAATACATATTTGCAAACAGTATGATCTTTATATGCATAATTATTTCAATATGGATCTGCGATGAAATCTTCAAAATAAAGAAATCCATGTTCCTAGCTCAACACAAAGTTTGGAGCATGAAGTCTGTCGTTACACACGTATTAGCCCATATCAACAGGGGCCGGGGGAAAGAGGGGGGATCATTAGCTCTTGACCCCTGCAGGCCCCCCTCCCTCACCGCCCCCCCCCCCCCAAAAAAAAAACACAAACAAACAAACAAACAAACAAACAAAACAACACAACACATTACCCAGCCACAGAACAAAACTGTAGAATATCTCAGGGAGAAGTACTGCAAGAATGATTTGAAGCTGTCGATATGGATATTGTGCTACTTGAGATAAAAATTTGTGCCAATTTTGCTGTATCCGACAAACTTTAACTTTGATGAACCCATATGGAACTTATGGCATCGCTAAAATTAGTGAATATCTTCTGCGTGGATACGTAATAGGGTATTCAATCTGATTTTTCATTTACAAGAACAATTCTAAAAATCATCACATTTCACCAGCACGTGTCCATCACATACTCTGACAGTTAAACAGATAGTCTATGTACTGTTGAAAAGTGGAAACTTTCAGTATTTCCATACTGCAAATTATTTCACATTTACAGTGTTTTGGCTGCAGGGATAGACAGCTTGCTTCTTGAAAGACAATGAGAAACAGAAAGGGTGTGTTCTGCATCGGCCATACAAGTCTTATTACACTCACTTGTATGCAAACAAAATTATGAGAAGACTTGATAACAATTGTCATATCTGATTATCATCGTGTGCTCAGAAAAAAGACATAACGCATACAATTTAAGGAAAATGTGCCTAGAAGAAAAACACCAGCACATGTGAGGTCCATGGACCCCATTAGCATTCCCATTGTTCTTTAAAGGACAAGTTCACCTTAATAGACATGTGGATTGAGTGAATGCGACAATATTAGTAGAACACATCAGTGAGAGATTGAGCAAAATCGGACAATCTGTTAAAAAGTTATGAATTTTTAAAGTTTCTGCTCAGTCACGGCTTGATGAGAAGACTACTATAGCTTGTGATGTCACATGAGTACAACGATATAAAGAAAGAAAATTCAACATATTTTCACTTTTCTCACATAACAAAAGAATACTCAACTTCTCTCTTTCAGAAGGCAGGGGGCATAATATTACCCTTAACATACGTCAGTAACAAGTCAAAGAAATGTGCACTTTGTTCAAATGGTTAAGTTTCGTGAAATTCTCTTATCATTTTCTATATATCGTTGTACGCATGTGACGTCATACACTGTAGTAGTCTTCTCATCCAGCAGTGACTGCGCAGATCCTTCAAAAATTCATAACTTTTGAACGGATTGTCCGATTTTCCCCAAACTTTCACTGATGTGTTCTACTAATGTTGTTGCATTTACTCAAACCACATGTATATGAAGGTGGACTTGTCCTTTAAAGAACACCTTCCTTGATTTGTTCTTTCGGTGCACACAACAATGTAGGATCACAAACGGGTGATCAATCAAAGCATAATAGGGATACTGGAACTTTAATACTGACAACTTCATCAATACACACGTGAAGGATGCCATAACAAATGTCATCACTTTCTGATTCCTGATTTTTTTTTCTTTTTTCTTTTTTTTGGGGGGGTCAAAATAGGACTGCCCTGCAGAACTATCTGACTTTGACTTACAAAGCTTTCTATGATTCAAATACCAAATAAAATCATCTCTTCTTTTATCCCCAAATCTTCCCTGATAATCCGCATGCAGCTAACAAGCTCTCTCTCTATCCCTCATCCTCACAGCTGTAATTTCACGTATAACAGTCCCCGACGCCTCGTGATTGTCGACAGAATACACAATAAACATGGGAATCACAGTTTTTGCACTCATAAAAAAATAGACTATTTCAATAAAGATGATAAGGTAGAAACACAATTTCTCTCTTATTGCATATATCTCACTGAATTACCTACGGTCGCCAAATAGATTGAAATTACACAACAAAAAGGAGATGGGCAGACGATGAACAAGCATCATAACTTGATTTTGCCAGACTGAATGTCAGCATACACAGCAGGAGTGATCTCTTCATATTTCCCTGCCCGCGCATTGAGATAGAAGAGCTTGTCTTTGACCTGACGTACGTTGAAGCCCTCATTCCTGATCTGCACCTTTTTGATTTTGAAGGTTCCTGAAAGGCAAACAGAACACACAAAATAATGAGAATAATAAAAATACACAAGAATGAATGAACAAATCATAATCATAACTTTACTTGCACTAACAAATACAAAAATTGGGAAGACTATATTTTTCTTCTCTCTTTCCCAAGAGTAAGTATTCAAAATGAGTTTACAGTTCCTACTCTCTCCATATTCTTCCAATATGAATGATTTTCTAGTTAAAAGACTCTAAACTCCATCAGATGTGTGAAGATAAACAAGCATGCCTGAAAAAAAAAAAGAGTCACCGATGATCCTGCACCAGCTCGTTTTGCTGCATTTTCTCTTGAAATAAGTTATGACTAATATGACACATCTACTACTAAACATCCTATAGCACTAATGAGACTGACCATTTCTATACTGATATATAAGCTAATAATACATACTTATAACATCAGTCAAAATGATATACAATAAACATACAAACATTTTTTTTTAATGATTCTGTAACCAATTATCTGGTGATTTCAGAAATTTGTGGGAAATGAGTTAATGTTGACTCTTTGGGTGCCCAGGCACATACAATGTAGCTTTAACCCTAACTAGGCCGGGGGAGGGGGGCCTCCAAGGCCCCCCCCCCCCCCGACGTTTCGCGCGATGTATTGCTAACGCGAAAAGCTATCGCCGCGACATTTCACGACTTTTTTCTTTCGAGTCTCACGCATCTTTTGACACCAAATTTGCGATGCCCGGGCGCCCAGTTCCGAAGTTGCGCATAAATATGTATGTGCATGGCAGTACAAAAATTGCTCAAAAACATGAATTCTTGTACAATTTCAATGCAAACTGTGCTTACAGGTAAATTTCATAAAAGCATGATTATTTTGGGGTTTTATTGATTAAAATCAATTAATAACATATTTTCTTGTTCGGAACAATGTCACACACAAGTTTCATTGAAAAAACAATGAAAAACATAAAGTCGAAAAAACAAGGAAATAAATAAGAATTTCAAAAAACAATAAAATACTTAAGAAATTGTTTCTGATGGTACAAATTTTTTCTCTTATATTTGCGCAGGACACTAAAAAGAATATTTACACAAAAAATGTGCCCATTTTGAGCTTTATTTAGTGATTTATACCAAATTGTCTGATTTCATGCATCATTATGCATAAATTAGCATAATTGAGCATAAATGATTATTTTTTTTTAAATTTAACTTTATGGTATTTTAGATTACAACATAGGCAATGTGTGTGCCAATTTTCGTCGCGATTGCGCGGTCGACGGCCGAGATCTGGAGGGGGGGGGGGGCCTGGGAGGCCCCCCACCCCACCCCCCGGCTCTATGATCTACCTAAATAGCCTGGCCTAGTTAGGGTTAATTTGTCAAGCTTTTTTTCACCAGCATTCAGTAATTCATACCAACTTGATCTTTGTGTAAAGTTAGCCAGCCCACTCAGGTGTAGCAATTTGCCTCAGTCCAAAAGAAACACAATGGTGACTCAGTACAGATTAGGAAGAATATGTAATCTCTTTTATTAGGACCACTTTGCTTTACTTTGTTTTTGTATATTTCTACCATTTCAAAATCAATTTTTATCACATTAATAAATTTTGAATTTTACTAAAAATTGTATGCTCTTTAATGTTTCGAAAAAAGTGGTTTCTAATTATCTCACAAAATTTCAAATCTGAATCACCATCTCAACCAAAGCTACATCATCCGTTTGAGTTACTCCCATACCTGTTGTGTCCATCTTTGAAAGCATGCGCAGGAAAAGCGGCACGGAGTAACTGGGAAGGTTGGCCTTCAGTTTGGGATATAGGGCCGAAACATTGAGTGAGTTGTTGGGGTCTACGATCGCTGCCATGCCTGCACGCCCTTCCGCCCCTGGAGAGAAAAAAATAAATGACGGAAAATAAGAATTAAAATGATACACTATTAGCTACTTTTAAATGAGAACAATATAAACGAGAATAACATTATGACAATAACAATGCCTCATCGGCCGTAATCTGGCAGAACTGCGTATCTCCTTTCACACATTACGCCAGAAATCGGGTTTAAAGATTCAATGTTACACCTTTCTAAACTGAGATACGAGGAGTTGCATTTTTCCTCTTTTCTTGGTCATAATTGGTCTAAAGAATTTATTTCCAGCAAAAAAATGACAATTTGACCTTTTTAAGTAGTAAAAATTACCAATTTAAAAAACTTACGCAGTTCTGCCAGATTAATTGTCGCCAAATTTTTGCGATCGTAATCTGGCAGAACTGCGTATCTCTGGTCACGTGCCCGGGTTGATCAGCCAGAACTGCGTAAGTTTTTGGCCATGCGGGGGGTTTTTCAGGCAGAACTGCGTATCTCTAGGAGATACGCAGTTCTGCCTGATAAGCACGTGTTTCATCAGGCAGAACTACGTATCTCTTTTCGTCGTCAACCACGTGCTTATCAACCAGAACTACGTATCTCGGTCTATTTTCTGTGGGTTGTCTATCAGATTTTACCATCCACCCCCTTACTATTCAGCGGATGCAGTGTCAAAACAATGAATATTTTAGATCGAGTACAATTTTTTAAAAATGTTTGTATTGTATAAAGTCATCATTATTGATTCACATTTAATTTCATTTTATCCATTCATTTGTATGTGGAAAATAACTTACTTTCCCCAAATGTTGTCAGTCTGTGTTCATGTTTCAGTATTATTTAGCGGCACAAGAAGTACTGCTACATCAAAAGCCTGGCTGCTGCTTGGGTTATTGTCGATCTCATGAAGCATATCATTTGGATTAAGACTAGGTTCTAGATGTTAAGCTACACTGTATATTGTTCATCAAGACTACAGGTACTACACTGTAGACCGTCTAGACCGTAGTCTATTCAGGCCTAACGATACACTAGACATCTAGAGACTAATAGAGCGGTACGTAGGAATCTGCATACGATAGGCCTACTGATCTCATCATTATCCTACTCTATGCCCGAAGTAAGAGTATGCCTAGACCCTTTTGGCTGAAGGCCTAAACTCTATTTAAACTAAAGAATACTAGGAGCTAGGCCTGACTAAAAGTTTATTTACAGCTTTATTAGAAAAAAAAATAGACCCTAGCCTAGGTTTCGTTTGTGTCGACTCCTACTGTAGGCCTAATTGTCACTACAGTACTAATGTTAGGGTAGTAGTGTTCTAATCGTTACTATCTACGCAGGCCTAAAACGTACGAGAACTCTCGAACTCTTTCTACTCGATTGTCTAGGTCTATGTAACATCCAGACGTCTATTTTGGGGCGTCATTATAACAGACTAGTAGATCAATGAAAATTGGTTTCTAGATTTTCTAGTCTAGACTCTAGATCTAGACTCTATATCCAGGTAGGGGCTAAATCTACAGCTAGACTGTCTATTGGGATCTAGGCCTAGTACTAATGTTATAGTAGATCTAAGAACAATGTAAAGCCTAAACTGCCTATCTAATGACTAATGGTAAGTCTATAAAGTCTAATAGCCTATAATGCCTAGTAATAGTCAATGTAGATCACAGATCTAAATCTAAGTTTCAGATTCATTTCTAGGGCTAAATGGTTATAATTTAGCTTTTAACCTGTAGATTCTAGATTCTTCATATTACAGACTTCAAGAATGTCTAGCTGAATCAAATCTAGAAAAATAGAAAACTGAGTAAAGACAGAATAACCGGCGATTCAGCCTAAGTTAAGTAACGGTAGGCCCCAGTAGTCTATTATAAAATAGGCCCCTACTGCACAACTCTACTGGGAGTACCGGTACGGTACCGGTATTAAAAAGTAAACTGTAACCAGTGTAAAAGTGTTAGTATTGGTCAATTTCTGACGTCTGTAGGATTGGATCGAAAATGCCATCGTTATGGACGGTATCCTAGATATTCATTCAACTTCTCGAGATCAATCCCATAGATCCAAGCCCGCTAACCGCTTATTACAATGAAAAGCTAGAAATATCACTTAAGGTGATTAATACCCCCGCCCAGTGACGACAGTCTTACCCAAGGAATTATCTTTCCTTGATCTTCTGCCATTTAAATGCCGTTACCATGGCAACGCAGCTTCCGACACGTCCGAAAAATATGTCTTGCACATCTTCCCACCAAGACTATTGTGTGTGCCACATTTCATAAGCTTTTGTCAAAAACTGAGGAAGTAGTTCAATCCACAAGATCTTTCCTTGATCTTCCGCCATTAATATGCCGTTACCATGGCAACGCAGCTTCCGACACGTCCAAAAAATATGTCTTGCACATCTTCCCACCAAGACCAATGTGTGTGCCACATTTCATGAGCTTCAGTCGAATACAGAGGAAGTATTTCAATCCGCAAGATCTTTCCTTGATCTTCTGCCATTTATATGCCGTTACCATGGCAACGCAGCTTCCGACACGTCCGAAAAATATGTCTTCCACATCTTCCCACCAAGATCAAGGTGTGTGCCACATTTCATAAGCTTTGGTCAAAAAACTGAGGAGGTAGTTAAATCCGCAAGATCTTTCCTTGATCTTCTGCCATTAATATGCCGTTACCATGGCAACGTACTTTCGGGTACTGTCAAAAAATGCGTCTTGCACATCTACAACCAAAGGCACACATCTGTACCAAGTTTCATGGAAATTGGGCAAAAACTGAGGAAGTAGTTTGCAACACAAAATTTTCCATCATTTTGGCTCATAATATGTGAGCTGTTACCATGGCAACATACTTTTTGTCACTGTCAAGAAATGTGTCATGCTGACCTATATCCTAAGACAAACATTCAATATGAATTCCATGAGAATTGGAAGAACACTGATGAAGCAGTTTTGCCATGAAGCATTTTGCCCTATATTTTACCAATAACATGCTGTTACCATGGCAACACACTTTTTGCCACTGCGGAAATATGTGTCTTGCACATTAACATACTCAGATGAACATCTGTACCTAATTTCATAAAAATTGATCAAAAACTGTGGGAGGAGTTCGCGACGCAAGATTTGTACCCATTTTTGCCCATAATATGCCGTTACCATGGCAACGTACTTTTGGGTACTGTCAAAAAATACGTCTTGCACATCTACAACCCAAGGCACACATCTGTGCCAAGTTTTATGGGAATCGGTTGAAAACTGAGGAAGCAGTTCGCGACGCAAGATTTGCAACGGACCGACCGCCCGACCGACCGTCCGCTGATTCCTATATACCCCCTTCAAACTTCGTTTGGCGGGGGTATAACAAAATAAGAAGCTATGGTCAATGGATTACAGATATTGTTGTTCGCGTGACCTACGCTACCGCACAGTACATTGATTTCACGTACACTAACAATGGACAAGTGCTGCAGCAGTACTAAGTAGGCCTAAAGTTGACTGGAGCGTGATGTCAGACAAGATGCAAACTATAACGTTTGTTAGACCTAGAAATGCTCTAGGCTTAAAAAACACTAGATTGTGGCAAAACTTAATAGTAAGGCATACCACATATTGACCTGTTTTGAAGCCTGCCAGTCTATGAAGGGAAAGAAAGTGGCAATTTCCCCCAAGAGTAACGAGGGTTATTGCTTTAGCGTGACTGTCGTCGTGTACAATGCACGTAGCCGCGCCGTACAATGTGTCTAGCTAGCTAGCTAGGCACTGCTAGCTTGAACGTGCAGCGCGTTCGTCACTACCAAGGTCGCGCACGCGCGTGTTAAGATATACCATGTCCGTGTGGGATGCAGGAACACCTTGGTCCAAGCGTTGTCGTAAGTGGACTTACGCAGTTCTGCCTGATTAACATCGGAAAATTCATTTCGTATCTCGACTTACGCAGTTCTGCCAGATTAATCGCTCTCTCTCCTCAGGAATTTTGCCAAAATTACTTTCTAAAAATAACTTTCTGTACCGAATCACAACTTATTTTTGGCCCACCTGAAAGAGCATGAGAAAAAACACACAAAACACTCAAAACCTGAAAATCGACCAAAATCGACTTTTAGGGAGTTCTGCCAGATTACGGCCGTCATACAGTATGATTTTAAATTCACCCAACATTCACTGATGTGTTCTACTAATACATTGTATTGCTGCATTGACTTAAACCATACATACACTGTATATTTTAATGGGTGAACTTGTCCTTCACACCCTATGGGTGTGCTCCATAATTCGATATCTTTGTGTGAGAGCAACCTCTTACTCCCAGATTCTTAGGAACATTTAGTACCAAATACATTGAACTACAATATATGTTAGAAATTTGAATTTTAGGGTACACACACACTTTAAACTGCCAGCGAACAGGATTGCAAAACTGATGTATTCTACCAATACAGCTGCTTTCATTCAATCCACATTCATATTTAGGTTTCGGTTTCCTTTATAAAAGTATTGTGTCAGTGTGCCACTCGAAAGCGGATTTGAAAATTTGTGAGGTCGTTCAGCGCGAGGTTGTTCTTACCAGGTACTTCCACACCATAGACCACAGTATCATGCAGTCCAATCAGATTGCTGATGATCGCCTCAACCTCTGTGGTGGAGACGTTCTCTCCCTTCCAGCGGAAGGTGTCGCCAGAACGGTCCATGAAGTAGTAGTAGCCACAGTCATCCATTACCAGTACATCCCCTGTACGCACAGAAGAAACAACAACAACAAATCATGCATGTGGGACTACACTGTCAGGAACCATAATATACAGTGTAGATAGTGAGCTCTGTATTCTAAACTTGACATGTGCTACATACACTCCAACAATGTGTGCAGGGAAAAACAAAAACAAAACAGAACAACACACACAAAGACAAGTTTGTTTTAGAGCAATAGGATTCTAATAAGTAACAACATAAAAGGAGCATACACCATTTTGGTGCCAGGTATGGGAAAAAAGGGGGGAAGGAACAAGAGACCCGCGGGTCTAGCGCTCACCTGAGTATCGCAAGTTTCACCTTTCACGCAGTCACTAATCTAAATTATTCACAGCTCTACCAAAATTTGACCAGGCATTCTCAAGTAGAAGATGAAAATGTACAATAAGGGCCCAATTTTTTTAAGATTCCTTAATTTGGGGGGATTGGGGGCCCCCTGGGGCCCTCTGGGTGGGGCATGGTGCCCATTTTGATAAATTGAGATCCTGACCCCCTAGGGATGCTACCTGCCAAGTTTGACAAAAATCCATCATGAGGTTTTCAGGAAGAAGATGAAAATGTACAATTCAGGCCCCCATTTGGACCCTTCCAACCACCACCCCCCCCCCCCCCCCTACCCAAGAGGGGCACCCCTGGATCTCCTATGAACAAACTTGAAAACTACAGTCATTAATGTACTCACTCATAGTATTATCTCAGCTCTATATATAACTTCTGATTCTAGAGAAGATTTATAAAGATTCCTTCATTTGGGGGATTTGGGACCCCTGGGGGCCCCCTGGGTGGGGCATGGTGCCCATTTTAACAAATTGAGATCCTAACCCCCTAGGGATGCTACATGCCAAGTTTGGTGAAAATAGGTCATGGGGTTCTCAAGAAGAAGATAAAAATGTACAATTTAGGCCCCATTAGGACCCCTTCCTCACCCCCTCCCTCCCCTGGGTCCCAAGGGGGGCACCCCTGATTCTGCCAGATGAACAAACTTGAAACTACAGTCATCAATGTACTAACTCATAGTATTAACTTAGCTCTATCACTTCTGGTTCTAGAGAAGAAGATTTTTGCGGATATTCCTTAATTTTGGGGGGTTTGGGCCCCCTGGGGGCCCCCTGGGTGGGGCATGGTGCCCATTTTCACAAATTGATTTCCTAACCCCCTAGGGATGCTACCTGCCAAGTTTGGTGAAAATGGGTCATGGGGTTCTCAAGAAGACGATGAAAATGTACAATTTAGGCCCCATTAGAACCTTCCCCACCCCCCTCCCTGGGTCCCAAGGGGGGCACCCCTGATTCTGCCATGAACAAACTTGAAACTACAGTCATCAATGTACTAACTCATAGTATTAACTTAGCTCTATCACTTCTGGTTCTAGAGAAGAAGATTTTTACAGATTCCTTAATTTTGGGCGGGTTTGGGCCCCCCTGGGGGCCCCCTGGGTGGGGCATGGTGCCCATTTTAACAAATTGAGTTCCTAACCCCCTAGGGATGCTACCTGCCAAGTTTGATGAAAATCGGTCTTGGGGTTTTTCAAGAAGAAGATGAAAATGTAAAAAGTTTACGCACAGACGCACGACGGACGACGGACGACGGACGACGGACGACGCACGACGCACGACGCACGACGCACGACGGACGCCAGGACGAAGGGCGATCGCAATAGCTCACTTGAGCCTTTGGCTCAGGTGAGCTAAAAACTTCGTAACAAGGAAAACAGAAGATGATAATCAAGTCATTTCTATCCATTCACCTTTGGATTCCTGCAGTATCTAATATTAGTTGTTTGGCAGGCACTCAAGCTGGGTGATTATGCACTTTGTATAAAATAATCAGATATCTCACAAAAATAAACACTACCCTGTGTAAACATACACGTAGTGCACAAACCTTTGACCTACTACAAACTAACATCTCTCTTGATCACAGGCAATTAAGAATTAAAGGGTCTAAAGTCAAGGAGTGTTACTTGGTAGTGGTTGAGCATGGAGAACCACACACATCGTAACCACGCCAGTTCTGATAGTTTTATTTGCATAAGATAACTAAATACCCATGCAATGCCATGCTGTAGCTGCCTACTAATATCACAATTTGAGTACACTAGTACCAAGGATGATAAGTATGAAACCAACCATTCAACTCCTGCTAATTCTGACCACAGTTTTAACTTTAGACATTCTTTAAAGATTAACAGTAAACAACTGCCACACAAGAATAGAAACAATTGTTTCAATTTGGCTGCAGAAAAGAGCTTGCCATCTTTAATTTGTAAGACACAGTACTAAAACCCTCGAAATGTACTGTGTGTTTCTGTTGTTACACATTGCGGGACAGTCCACAAAGATTTCTACTTTCCATGATTTATAAGGCCTGAAAGAAGGGGGGGGGGGTATGTTTAATGGCACTCTCAGTAGCTTCCAGATTGATTAAATCTTTATCCCTGTCTTCCCATTCGCTTGAATGTCATTCACAAAATTGTAACTCTTTTTCTATCATAGACCTTTGAGGGTAATTACCATTTTTTATGGTTTTTATTTTTCTTATGACAATATTTGTCAATGAAATGATTGCTTTGTTAACGAAATGACTGATTTTGTGACTGATTTCATAACTGATTCGTAATTTGGTGCTCCATACAAATTATCCATGGTTTAAACCATGGTTTCAATTGCTCACCTTCAAGAATTCGGGCCAAAGAGCGATACAGAGTCTCTAATTTTGCGCTTCCTTCGAAAGCTCTGTTAAAAGTTATCTTTACAATTTCATGCGAAATTTCTTCAAAACCAAAGAAATGGCCCCCTTTCAGCCTCCAAAAAGAGTGCATACATACCAGAAAGGAATGCCATGTCTCCTTTCTTCAGGACGTCGTAGACAACTTTCTTGCTGTTTGCCTGCTTGTCTGCGTAACCATGAAAATCCCTCGCTGGGTCCCCTTTTCGAATCTTGCCAACGAGTTGACCAGGTTCACCTGAGAGGGAGCGAATAAAATAGGGAAATACCATTACCAAATCTATTTGAAATGATGAATGAAAAACAGCCCTAATAAAACTGTCGTGAAACAATGACATCAAGCTAAGGTGACAGGGCTGCATAATGATATTCAAACAGATAGAAAATGCTTGGGTATATACGAACACTTTGCATATCATGCTGTTACTATACAGATATCTATGATCAAATATCGCCATGGTACAAGGTGCTTCCACACGCAAATGGGAGGGGGGAGGACAAGTGGTATTATAAATCCAGTCGCTTCAAGAGTTTCATCCGTTTCGAAGCACATAATGATCACTCGACACTGTCACTTGCTAATATTGCTAAATACAGGGCTGCATACTAAACCATTATTTCTACTGGTCTGACCTGTTTGTCTGACCAGTAGGTACCCAGTTTTTCCATCTTTTACTGGTTTATTCATGAAAAAGTTACTGGTCCAAAAGTGATTTTTACTGGTCCTGGACCGTTGGACCAGTGCCGGTTTACAGCATTGCTATTATACTAAAATAGCTTTAATTTTATACAATATCAGACACACGGGAAGCACAGATGACCATGCAGCTGAGATCTTTAAAGTGGCATTGTGAAGCAATGCCTTTAAACTGCTGCTTCCCTTTGCTACATACATGATGTATTGATACTACAAACCACACCACTAGAATCATAAAAGCCATTACCCAACACACCTAATCTCAGAATATATGCCTTTATACCACATCACAACACACAATCACAACCAACAGTCACAATCACGCAATTACAATGGCACCAAATCCTAACATCTTTGGTAGCGCATCACAACTGTCCATATACGTGAACGTCCTTGGAGTACCCTACATCACATCAGATCATAGTCATAATTAATGACAACATTGCAAGACAAAATATCCATCAGAAGTGATTGCGTTTCATTTGTAATGCAACCATACATTAAGTGGTTTAAAATATAGTTAAACATCCCATATTTGGCATTCATTCATATCAAAGCTATAGTGCTTTCTATGTATTTGTCATATCTCAGTAGCAAATGGTAAACTTTTGTTTCTTCTACTTTGTTACTCTTTCTTTTGTGTCATAAACATTCATTATGAGGAATATTGCAGAAAATGGACAGTTATACCACTTTGATTATGTAACAAAACATATGCTTTAAATAGCATTGGTGTCATAATAATAATAATAAACAGTGCTTATATAACACATAACACACAGTGTATATGTCCCTATGTGCTCAAAAAATTGAAAGATTATACAAAAACATACAATTCCAGTTACAGTGATGGTACTGAGCTTCATGTTCACTTACACTGTAAAAAAGAAAAAAAAAATGTGTGTTCAAAGCAGACTTGAATCTATTAATATCAGCAATCAGTCATAGGACACCCATTTAAACCCTTGAGCTCAATGGTCAATTGTGGACTTTTGAAAAGATATAAATTGTGAAAAAAAATTATGAAAGTAGTTATTATTATCATCATTACTGTCATTATTGTTATCATTACCATCATCATTGTTATTACCATGATTATTATCACTGTTAGCGTCATTGTTATTATTATTATCATCATTATTACTGTCACCACCAACATATTATTACCTGGCTGAGCTCTTCTACAGAGGCCGTCGGGACCCCCGTACGATGTCGCCCGTCTGTGGGTCCACCTTGATGAGGAACACAGGGTACGCCCAGGGGGCAATCATGGAGTTGAAGCCTACAGCACCGGGCTGGCCAGACATGTTGGCTATGTTGCCATTGCCTTCCGTTGCTCCGTAGAACTCCCCAATCTGGTGTGGAAGGAGGCACAGTGAAGATCAAACTTGGCCAAATCTAATTTATAGCATTACACAATGAAAGGTTGGATATAAGGCTCTCCTTGCACAGGGCTCATACTCTTTCTCTTGAATTGAATTCCATGACTTTCTATGACCTTTCTAGACAGAATTCCATGACCTTTCCATGACTTTTATACATTCTTTTTTCTTTTTACACATCAGACTGACAAATTGATCCCAAATCAAAGCAACGCAACAGAAATACATCACATCTCACACACACACACACACAAAAAAAAAACCCAACAGATAAACTTCTAAATTTTTGCAATTCCATGACTTTCCATGACCTTTTCATGAAAAATATAAGTTTTTCATGACTGTCAATGAAAGTAAAAGTTTGAGGAAAATCGGACGATCAATGCAAAAGTTATTAATTTTTAAAGTTTTGGTGTTGGAACCGCTCGATGAGGAGACTACTAGAGGTTATGACATATGAGTGGACTACAATATACAGAAAATATAAAAGGAATTCCACAAAAATTCATTTTTCTAGCAAATGAAAGAGTACTTGACTAACCGCTTTCAGATGAAAGGGGGAATAAGTGCTACCCCTAACATATGCCAGTATTAAGTTGATGGAATGTGTAATTTTCATGAAAAATGAATTCTTATTGAATTCCCTTTATATTTTCTTTATATTGTAGTCCACTCATACGTCATAACCTCTAGTAGTCTCCTTAGCCAGCAGTTCAAACACCAAAACTTTAAAACTTTATAACTTTTGCATCGATTGCCTGATTTTCCTCAAACTTTCACTGTTGTGTTCCTCTAATGTTACTGCTTTCACTCAATTCACATTGTTCTGTGGGTTTGTATTCCCTTTAAAATGCAGGCAAACACTTCTGGTTTTGCAGTGAGCAATGAGGATGAAATGTCTCTACCTAATGGCACAATTGCTGCAGCTAGGGTAACTGAGCCAGGGACATTGTGATAGACAGTCCAGTCTTATACACCAAGCCACAACCACCTTTACTAAATCCCCATGACTTTAAACAGAAACTATATTTGTTCTATATCTCAGCCAAAAGCGAAATCTAGATCATGGATTCCTTAACCTGCATAACAGGTTCACTGGGCATGTTTACCCTTTAATACCTGTGTCTTGTTTGCTGTAAACTGGCACATTAATTCGTGACCTTTGTTCACCAAAAACTGCATAATGTCCAAAAAATCATTGCCAATTAAGAATGGGAATAACATCGCTCCTCATACAACATGTTCATAGCTTCCACGTGGGACAGTTGATAGAGTTTCTATATGTCTATCCTGATACACATCCTGAACAGGGTGGCACAGGAATCATCCTCACAATAGCTCCAGGAAGTTTCTGCTCATCATTATTCTAAAGAGTCATGCTTGAATTTTACAGCACCAGACACTTCTTGATGGTATATATGTAAGTGAGTAGCATTTTTTATAGTATCACCTTTGTGATGTTGAACCTGTTTTTGAAGTCATTCCAAAGCTGTGGCCGGAGTCCATTGCCCATGGCCAGTCTGACCGTGTGCTGGGTTTCCTCTGGACGGTGTGGCTGGGCATACAGGTATCTGCAGATTTCACCTATGTACTGGATCATCTTAAAGGGGAAAAAAAAAACACTCACTTTAATTTAGCAGAAAGACAAAGCAAACTTCTGTCAAAACTGAACTTCATAGTACAACTAGAAATGTCGCTATGGCGACTGATGCCTCCGCCATAATGCATGATTCTCCCAACAGGTGTATAGTATAACATCTTCACAATGTGAGATAACAGTTTTACATAGCTGGCAAAATACTGAAATGACAGGTTTGTCAGAAATATCTTGAATCTTCACTTTCCTTGAGCTGCGTTTGCTATAATTGTCTATTAAAGAGTGCAGGTATGTGTACATGTATTTTGGGAATTAAGGATTTTTACTTGACTTCTGACTGACCCTTTCATAAGTTTATGCATTAAGTAATTTTCAACGTACGTACAATGTATAAAGAAAGAGTGCAATTACAGTACAAAATAGATTTTTTTTGGCATTTAAACCTGACCTTGACCCTTAACCTTTGACCTTTGACCTTCTGGCAGGAAATTTCCAAGAGAATCTCCATTAGGTAATATATGTGTATTAAGTTTTAAAAATAATAATGCAAGCATTGCATATACTAGTATATGAGGGAAATAGTAAAATTTTGATGAGTTGGCCTTGACCTTTGACCCCTGACTATTGACCCATGACCCCTAAATTCCCTAGATAATCCCTGCCAGTCAGTACATGCGTATGTACCAAGTTCCATGAAGATACATTGAACCATTTGTGAGAAAAGTGAAATTGTAACATTTTCACCTATTTAAAGCTTTGACCTTCTGACCTTTGACCTTATGACATGAAACTCTCTCAGGAAAATCTTTATGCAGTAGTACATGTCTGCACTAAGTTTCAAGAAAATACCTTTGGGCAATGCATGGATATAGGGAAATAGCAACATTTTTAGCATTTGACCTTGACCTTTTGACCTTTAACCTCTTGCCAATGTCACTAAAATCTACCCAACTAATTGCCATATCATACATCATCCTTGGACCAAGTTTGGTGAAAGCTGCTTCATCCAGTTTTGAGTTATCACATAAAAAGATAAATTTTAGGTTTTGACCTTGATCTTTGACCTTTGACCTCTGTCCAATTTCACTCAAAAATTAATCAAGTAATTGTCCCACCATACATCATCCTTGGACAAAGTTTGGTGAAATTTGCTTGACCCAGTCTTGAGTTATCGCGTAAACAGATACAATTTCATGATTTGACCTTGACCTTTGACCTTTGGCCGATTTCACCCACAATCTAAATCAAGTAATTGCCCCATCATACCTTATACTTGGACCAAGTTTGGTAAAATTCCAGTCAATATTACTCAAGTTATCACGTAAACAATGCGGACGGACGTACGGACGGACGGACAACCCGAAAACATAATGCCTCCGGCACCACTTCGTGGCGGAGGCATAAAAATCATTAAAAGCATTAATAACATCATGCCTTTCCTTCAAAGAAGCTGCCATTCCATGTGTCTCTCTAACCTCTCACATCATTCATGTTCTTATTCATTATGAATACTGTAAAAGTGTTAACATGAATACAGTATGAATCATGTTGCCCCTGCACATGAATACCATTGTTATTAATCTCCATTCAGCTACATACCAGACTACCTGCCTGACTTTTACTTTATGAGTACACACATCTTTGGAGAGAAGGCTTCATTCAGAGATGAAACTGAAGACAACAAAACGAAAGCTTCCCACGGCAAAAACTGACCACAAAAGCCACTTGATTGTTAAATGAATATTGCCATCACTTTCAGTTTGCTAATGCTAGCTGGTATTCTACTTCCTGCTCTCTCTCTCTCTCTCTCTGAAAATAACAATTTAATGATATTTGAAAGCCCCATTCTGAAAGGCAATTCACTCCGCTTACCGCATCGTCAGATAATCAATGTGATGTTAAAAAACAACAACAGCAAACTTAGATCCTGGACTTCAAAACAAAACTCCTGCGGTAGCATTCTTATAAGGAATTATGGTAAAAATGACATAAGAATGGAGACATATTATAAACTGTATGCTTCCATTGTGCTTCTGCACAGTACACGAACCCGAGTACGAAGTACATTTTCACCCATTAAGACGGGCTGACATTGCAACAACACACATTTCCCATAAACACCTGCCCGAGTTTACTCGCGACTAGTCCTCCACGGGTTAATTACGAGAGCAATTTCACTGTTTTATGCCCTTCTCATATTTTGTTGCTGTTGATCAGCCTTAACTACCGACCAGGGTTTGAACTCAATCTCTCTCTCTCTCTAAAAACAAACAAATAGATATCATAAATCAATTTCACCACATACAACCACTGACACTGGGTTATGTTTTTCTTGAGGGTTTGCATGGTGAAGTAAATGACGGAGATTGTGCAGTGCTACCGCAAACCTTTTTCCCCTCATTGATACTGTGCTTCCCTACTGGAATTAATGGTATGGAAAATAGATTCTAGCTGAGTTTTGGTGACCTTTGACCTCAGCCTTTTATCTAGCTCTCTTAGTCCTTTCATCTACAAGGTAACTATCACTCTTTGCTACTCTTCTTATCAAATGGTAACAATACAACCGTGTAGACATTTTTCTAGCTGAAGCCTAGCTGAAGCAGCTACTGCACATACTGTCCCCAGGTCCCTGGCACTGAAAGGGTTAAAAGAGCAGTCAAAATGGGAGGGAGAGCTATCACTCACTGTCGCTTTGTACTTGATGCAGTCGTGCCAAAAGTTGGAGGCAGAGAATTTCTTGCGCAGGGCCATGGTGGCGCCATTGATGATGATCTGGCCGGCACCTAGGCACCCCGCTGCCGAGTGGTAGAGGGGAAGCGCACAGTAGATTACCTCGTCACTACGAATGTCGAAGGATACAGCAATACTCTTGGCCATGAATAGCAACCTGTAACGAAGACATTGACATTCACGTGGGAAAATCCATAATGATAATAATAATATGTTCATGCAGCAGAGCATGTCAAAGGTCTAAGGTCAAAAGACAGTGAAATATATTTGAGCATGGACAGCATTCTGTACAGCAGAACATTGCCAAAATAAGTATTGATACCATGAACAATGAACTGCAGAGTAAATGCAATAATGTCTTCCTATGGTCAAGGGACGTTACAATAGCGTTTATAGCCATGAACAGCTACACTGTACAGTGTATCTGCAAAGACCTCATGAGTGCACAACAACCATGGTATTGTCTGCAGTTTAGCTTGTCAGACTAAACTGCAGTAACACTAAATTTCAATGATCAAGGGATTCTCTATTATATCATTGACAGCAAACTGCAATACCATGGAAGCATCACTGTCACAAGCTGAACAATCATGATAAAACTGCACACACACACACACACACACACACACACACACAACTTTTGCACCACATTGTGTCATTCAGAACATTGGGGAAAAAAAGAACAATGAGGTGCAGTATGGACTTCCGTAATCAAGAAAATTATGCAATATTTGTAGCATTGGTAAGGAGAGGGGGATTTTAATGAACTCACAGGGAGAAATATTGACTTTGCATATGAAATTGTATTAATAAACTTCAACACTGCAAAAATGTCCACTTTTACAGTATTCGTTCAAAAGTTATGAATATTGAAAATTTTGGTACAGCTGCATTCCCGCAATTCACATCATGCCTAAACTGGTATTTGCGTTTTGTTTTTGTTTATGTTATAGTATAAAGTTACTGTTAGAGTATTGACCGATTCTGTGACACGCTATGTGTGTTTTTGGCATGGGCAGCGCCATTACGCAGTGTCTTAGCCGACCCCCCCTCCCCTCTCCCCCACCCCCTTCCGCGCTCGGAATGAAAAACTGATGCATGGTTGTTTTAGCCAATGGGCATGTTGTACTGAGTGCGCGAATGCTTGCTTAGTGCGCGAACCTTTATTACAAGTGCACATGTTGCCCGGGGGGTGGGGGAGAGGAGGGGCGGGGGGGGGGGGGGGGGGGGGGGGGGGGGGGGGGGGGGGTCGGCTAAGACACCTCATGGCTGCGCCCAGTGCCACAAAAAGTCTGCTGCCCTCAACAAACCCGAATCGGTCAATAGAGGAGTTTCAGAAATAACATGCAATATTCCCTAAACACAAACACACACATACAATGTACAAACACAAATGTATATTTATGCAAAGTACAGTATGTGCATGTCTCTAACAGAGCATACTATTCATTCATCGCACCTGGCAGAGACTCCAACTCTCCCGTTTTCGACGGGAGATCTCCCGCCGAAAACCCATTTTTGCAAAATCTCCCGTTCTCCCGTTTGAGAATTTAATTTCTCCCGCCCTGGCTCTTTGTCTCCCGTTGGGAAGGATTTCTTACATATCTCTATCGTATGTTGAAAAAATAAGTCTTAGATAGCACCAGAGAGCATCTAGAACCCTGGGAATTTCGCGCTTCGCACACATCAACTTTGAGTCTCCCGTTTGCTAGGGGTTTCAGGTGGGAGAATCTCCAGATCAGAAGGTATCTTTGGGTTGGAGTCTCTGACCTGGATGTTTCTGAAATGCAATATAAATGACTGAAAACAAAACATGTAAGAATGGTAATTTTCATTAGAGAAGGTGCAATGGCTTAAAGTCGGTGCAATGGCTTAAAGTCTATTCAATTAAAACTGAGTCTCCCCTTAACTTTTCATGGAAGAAAAAAAGGATTTTCAAATCATTAACATGGCTACGAATGTCAAGGGATACTTGATGATCTCATTTATATTTCATACTGTTTGAGCTTCTGCAAAGATTTGAACTTTAACTCACATAAGTGAGAACAACAAAAAACAAACAAACAAATAAATTAAGATGTGGAAAAAATGGGTTTGTGAAGACTGCTACAATACAATTCATAATTGACTTGAAGCTCATAACTTCAAACTATCACAAAATAGGACAACCCAATCAGAAAACACCCAAATCCCCACATCAGTCGAGTACAATGTCATCTAAAATACAGATTTGCAGGACCTGCAAGAACATTTGATCTAATGTGACTTTTCACGAGTGTTGTGATGCAGGAAGATACGGTAGACTCTGGCCTGATGCCTGCTCACTTTACGGTTGTCAATGAACATTATGCTGGCACTGAGCCCCTTTACATCATTGTTTGCCAAGCTTTTCTTATAGTTACAACATGATGCAAATCTAAAACTGCATGCTGTACAACATTAATCTGAGGCTGAAAAAAAAGATAAATAAATAATGAACTTGCTTTGCAGTATGATGATCTTTGCACATATATTCACTTGCAAGCATTATGCCAAACTGAAGTGTCTCACTCAAATTACAAATAACTGGATGACCTTTAACCCTCAGTCACCATATGGTTGGCAAACCAAAACATATGGTCATGTATAAAGCACACATGTGAAAGATAACGATGCAAACAAACCTTGAGTGTGTGATGATAGCAGCCTTGGGTAGCCCTGTGGTTCCTGATGTGTAGATGTAGAAGATGGTGTCTATACATGGAGGAAAGGGGGGAAGAGAAATGAATACTGCATGGAAAGAAAATGAGCAATAAATGTCTATTTCTGTTAATATAGGGTGTATAATAAATCTAACAAACCTAATATAGGGTGTATAATAAAAACAAACCTTAACAACTCCCCTCCCCAAAAATAGAAGTTTGGGGGTGGGGATTCGAGGAGGGGGAGACCACTTCAAATCTGACAAGTTTTCCAGGCATTATCCAGTGCTGTGGCTTTTGTATAGGCTACATGCAGGATACAGGCCTAGAGTGGAGTTGGGATTATTGTTTGATCATGATTGATGATCCAACCTGCTGTAAGAGGAATTTCTCCTTAAATTTGGGTTCAGGGTGAAGATGCAGCAATTCATGCAACTTTTGTTTCACTTGCAGCTACTGTAAGTGAAGAAGCCAAGTAGTCATGAGGAAGTCACAGTATTGATAGAATGCCTTTTTTTTTCCAAGTGTTCTGGATTCTATACTGCTTCCAGATTGGAATCTCTTTCCTTTCAGGATCCCTCTGGAAATCAGATGTACCATGTCTACCACTGCAGAATATAATGGGGCTATTGATCCTTGTGTGGACAATTTGACAGTAAACCTTGAGTTTCCACTGTAATGTTAATTTCACCATCTCTGTTAGTTCATCTAGTTATGTGCTTTACCTCCCCCCCCCCCTAAAAAAAAAAAAAATACATGTTTATACAATGTACACTGTATAGTGACCCGCCACGACAAAAGGATCTTAATGCCACTGCGCCGCAAATAGACTCCGCCCGAGCATCGGGCACTGGGTGTCGAGGGGAAATGTGTGTTATAGCAAAATCAGCCTGTCCTTAACAGGTTAAATTGATATTAATTGATGGAGTTCAATCAAAGTCTTCATACTCCTACAGGAATATTTTGATTATTGGTCAGTGCATGGCATCCTGGTTTCTGATTGGTCATGTGTAGACCGTTGGTGCTAAGCTTGAATGAATATCATGGCGGTTGCTTTATAGAAGCATACCTTCTATTGTGAAGAGGTCTTACCTCTTCACAATACTGTCTTACCTCCCCTTGATCAGGATTGCGTCAGCAGGAAAACTTTGAAGGCGCTTTTCTCAAAATGCTGATTTCCTAGACCATTCGATATGCTCTCACAAAATCAGGGATATATCCGCAAATTGAGTACTTTTATGAGTTGTATTCATATATGAAATTAAGGCTGGAGAATAAGGGAATAATGTCATACCATTTTCAGAAAAATCAACCTCCTGCAACTTTTGGATCCTTTTGTAGTAGCGGGTCATATATTCACATCAAGGCATTTCTATATCAGCTGTGCATTTATGGATTTTCAGAAGATTAGTGTTAGGCAAATACAATGTACTTTAATTGATGACCAGATGGTGCCCGCTACATAGATAACTAGTCAATATAATTAAAACTTGAATCAGAATATCTCCATCTTCAGTCATTTATTATGTGTGATAAGAATTTGGTAGTATTCAAATAAAACAATAGCCAATCATTTTCTAATTATTTTTATTTTCTTTTACATACATTGTAATGTACTCTTATTTTTCAGTAAGCCCAGGAAGCAACAACAAATGTTTGTCCTGACTAGCAAGCATCTGCCATTGTCAAGATGCACACTAAATTTGTTCATAAAACATGCCTATATCATAATCAAATACAAACATTTTTTGGTCTCTCAGGAAAATGAGACATCTGGGGAAAGGGCATGTGACTGCAGCTCAGAGCCATAGTTCCCTTTTTTTTTCTTTTTTTTTTATCTCCTACTTCCAGGAAGGAAACCTGCTCTATATATTTTCAATGTGAATATCATGGCATTGCATTTCCTGCATGCAAGAATCATATTCAGATGCTCTGCTAATCACTGTACAGTGCATGTATACAGCCACAAAAAATCCTTCAACGTGCAACTTCTAACAAAGATGCTACTGTACCTACTACACAGACAAACCTGATTCAACCAAATTCAACATATTCTCACTTTTTTAGCATAACAAAAGAGCACTTGACTTGCCTCTTTCGGAAGGCAGGGGGATAATATTACCCTTTACATACATCAGTAACAAGTCAAGGGGGAAAAAATGGATTGTATGTGACATCACAAATTGTAGTAGTCTCCTAATCCAGTGATGGTGGCATTGCAACTTTAAAAATTCATAATTTTTGAACGGATTGTCTAATTTTCCTCAAACTTTGACGGATGTGTTCTACTATTGCTGCAGTCACTCAATCCACACATGTACATTTAAAGTGAATTTGTCCTTCACATTGAGCAATATCAAGCACACACGCACACGCAGAAATGCAAGAAAGGTACTGTCTTTCATTAAAATGTTATTAAGTGCAGACCGAACCACTGTGTGCACTACTACAGTAACTCAAGGAGTTGTACATGTATCTACTGCTTGAAGAATGTGCTGCAACAAGAATACAGCCAAACGATAAATCTCATTTTGCAATAGATTTGGACTGGTGATCTGCAAGTGTATATACAGTATTACAAAATCTACGAGATTTAAGCAATCCCTCCATCCCCCTTTTTAGTACCGCGAGTCCCTGGCTCTCACCTCTCAGATCCCGACTGGGAATGACCGGTGGCTGAAGTGAGGAGGTGTTGGCCACCTGAGAGTCAATGTCCGTTGAACTGAAGCCTGGATTCTGGGGCACAGGACCAGTGCTGTAGCACTCTTTGGTTTGCAGCGAGGGCAGAGCATCTCTGATGGCTACAACATAAAAAGTGATGCAGCCACAAGAAGGGTGAAAACATATAGTTAGAATGGTTTGTCAGTTGTTCCCGAAGGATTTTGGAGTACAATTAATTCCACATGGAAAAAAAGACCCAAACAAACATAAACTATTTTTTTTTTAAGACAGAGGAAATACATTACTTACACTTATGTACGTTGCATTTCATCATTACAAAAGGCCTATCTTACTATGCACTCCCGTTTATCACACACAGTTATATCAAAATTTTTGTTTGAATGAAGTAAAAGTTTAGGTCCCAAAATTATCATAGATGTCTTACATCTTATTATCATGTCTTTGTTTTTGAAAATAACATTTTCATAACCCGTTTCTTACGGACGAGTCCCGAGTATACTCGGGCACTGGGTGTCAAGGGGAAATGCGTGTTATAGCAAAATCAGCCTGTCCTCAACAGGTTAAATTGATATTAATTGATGGAGTTCAATCAAAGTCTTCATACTCTTACAGGAATATTTTGATTACTGGCAAACAAAACACAATCTTTTTATAATAGTCATAGTTCATGTACATGCCATATTCCACTTAAAGGGATCACATTGTTTTGGTTATTTCAGGTTTCTAACATTTTTTGGTGAGATAATGAGAAACCTCTTATGAAATACAGTGTATGAAAGAGCATTTAATTCTATGAGGAATTCGACGTTTATTTGATGAAAATTGGTTTTGAAATGGTTGAGATACCCAAAAAAGAGCAATTCTAATAAAGTGTGAGACCCACACTTTATTACGCTTGCTTTGTTTTACCGGTACTTTGTTTTTGGATGTTTCAGTCATTCCAAACCCGATTTTCATTAAATAAACTTTGAATTCCTCTTAAAATGGTATGCTCTGTATCATAAGTGTTTTCTTGGTACCGCTATCTCGCAAAAAGTTAAAAGCCCACTTCTCATCTCCACCAATACTGTACCAGCCCTTTAAATGGATATGATCTTATGTACTTGATAAAGCAAAAACCCACAGGAAGAAGAGACATACCATGTCAAATGTATGCATACAGCAAAATAGCAAAATCAGAAGATTATCAGCAATTATGGAAGCAACAATGGATGCACACAAAAAAAAATCGAGAAGAATGCACTTGTCCTACCCAGTGTGCATGTACTTGTGGTGTGTACTCTACACTGTTTGTTCTATTGCACATGAAAAGTATATTCACATCGTGGGGATCAAGCTTTAAATACTTTGGCTCATGAAACTGAGATACATGTAATGTACCATTGGATTATAAATCAATGAACACTTCACGAAAAATTGGCCTCAACCTTGCACTCTGAGTCTTTAAGATAATTGAAGGTAGGCTTGCTCATATGAGAGAATGACTAAAAGAGTAGAAATATGCAGTGCCAGGGCAGGCTAAGTGGTCCTTTCACCTCTTGGTGTTTAGAAGGACTACACTTGAATTACAATGTACAGCTGAACATTTGTACTGTCTCCTTATGTGATGATGATTTGACACAAAGCAACAATGAACAGTATTTATTTTGCAAAGAGCCATTCGAGGTCTTGCACAAATGTATTTTGTTTGTTTGTTTGTTTTTGTACAGATATCTACATGACTCATTCAAGGATAACTTTGCTGCCAGACTTTTGCACCGACTTGAGATTATATCATCCAAAATCATCCATGACAAAACACCAACTGAGGCACTGTCAAACAAAATCAAAGAAAGTCCAAGGATAACTTCTTCTTTTCTAAGAATTAAAGGCAGTCCATTTCAAAAACAAAAGGGGGAAAACAGAAAATGAAAAATCCTCTGATGACACCCAACCATATTACTCTGACCATTTGCAAACATTTGGTGTACAGTCCCAATGGCACATTCAACCCGAGGTAATGAGAAAGTTAACAATTCCTCCCGCTCCTTCACACCACACTCTCTCTGTAACCTCACCTTCTGCGAGTTCTGAGGCGTAAATCACAGCTTTGCAATTTGCCACGTTGATGCAGTGGGCGAGGCCGTCCTTCCTCAGGTTGTAGTTGATGAACGCCGAGATGACGCCGATCTTCGACAAGCCCAGCCACAGTCCGAAGAACTCGGGACGATTGTCCATGATGAGGGCGACGGTGTCTCCCTTCTGGAAGCCCTTCTCAAAGAAGAGGTTGCCCACAGCATTGCTGTACTGTTCAGTTTGGAGGAAGGACCATCTTTGATCATCCAGCTGCAGTGCCACCTACATACATGTGATAAATTTAATGAAGTACTCGGTTAAATGTATGCATGATTTGCTCAAGAAAAAAAAAAACGTGGATGAAAAGTTTCTGGGGAGAAAGTTTGCAAAAAAATAATTGCTGTAAAAAAAGGTAACAGTTGGCATCTCTGTATTACTCATACAGCTGTACTGTTGTGGTCTACTGTTCCGACTCAAACTTTTCAAAACCTGGAATCCAGTGTACATGTATAATTCGTTATCTGTTGCTATAAAACACTGTATGTCAGCCAAGCCTCAGACCAAACTACACTTTGTACGTCTATGGCTGGCTGTTTATGCCCATTTGCCTGACAACTAGCACCATTTGTACTGTATGACAGGGGATTTTTTTTTTTTTTTTTATTCAATATGGGCAGTGATGACATACATCAAACTTGAATTTGAGAGCACCTTTGTGAACAACCCTCCTGAAAATGTATGTGCTCCAATTTGTCAATCAGTGATAGCACATGCAAACTCCTACTCACATTTTTATGAATTTCTTCAAGAAGAGATCTCTGAACAGGTTGCTCTAGAAATCTATTTTGAAAGAAGCTTGCTCAAGTCTTTAAAAAACACATGTACATTTTGTACTTGACAACTACTACGTAGTAATCCATCAACACAGAACTTTAAGCACATAATGTATGATCATGAAATGGAATAGACAGGAACTGAATATGAATAGACAAACTGAATAGTTTGGTACAAGAAAGGAAATGAATAATCATGAATTTGACTTGTGATACAGTGTACAAAGTTAGAGGCCAAACAATCATGAGAGCAACTCTTGCTGGAATGGCAGGTGTCATGGCAATGACAAAAATCCTGCCTCCTGATTGGCTGTTGCTATGAGAAGTTGTTATTTTAGCAAAAGATGTTATTCTAAACATCTTCTTTTTTCTGTTTCTTTTTTTAAATGGGGCCATACACTACATGTACTATACATCACTCCATTGAATATCATAGGCTGGAGAACTGAACTGCAGTTTTGTTTTTTTACCAACAACTGCAATGTACAGTTTTCAAAACAATGCACATGATGGGTTGGGGTTTTTTTTTTCTAAGTGCTTCAGAAACAATGTATTGAGTGACATCACTGTGTCATACAGCTGTACACACATCCCTGACTATCTGAATCAATTCAAAACACAAGATTAAAATCCAGAAGAATTTCATATCAGCACAATTGAAGTTGCACTGTAATTTATAAACATTGTGTCCACAATGTTATCATAGTTGGCATTATTACAGTGAAGAAAGCACAGATCAGATGTCATATCCACAGTTCCAATCAAATACATGCAAGTGACAATATACTCCACAGCATTAGATTTTAATATGGTATCGATACATTATGCAACAGTTACTGATATATCAAATGATTGTGTGAAAGCAATACTGTTCTTTGACACATGGTGAGTCTTCATTAATTAGAAGTAGATACTTACAGACAAATCAAGACAAACAGAGAACAAATTTCTACCAAAATTCCAACTGTGGAGTTTAGATTGATGAAAAAGTGACATGCACCTACATTTTGTATCTCATCACCATTACCATTCACTTACTCCATGCTGAACTTCTGGAAAAAATTTGGAGATCTTGCGAAAGATGAGTTACTATCTAACCAATCAAGTCCTATGATGATTTTGCTATACAGAAATAATCATCTTTCCCTCATCAATTTGGCAACCCTGAATTCTATTGTGAATTCTATATTGGAGAAACACTACATGAAACAAGTTGCATCCATCAATCCCCCCCCCCAAAAAAAAAAAAAATAAAATAAAATAAAAAATAAAAATAAAAATAAAAATAAAAAAACAAAAAATTTAAATAAAAATAAAAAATCAGGGAAAAATTAATGCCAATTTGGGACATAGACATTATAAATGTAAAATTTTGAAGTGTTTTGCCAATATACTGATAAGTGATAAATTCAGAGATTTACAGCTCTAGGATTGGGTATTAAAATCTGCTACCAAAATTAGCAATTAGGTAACATTATTTCAGATGGGACCATAATAAAAGGCAGGTCTTAAATTTATCTCATAAAAATAAAATAATAATCAGTGAATTTTTTAGAAGTATACAAGACACCATCAAACTGGCCACAGAAATGTGGTTTCTGAGACTGTGAGTTAATAGTTAAAGTCTGCTTGTTTTTGCAAGTTTTCCATTTATGTGACACAGCATCAACTGGTACACTTGTATTAAAAATGTGAAGTTTGAGGGTCATCATATCCCCTTTACAAACACCATGAAATTTTGCATGGTTGAAGAATAATGTCTGCCAACATCATGTACATTTTGTAAGAAACATTATGGTAACACACCTACTTGGTTGTTTGTTTTTACAAAAGAAAAAAAACTGGAAAAAAAAACTAACCCAATGTCTCTACTCAAGAATACGCCTACCCTCTTTTTTTTTCAGAGAATAACAGTTTGGATTTGTGCGTGTGTGAGTGTGTACGTGTGTGTGTGTGTCCAAATAAATTCACCAGAAATCCATGGTATTTACTCCTCCCCCATCATAAAGGAGTTTCTAGTTTTATAATTCTGAGGAAAGGTCTAAATTACCTTAATATATCAGAAGGAGTCTAATTTTGAGAGTTGCAAAAGGGACAGACAAACTTAAGAGAAATTCAACCTTAATACCATCTGTACAGTTTGCTAAAATCAAATTAAATCAAATCAACCTTTCCCCTATCTCTTCGAATACCTTATTAGGATGGCGCTTAACTGTCTCCCGGAAGATGTCATGAATGAGTTGGTTCTTCCTCAGCCTGCCGCCAATGTACAGCTTCAGAGCTATCAACACCTTCAACCCCCTGAAAAAGAAAAGAAAACGTAGAGCAAAGTTTACTCTTCAGATGCCATGGAAGCATTAACTCGTTGAGGACAGGCTGATTTTGCTACAACACGCATTTCCCATAGATGTCTGCTGCCCTAATATACTCATTACTAGTCTTCAGTGGGTTAAAGGGCAAAGTGACAAAGAATATCAACACTGTGTCCACTTCAGATGGGCCGCATAGAAAGTGAAATAAAAACTAATCTTTCAACTGCCATAAAGTTCCTTCATTTACTGAGCCCCTTCATATAGTATGTGTTTCTTTTTTTCCAGTGGTTCAAATCATCCCTGCATCAGTCTCCTCTAAAAGTTACTCACATGTACGTATCTATACATTGTATGTACTTATGTAAGAGATTGAAATTTACAACTGTTTTTATTAGTGAGTATCCTAGCTGGTAGGAGGTAACATTGAAAGGAAGTCACCTTAGGATTTTAACATCAGCAGAATCACGGTCACATGACCAGAACTGCTTTTCCAAGACCCTCAATGTACATTACCTCAGGCAGATGACTTTCGAATCAATCACCATCCTATTCAATCTACCCCAACTCCTCTTACACTGATTTTTTTTTTTTTTTTTTTGGGGGGGGGGGGGGCTGCTACGGGGCTGTCCCTCGTTCCCCTCCTTTCCCCTCCTCCCAAAAAGGGAAAAACCCATGATTTTCTGGAAGTTGTGCCAAGAGAATCTCTTCCACAAGGAGGGTGAGGGAGCATCATCCCTTGACCCTAGTAAGAGCATTGCCCCCCCCCAAAAAAAAAAAAAATGGCAACATGAAAAAAAAAACGACAACAACAACACAAACACAAACATTCGAAAATAATTGTTCCTTGGCCCTTGACCAACAGCTGTGTGCAATATCACTGCCATTGTAAAGTGATGAACTTGAGATGTTATTTTGATCCTATTCGTAGTTGTACCAGTACCTGAAATCCTTACAGGAAGTGAAGAGTAAGTTTCATATCTCCTGGCACAGAGGAGGAAACACTGAACTCTCAAGGTGTTCCGCTCATGACTACTTATCTCTGCTGCGGTTGGGTTGCCATATTTGTGTTGAACAATCATTTTTTCTTTATGAATTCACTAATCTTTTATGGGAGTGTAGTATTTGCAATTATTATGCCATTACGTGTACTGATGCTGTACCATAATTGCAAAATGAATTTGGCAAAAAAGGGTGTAATCCCCTATACAGTACTTGTAGCACATCTTAGAAATCCAACAAGCATTTCAAGGGTTAAACAAACACATATTATATCAAATGGGTTTAGTCAAATATCGGTTAGTGATTGGCTAAACACAGTCATGTGATGGAGGCACATTGGTTATGTTCGCCCATGGGCAGAACATTTTTGTAATGTTCTCCCATCGGAAAACATTTTCACGTAACAAATGAAGAACAATAGCAAACGATTGAACGATCATATTTTTCACGCAATTGATAGGATAAATTTGCCTTTTCCATACAATGTGAAAAAGCAGATTTGACTATTAACCAATATAATATAACAGATGATGACTTTTGTTGTCGGGAACATGTACCAAACGTTCCACCCTCAGGGTTTGAAATGCTATTTTGGAAGGCCATAAGTCCCTCGACTTCGTCTCGGGATTTATAACCTCCCTCAATAGCATTTCAAACCCTTCGGGTGAAACATTCGGTATGTTCCCTCCCCCGCTAGTCATCATCTATTATATAATATGCCCATCAGAAGCTGACTACAGATGGCTGATATTATAACAAATATTGATAATAACATCCTTTTCTACATGTAGAACAGAGAAGTAATGAGCACATGATACTCGTTCGTCAAGTTGAGGAGCCCTTTAGAGACAGAAATTGTTCTTGCACACTGTAAAACATTCTAAAGCATAGCTTGATTGCTACAGAATGCTTGTGTTTTTGTCTTGCAACATTTATTTTCAGCTAAGTACATTGTACTTAAGGGCGCATAGTCCCGGTAGTGTAGAGGGCGCTGTTGATGATACTGCCGATCACTGTTAGCATTGATACAAAGATTGCAGAGGTTGAGCTGTTATTAAGAGCAAAGCACGTACCGGTACAGTAGGTGTTGCTAAGTAACGTTGCCTTCGTGGGCTTCTCTGCGCATAACGCAGTCTGTAGTAATACCAGGGTGAGTGCATAATTATTATGTGCTTCTTATTATGACATCACAAAAGAAGTTTGTTATTTAAAGCTGTCATCCCCCTCAGCTAAATCACGAAAAGAACTGTGATCGGACCACTGACTACTGTGAATCGGACTTCTTCGAACTAATTTTCCCATAACACACATTTCCCATTTAAAGCAAGCTGCCCATAATTCGACCACAGTGCCGTCCAAAATTTGACCGCTGGAAACATGTGTACACAATTTGTAGCAACCCACGCTTTTGCACTGTACCTGGTTGACTTTTCGCACGCAAAAACACAGAAAATCCCACACACATTCTATTAGTGACCTCATCACATTACATCACATCACATCTGATACGGAAGTAGAGGACTGGTCCTGTAGACGTAGTATTCCGGTCTCAACATAATAGAATTAACTTCAATTTCGTCACTTTATGTGCGTTGAGGAACAGAGCCAGAGTGGTTTTGAATTACAATTCAAAAAACTAAATTACCACATATTAGTTAATTTGTAATTGTGTGGTGGTCATTCGGTGGCTGGGTACACAAGTACATGTACACTTTGGGAGGGATCCTTTCCACTTGATTCTGATCGTACCTGCACCCTTTCAACATACATACCATGCCAACCGGTGACAACTTATGAATATTCACTATGTTATTGTTAGATAGCTCTACAGTCACACACCTATAAGTACAGACACTATCATTCCTGAAGGCTAATCCAAGAATAAATTATGCCTGGTATTAGACCCCTACTAGCGGTTAAACGGAAAACCTACCCATACATGTAGGAGAGTTGATCGTATCACCGGACGCTTGTTTTTTTGTGGCTCTGAATTCCGTACTAAGAGGACGAAATTTCGGCGAAAAAATGTACAAGTTATTCACAAAGTCCTGAAAGTTACAAATTTGGCAAAATATGAAAACTATTCACTCCGTTTTTTTGGAAAATAGACTTCAAATATACCTCTCTCCAAAAATTTGTCTTTTTGCGCGGTGTAAAATCGCATTATAATTCCGGACACGATTTTCGCAATGGGGCAAGTCCAAGATAATGCGCGCGTTACGTATGGGACATTCAGAGACTTTTATGACCTGAAAAATAGTGTTAATGGCCTTTGATCATATTGAACTTCATCATGGTGATTGATATCTAGGAGAAGTATAATCATGTAAAAAATTGAGAAAATTATATTCTAGAAGAGAAAATATGTGCCGTTACGTATGGGACCAGAAAACTTTTGTTTTTTTGAACATTTTTTTTCAACCTCAAAACTCTCTGAAAGTATTTCATTCTACAACTTGTAACTCACTGTGATGAAAGTCACAACACTCAAGATTATCACAGGTAAGTTTCATGTCATTAGGCAAAAAGCGCTAATTACAGGTTCTAATTAAAGACAGACATGACGTGTTACGTATGGGACAGTTACATATGGGACAGTTTGTCCCCCATTCATTTAGTGTGTGAAGAACCATGTGTATGGGTATTTTGCATAATTATTGAAGTAAAATCAGTTGAAACTACTCAAATACTGATCCAGATTGTCAAGGAAACAATATTCCCCAAATATTCACCATCATAATCGTATTCAATCATATCTTTATATTTTTATGACCAACCCGAGTATGTATGCCCTTTGTCCCCCATTTGTTTAGTGTGTGGAGAACCAAGCAGAGACTCCAACTCTCCCGTTTTCGACGGGAGATCTCCCGCCGAAAACCCATTTTTGCAAAATCTCCCGTTCTCCAGTTTGAGATTTAATTTCTCCCGCCCTGGCTCTTTGTCTCCCGTTGGAAAGGATTTCTTACATATTTCTATCGTATGTTGAAAAAATAAGTCTTAGATAGCACCAGAGAGCATCTAGAACCCTGGGAATTTCGCGCTTCGCACACATCAACTCTGAGTCTCCCATTTGCTAGGGGTTTCAGGCGGAAGAATCTCCAGATCAGAAGGTACTTTGGGTTGGAGTCTCTGACCAAGTTTATATGGGTATTTTGCCAAATAATTTTGCAAAATACCCATAAACAAATTTTTGCATAATTATTGAGGTAGAATCAGTTGAAATTACTCAAATGTTGTTCCAGATTGACAAGGGAACAATATTCCCCATATATTTACCATCATAATCATATTTAATCATATTCTATATTTTTTATGACCAACCTGAGTATGTATGCCCTATTTTCATCAGGATAGTTACTACTGAAAAAATGAATAGTTTAAAGTGTTTACTTCCATTGATGAAGGGCAGTTTGCCATTTAGTTTCAATAAAAAAAAACTTGACACAAGAAATATTAATTTTAATAAATAAGCAATACCTGCTGCGTGGAACCCCAGTGATCGAGTAGATACAATGTATGATGTCTGTCTAGCAGTCAGGTCATTGATTCGAGTCACACCTCAGTATGTATACCCATGAATTTTGTCGTGGCTACTATTGAAACTGAATAAGGACAATTTGTGTATCACTTGCAAAAAAAAGGAATCATTTTACTTTTTATATCTTTTTGTGGATATCACAACCATTTCAAATTGGATCTCCATCACATAAACTTTGAATTCCTCTAGTCTTAGGATTGTATGCTCTCTTTAGTAATTCATTTAATTGGTTTCCAATCATCTCATTAAATGTTGAAAACTGAATCCCCATTTCTAAAAAAACTATACCATCCCTTTAAAGCTGATTTTTCATTGTGTATTTTGCCATTTTCCCCTCCCCCTTTCTGAAAATTGTTCAGTCAAGTACAGGCATTGATTCAAGTGTCTATAACTCAAAAAGTAGCTACAATGTTGGGATGCTTTCTTCAGGATGATTGACCATTTGTGTACTGAGAGACCTTCCCAGCTAGCTACATGCATTCACATGCAATATATATGAGGATGTCCCATACGTAACGCATTTGTCCCATACGTAACATTATTTCAATGCCTATTATATAGAATATATTTCTTTTACTGTTTTTTCTTTTTTCTATGGTATTTAATTTCTCTAAACAATAAATTAGAACTTTCCAAAAGGGCATTAAAATAACCTTTAGCAGTTTCAGAAAAAACCTTAAAAAATGACCTCAATTTGTTACGTATGGGACATCTCATGATAGGACACGAGCTAATTTGCATAATCATTTGCATAATCCCTAGATTTTTGTACCAAGTTAAACTACTTGATGAACTTCTTATGTCCACATATTAATCAAATATCATTTGCTTTCCTTTGAATTAATATGAATTTTTATAAATGTCCCATACGTAACGCTGTGTTTCACATTTATGCAAATGAAGCCCTTGAAATTTCCATAAACTTACATAATATCATTTTTTCCTCCATGGAAATCAAAACTTCAACTCATAAGCTTCAAAATGATACCAAACATGTCAATATTGAGCAAAGATGAAATATTGCCTTCTGAGGGGACCTTATCTTGGACTTGCCCAATGAAATAATCAATGTCTTTCGCACCTTGTCCTTGCACCAGAATCACAATTCATCCCACAAATCACTGTAAACATTCTCACCGAGCGGACGACAAAGAAAAATTGGCAAATTGGCAAATTAGGCTCAAATTTTGCATTTTACAGTAAAAACGTTTAAAATGTCTATCTTGAACATTTCAAACAGTTCACGCGATAAAACCTTATGAAAAATTGATGATTGAATTTTACATGTACGTGCTTTGTCTACGGGAGCGCGGGTGACGAGTTGCGCCCTTGCGTTGCGGGTCCCTTCCTTTAACAGCGAACAACTTTCCGCATCGTTCACTAAACTTGAGGACAATAGCTGCAAATTTCCAGTATCGATCGGTGAACTTGTGGTTCTATCAAGAATCTTCAGCATTTCTCCTGTATGTGAATGGGATTTCATAGAATTTCAGTGATGAAATGTGATTCAAACATGCATAAATATTAACTATGACGAGGTGCAGGTCACTCAACTACATGTATAAATCTGAGGTAATGGGTCAAGGCTAATCTAATCTACTATTTAAAGTCTCGCGCATAGGCCCTACTATCTACTGAATGCTGAATGTCATCACATCAGTACGCAAAAATGTACGTGTACGGAATTACCATGCTGTCCGGTAATACCATAAACTTTACCTGTAACGTTAGGCCCTTTATAGTTATAGGCCCTACCTGCTTTCGTCATCAACGCTACAAAAATCCTCACATATTATTAAGGTTCATCGAGGTTTTTGAGCTTCAGAGTAGAACTGACCTATTTTGGTTTAATGTGAACTGAAGGGCGTAACCAGCTGGACCCATTAATCTCCATACTATAAATACCCAACATTGTTAGTATAATTAATATCTTAAACATAGGTCTAACTGTTAGGAGGTAAAACACAGTACCCACATGGTGTCATGCATGGTCAAGATCGGTAGCACACCCACACTTTTGTTAACTGGTTTAGTTGACTTGTTGGGGGCACTGGGCACTGCGCTGCGAGTGCGGCCTGCCTGCCTGTACTGTGCAGTGGCTGTGGCCTGTGCCCCGACTTGTTGAACTATGGCTAACTCCAACACCAAGCTCGGCAGAGATAATCAAATACTGATCCAGATCACCTGGACCAGAATTCTTCTTCATCTTTCCTAAATATCAAACTCACTTCAGATCTCTTGGCAGGGTCACGATGACAACTCGAACAAACTTCCAGCCGCCCGTCACCAGATATACAGCGAACAGTCCAACAGCGATAGCCCACCAGCTCAGGGCGGCGTAGGCGCGGAGGATCGCAGCCAGCCCTATGAACGAAGCGACTTTCAGCACCATCTTTGCGCTCGGCAAAAGCCCTATGATCGACCGTAAAACGCGTGCCGCTTTGAACAGCATCCGCCCCCTTCACTGATTACTTACTATCTAACAAAACTATTTTATCTCTACGCTCAAAACGAGCCCAGTGCATAACAAAAGGATAAACCGTTACGCCGCACCAAACAAACGAGCAGTTGCCCTTTTACGTTTAGCGGGTGTTGTACAGGACTGGTAGGAGAGGTCACATGTGTACACACTGCCACGGCGCGCTATTGGTAGTACGTATGTAAATATCGTAGGCCGAAGGTGACCTTCCTTTGCGTGTCACGTACACTGTGCAGTACTGTACGTACTACACAATTCCTATACCAAAGAGATTATAACACAAGAGGGCGTAGTCCAGTGGGGAGGCAGCCCACAGAACTCTTAGGCGCCTTGGCAGATTACATTGTGCAGGAAAACAGCGGCGCCGCCGTTCAGCGGTCCTTTGAGCGGCGCTTTGAAAAGCCCGTTAATACGCCGGGGTACTCAAGCGTATTCCCGCAGTGGCCCGCTCTCCGGCTTTTCCTTTCAAAACGCCGCTAGGGTTTTGCAAACCCTTTTATGAATAACAAACTCCTTGTTGTGACGAACAACTTTTTTAGAACAACGCCCTCTCGTGGCAGCGTCTAATAGTGTCTTTGAACAGTATGCTGGAGCACAGAACTCTACACACAGTGTTTAGTAGTGAAGTTTAGAGTTCTGAACCCTGTAGGTAGCACAAAACAGAAAATGATAAAACGCTGTCACCTCATAGGTTCGTCTCACCTCTGCAATTTGCATACTGAATGCAGGTTCAAATGGCCCATATCAGGAAGATGAAACATGCATGTGATTTAACAATATGCTTTCAATGTTTGTATAGTGTATCTTATCTTCTAAATAATAACGATGTATATTTTCGATCTTTATTTCTACAAACATGGAATATATTTCAATCAGGGCTTTTTATGATGGTTTGACAGTCGAAATTTTAATCAATTTGTCGTAACATGTGTGTATGTGTGTGTGTTGGTTTGTCACTTTATTTTTATTTTTATTCCTTTTGCTGTTATCGGTGATTTATGTATTACAACACATGCAACCAGTAGTGACAGTAATGACGCATAGAAGTCAGGGAGTTTGGGCCAGCACGGGTAAGAGTGTTGTTGTTGTTGTTGTTGTTGTTGTTGTTGTGTTTTTGGTTTTTTTTTTTTTTTTTTTTTGCTATTAGGCACATTCATGGTGTACAATAACACGTCAATTAATGAAACTAAAGTTTCCAAACTACACGAATGTCTATTTTCCATGTTCATTAAATCTGTTTAAAATGTATTAAATACAGATTTTGATTTGTGTCAAAATAATTATAATTTTGTTACTGGACCCCATCAAAATAAGCCCTGCTTACACGTGTCCATGACCTTTCATTGCTATACTGTTTTCGATATAATTGCGTGCATATTTTTGTTTGCTTGTCTAAACGGACGTTTCTTTTTTGATGAACGGATGCATACAATTGAATTGAATGTGCATTGCAAATGCATGCAGGCCTGTGGATATGTTGTGTGTGTATTGTGTTCACTTGTCTGTCATTTTTTGCTATTTAAGACAAATCAGTTGAATGTCCTTCTATAATTGTTCTCCAGCATAGCGATGCTGAGGAGGCTCGGCAGTTGATGTGCATACTGCTATCTTGATGACGTCTAGCTGTTTTTGTAACATTATATATATATATATGTGTGTGTGTGTGTGTGTGTGTGTGTGTGTGTGTGTGTGTGTGTGTGTATTTACTCGCGGTTTGTCTCTCATTAGGTATGCCGGTATTGTTGCCCTGTGTATAGTTTTGTATGATCTTAGATTCCACGATTTATTTTTTTCCTCCATGATCGCGCTATGACTTTTTATAATCAGTATCTCTCGAAATCCTCCCAATCTGTCTAACTCCTTTTTTTTCACCATCGTAATTCTATTATCATAAACTCTTAAGACTCCAAACTACAAGTATCATATCGCGGAAATTATTTCAATCAATATTTCCTTTGAACATTAAAACGTCAATCTTGTGCTGTTAAAACACCCAATGTCAGAAGATAATTTCAAATCCATACCAGCTGTCGAACTATCATTCGACTTTGAATATCAACACGGCAGTTTAATATCAAACATCCAGATCCTCGTCACGCACGTGTGTATGGATACACACTATAGAATGGCGTTACCAGTCGTTTTCTTTTTATCGTTTTTATGGCAAAGCGGTTGTATTTTGTGTACTTAATGTATGTACGAAATTATTACAAGAGGATGAAAATATACTGCGGATGTAGAAAATGAACAACAACATCAAACATACCTGCACTGGACGTGACGGATGCAGGCACTAACTTCGCCTTGCAAACATTTAGACATTTAAACCAGCATGTCTCAGCGAAGTCATAATACCGGTATACAGTTTGTACATTTTATGCTGCATGCTTAGCATCTACCGACATTTGAATCCGACTCTCTCGGTCAGCTAACGAACAGATGTATATAGCGTGACTATTATAGAATGTTAAAATGTACATGTCAAGTATCTGTCAATTCATGAATCTATGTGCTTATTTATTTATTTGTTTGTTTATCTATTTGTTCATCTATTTATTTATCTATTTATCTATTCATTTAGTTATTCATTCAAACGCTAATCCAGGAAGAAAGAAAATATTAGCAGTTGCTTTCATCGAAGTCCTATGTGAACATGATATTTCGGGCAGTCAGAGGCTGCAGCCAAAAGATAGTGATAGAGAAGGCTGCAACTAAACGATTGGGAAAGCATGATCTAAAGAGAGCAAAGGGCTGCTGCAAAATGATCAAAAGGGCTGCGAGATTATGACTGAAAAGGCCGCAGCCAAACCCACCAAAGGGCCGCGGGAAGAGCGTAATAGGGTATAGAATGTAATGCCAACCAAATGCCTATAGAATTCGGCATATACAAAATAGGTGGTACAGGTACAATAGATTTCAGACACCCCGACCTGTCCATAGTGAGATCTCCGATCCCATTGTTATGTCCGGAGAAGATGGACACTTCCGCGATGGGCACCGTGAGTCGATCATTGCTCATTGTCTTTCCAAAAACAAACTTTTGTTGTGATAGCAACGGAGGCTGAAACTGCGTGATTGATGGTCAGCTCCGTGTTGCATTTCCAGCAATATGCAGATTAGTTCACAACCTCTATAGAGAAGTAAGTTCAATAAATGAGTTAAAGTTTCATACACTGATATTGTATTTGGATCGATTCCCTGTCCTTTATCGTTGCGGAAGGTGACGTTGTATTTTTTGTTTGGGGGAGGGGGGGGGGGGGCTTCGGTTTGTAATCTATTATTGATACTGCCGCCATCCAAACGACTGAAAGAATTAACGCTGGATGAGCTTTAATAGGTTGCCTTTAAATAGTATCATACTGTACTTGTTATTAACATAACATAACATAACATAACATAACATGTTTTTCATTATAACTTGTTACAATGCGTGCGTGTGTGTGTGTGTGTGTGTGTGTGTGTGTGTGTTTGGGGCACATGGGGCTATATCCCTGAAAACCTCACACAAAATAATGAAACCAAAAAGATTTATCAATTTGCAGTTACCCAAGCGCGCGGGCACACACACAAACACACACACACACACACATACACACATCTAAAGTAATAAAGTATCTTGTTGTAAAGTATCTAGAGTGCAAAAGTCTAACCGGATACTTTATCAGTCGACACAATCGCAATTCCTTCAGTCTTCAATAGATTACCACGCCCTCTACACAAGAGTGTCTTTAACTATTATTAAACTAATACAACACTAACATTCTTCCGGTGAAAACGCAGAGTCATCTCACTGATGACTTCATCCCCCTTCCAAGCCGGCCACACATCCCACAAAAGGCCGAAGCAATTCATTGCTCTCCTCTACACCCTCTCTAGCTCGTCCAGAACAAAGGCAAAAACGCAATTATTTTCGTATCCCAATAGCCAATTCTAATTTGTTGTCCTAGATCTCGAGAGATTTGTAGCTTTCTTTGTAACTGTCCTGAATAACTCAACGAAATAGAAATGTGACCACCTCAAACTGGTAGAAAAGCAGACAAGTAATAACTTTAATTCTTATACTCTAAACAGAAAATGACGTTCTGTAAATTCATGTTGCTGCCTTCAATGCAGTCATAAATATCCAACTTCATCCATTCTGCAGCTGTTGATTTGGTGACCTGCTAAATTGCATTAAATTTTTGTTTTTTATATGGTCCCATGGAATGTCAATCCGTCAGTTCATTCCAGCCGTTCCTCCAAAATTTGTACTCCAGCTATTACAGACACCATGGTTACCTATGACTGCAGTGACTGCAGAAAAGCAGACCATTTTTAAAGCTTGAGAAAAAGCGAACAATTCGTTCAAAAGTTATCCATTTTCAACAGAAAATAATGGTTGACATAAAGATAAATGTGCTGATCAAGAATATTGTTTTGACTCAATAGGGGAAAGATGTCACGAACACGAAAAGGCAGAGGATTGAGGGAACGTCACTATTTGTTACTCTGCTAACAAAACGAAAAAGAGCATATGCACTCACACACACACGCACACACGCACAAACAAACACACACACACACACAAACAAACATAAGCAAACAAGAAATAGAATCGCCTCTTCCTGGAAAGAGGTCGACACAACGTAGGTCAGTTACAAAGGAATGGACGAATGAATATTTTGAAGAAAATCATTGGAATCTTGTGAATTACACTTTTATCATAATTCCCTTCCCCAGGCCAAATACAACCTCGTCTGCACTTGTCAGATTGTGTGATTATGTGGGGAGTATTTAAGTGACCAGATAATCGTTAAGACGTGTTTATTGCTTGTGATTCTTTGATATATCGTTACACTCTCGAAGTATAATTTGTTTCATGTTTACTTGCATTTGTTAAAGTTTCTGTATTGTCCTGACATTCCTTCATTTCATTTTTTATCCTGTAAATACTTAGGATAAATTTTGCTACAAATCCACATTGACTTGTACATTGTACTTTCTTTGTGACATATTTCTCAACGGTTAAAAAGTGATGACGCATTAGAAGATACTGCCCATGGAATGCATATTATTTTTCATTTGTTTTGAACTCAACTGAAAACCAACCATTATATTGACATCCAGCTTTCGTAATTTCTCTTGTTTGGCGAAGTTGTGTAGTTCATTATGGGCACGTCGTTGATCTCAGAGAAACATGTCCGCAATACAGACAATTTTTTCCTTGAAGCCCTTTCTCCTGGCTTTGAAAATGGCGTACCCTTCAGCTCATTATCTGCTACTGATTTCAAACTATGCTATTAAACTTTGCAAAGATACATCCGCCTATTCAACAGGGAGTTTTCGCAAGCACGACGCGGCCGGGATTTGAGCATACCATGTGCAAATTTGCATCTGCGCATGATCAAATCAGAGAAACGTCCCGTGGGGAACACTGGTGCGCGAGATTCAGCCAAAATAGCGTTCGGTCCCGACGCTGGGCATGAGTGAGCCAGTCAGCCAGCCAGCCAATCAGCGATCTTGTCCCCACGCCTCGTCCTGTACAGGAAAGCGAAACTGCTATGGTGACGGGAGTCCGAGTACGGGTACTTTCACAGTTGATTGCTTCCGCGTACCCTCGGTCTGTCCTTCGTGTAGCGAAAACTTGATCAACGCCTTTCAAATCAGCAACAACACGTAATCTTCCATCAATACCTTTTGTCTCGATACGGAACAATACGCCATGGCAAGCGATTGGGTACATAAGTGTCAATGTATTGAAAGCACCAAGATTACCACTCACGCAACCTCTTGGTAGACCTCGTCATTACATCATTACAGTGACGAGAGGGAGAGAAAAAAAAATCGATTTTGGTAGAACTGAATATATCACATCTCGTCATTTAGATCCATGGTGGTGGAAATTAGCGTAACAATTAAGGTGATAAAATGCTACTTTAAATCTGTTTTCAATATAAAACAGCAGAGAAGTGGTTCACGCATGATGGCGTGAACAAAACGGCTTAGGAACAGCATGTCACACTGCACGGCTTCTAATACAATCTTTTCATACTAATTTTAATAGCTGTACGTCGTGTCAATCATGACTTCGTGAAAATGAATTATGGCTATTACAAATGAAGACAGTATGTAATCATACGGTGCTTCAGCAATTCAGGAGAAGTAACAATTAAGATGAAAGATTGTAATACCTTTATATGTAATACATAATACCACTCGAAGGCCTACTTCAATTTGTACCATCATTTACAAGTGCTACCTCTACATGCATGTTTTAGTACTTATCGTCTTTCAGTGTACAGAACAAGGCAGATTTTTCTTTTGTTTTCAATTACAGGCAGGATTTTGTCTCTGTGTGTGTTCTCGTCAGTGTATGTTTGTTTGTTTGTTTGTTTGGACGAGGTTAGAGTGGACATCATTAGCTTATTCGACCCCTGTTGAGTCTCGCATAAACTATAGTTAGCTATTCTTTCTCAATTAAAATTCATGCGCATTGGTGGGAACTATAATTGTATGCATGTAATTCTTACTTTCAAAAGAAAATCAATGGAAAGGAACCGCGTAAAAGATATTCCTCATAGCTGCGATTCACCTTTCTCTGTGTCATTTACACCTACAAATTGCAATACATGTTCTCATCTCTTCTTCACGACTACTTTGTACTTTAAGTTTCCTGGTGTATCCTGTCGCTGCTACGCAGATGACACACATATGTATTTGTCGTTCACACCTGACGCACATGCTCAGCAGCAAAGCGTCACTCACATGGAAATATGTGTCAATTATGTACGTGAATGGATGCTGCTAAACAAACTCACGCTAAATGACAGTAAGACTGAACTGTCATTGATTTGCACATCAAAGCAAATATCCAAACTTTCTTTTGATGGGATATGGGTTAGAAGTTCTGTCATAAAGTCATCTTCCATTGTTAGGAATCTTGGAGTGTGTTTTGACACGCATCTGAACAGGGAAGCACACGTCACAAATGTGTGTAAATCATCATACCATATGATTTATAACCTTAGACGTATCAGGAAATATTTTGATGAGAACAGTATGAAAATGATTGTCCAAGCATGTATTGTTAGTAAAATGGATTATTGTAATGGGTTATTATAATGGACTCCCTGATTCTCAAGTTGGGAGCCTGCAGCGAGTCCAAAACTCCTGTGCAAGGCTTATCTGTGACAAACCTAGGTTTTCAAGGATTACTCCTCTTCTGAAAGATTTACACTGGATTCCGATTCGTAAACGAATATTGTTTAAAATCTTGTTGATTGTGTATAAGCCACTTATCGGTCAAGCCCCCAGTTACATATCCGAATTATTAGTGTTTAAATCTCATCGACATACTCATGATTTGCGCAGTTCTAAGGACACTCTCCTTTTACAGATTCCAACATGTAAAACAAAAGTAACATTGGGAGACAGAGCATTTGCCTGTGCAGCTCCCAAACTCTGGAATGATCTACCATTAGAAGTCCGGAAATCCCCAACAGTAGCAGTCTTTAAATCACGACTCAAAACACATCTTTTCATTTAACTGCTCTTTATTATCAAGCACATCAGAAGCTTTTGCAGCGCAGAAGAATATATGTCTATAGGTTTTGCGCTTTCTAAAATTGATATAATTTTATTATTATTATCATCATTATTATGCAACACATACTGCTTTGGCCTATACTGTTATAACAACTACTACCACTATCTATCACTACTTTTTTTTTTTATTACTATCTTTTTCCATACCGTGTAATTGCTATATATGAAACAACGAAAATAACAAACGTCTCGTGAATGAGTAAACAAAGTAAGACCGATTGATAAATTGATATATATTATAGTTATATAGAAAGTAGAGACATAGCTAGACAGCTTGATATATATACATGATGACCACAGTTTTTAGAGATGAGATCGCTGAAAGGGATTAATGTTGATCATCGAAGTGGATCTTAAGAGCCTTTGATACCAACAAAGTTATATGAGTATTCGTAATCAGAATTTAATGAATATACATTGAACTCAGATGCAGAATACAGTGCACACTTGTATACCACTTCTCACACTCTCTCTCACTATTAAGACTCTGTTATCTTTTTTTATGTGATGTGCTGTTTGTTTTAGTATGTGCTGTTTTTTAGTTGCGTGTTGCATGTTTACATACTATGTACTATATGTATATACACATACATATGGAATCAATATATGTTTTTGCGTGGGGGTGCGTCTATATATACATAACATGTGTGAGAGCGTTCTATGTGCATTCTATTTGCACTTGTTACATATAGGACTATTATTCTTTCTTGATCATATGATGGCTCTGAAAAGAGCCGTTTGGGTTCGATAGAGAAGGGCGAATTCACGCCGTTGAAATCCTCCTCTTTCGACGGAATTTTACGACATTTGCCGTTCACCGTGTCTCGCAAAATGCGGATTTCGTGAGGACCGTCATATCTGGATATGACTTTGCCACTTGGCTGCTGATAGCCTTGAAACGCATGGTCATCGATGAGGGCAGAAAGCGGTGGGTCAACAGTGCGATCACCGTTTGAAGCTGAAACCGGCCAACTCATCGCCTTTCGTAGACCAAGCTCATTGTCTTCAACAGAAGAGATTGACCGCACTTTACTCTTGCAAGCACATGCAGGAATCTCTTTCTGTTGACACACAATGCCGTGCTCATCATCACCGATCCTCACGCTCGTGTTGTTGCCCTGCAATTCTTCTACGACGTTTCTCTGCGCCGTTCGGGACTTTGCGATGACTACAGCGTGAAGTTCTTTGAGGAGTCGTTGCTGTGAGTCCACTTGTTGACGGAGTGCTTTGATTTCAGCAGCCAGGGAAGACACCGTCGCTCGATGACCATCTTCTTCGTCTTCAACTTGATATCGGCTTCGATCTTCTGTAAAACTGTCAGCCTCACTGGAAAGGTCTTCTTCTGCACAGAATCCAGAGTCATGCCGTTCCCGACCTTGAAACGAGTCCCGACTGCTCGTCATCCGATGATGCTTCAGAATCGCTTAGATGCAGATGAAAACTATCGCTGTCGCTTGAAGTATTGCTATCCATGATGATATGTTAAACTACAGAGGAGAAGAAAATTTTTCGGGTATTTATTGAGCTTTAATACTTCTAAATAGAGGTTGTGAACTAATCTGCATGTTGCTTGGAAATGCACCACGGAGCTGACCAATCACGCAGTGCTTCAGCCTCCGTTGCTATCACAACAAAGGTTTGTTTTGAGAAAGACAATGGCTAATGATCGATTCACGGTGCCCATCGGCGGAAGTGTCCATCTGCTCCGGACATAACAATGGGATCGGAGATCTCACTATGGACAGGTCAGGGTGTCTGAAATCTATTGTACCTGTACCACCTATTTTGCATATGCCGAATTCTATAGGCATTTGGTTGGCATTACATTCTATACCCCATTGCGCTCTTCCCGCGGTCCTTTGGTGGGTTTGGCTGCGGCCTTTTCAGTCATAATCTCGCAGCCCTTTTGATCATTTTGCAGCAGCCCTGTCCACTCTTTGATCGAGCTTCTCCAATCGTTTGGCTCTAGCCTTCTCGATCACTATCTTTTGGCTGCAGTCTCTGGCTGCCCAAACTTCATACAGGACTTCGATGAAAACAGCTGCTAATCTATTCGTTCTTCCTGGATTTAGAAGAAAATACAGATTGAAATCATTTCCGCGACATTTACACATGTAGTTTGGAAACCTGGGAGTTTATCACATCGAAGCATGACGGTGAATAAAAAACTTAGACAGTGGGAAAGATTTCGAGAGATACTTATTATAAAAAGTCATAGAGCGATCATGGAGGAGAAAAAATAATCACGGAATCGTAGATCATACAAAACTATACACGGGGCTACAATGCATACCTAATGAGAGACAAACCGCCAGTAAACACACATACACACACACACACACACACACACATGATATATATATATATATATATATAAATATATATATATATATGTATATATATATATATATATACATATTATATTTAACAAAAACAGCTTGATGTCATTGAGATTGCAGTATGCATATCAATATCAATACATATGGACGTTCAACTAATTACTTTTTAATAGTATAAATGACAAACAAGTCAACTCTTACACAAACACACACACACAACACTCACACACACACACACACACACACACAAACAAACAAACACACACATGCAACATATCCACAGACGAAAGATATTTTGGAAAGTTTGTATTCTTCTCCCATCATTCTTTTCCGCGACCATTTTGGTGTTTGTGTTCTTCACATGCAATGCATGCGTGTTTATTTCTGTCTTTTTTCTTTTTAATATATCAGAAACGTCATATCTTCCGGCATTTCGTAGGACTGTAATTATCAAATATACCTGCGAAGAATTTGATCTTCGGGACTACCTAGAGTTTATACCTGTCATTCGGAGGTTTAATTTCTATGTATCCTCTATATAATTGTTTATAGTAATTAATCCCATACTGATACATCAAACGAGATTTAAAAAAAATACGAGCAACAAAGGGAGTCAGTGGCGAAATACAAACGGATGCGTGTGATGATTTTACAAGTCCAGTGCTCTTGAACGAAATCGAGACGTGTTTTTGTTTTAATACATGAGGAGTACGTGATGTAGTACTACCCCCTCCCCGTAGGGTAGTTCGTATAATACGGGATTGTTTTATAGGGGATAAAAAGGTTTAAAGACAGGAAGGGGGACGTAGGGAGAGACAGACAGAAATGCACAGACAGACAGAAAGAGAAATGTAGTATCTGTTTTATCGTAAATACAATGTGGATCAAAACGACATTTACCGTTGAAATGGAGATAATTTCTTTAAAACTTTTTTTTTCAAAGTCTAATGATATCACAGATCGAGAAAGATATGAATGATCGCCGTATCAATGAATTAAATTTTCTTAAAGGAGAAAGTTTTGTTCTGTCGAAAAAAACAAAACAAAAATGAATTTTGTATGCGTAATCGAAGAAAAAAAGTATGTTATTGTGCTATTCTTTTCGTCTAAAAGCAATGAAAGAATGTCACGATCAAATATTGATTTGGAATGACAATTTCATGTTTAGATAATGTTTCATGCTTGTTATTTTACATACCGTTATCATCATGTGTCATTCTTAACTCTCTTTGCTATAAAAGCGGATTGGAAAGACAGCTGCCCGTATAGAGGTGAACCACTAAAAAAAATTAATGATAAAACAGGTAATGATAATGATACTGCGAGTGTAAAGTAGATATCAAAAACCTATAGCTACACCTCTACCGACAGCAACGTCATGCACTTTTCCCTGTGTGTCTAACGTGAATGTTGAAAAGCAGACCAGTTTATGGAGCTTGAGAAAAAGCGAACAATTCATTGAAAAGTTATCAATTTTTAATAGAAAATGATGGTTGTTAATAATCAACATCCTGATGAAGACCATTGTTTTGACTATTAAAATTGGGGAAAGATGTCACGAACACGAAAATGCAGAGGACTGAGGAAACTTCACTTAAAAAATTGTTACTCAGCTAGCAAAACTACAAAGAACACACGCACTCACACACACACACACATACACACACACACACACACACACACACACACACACACAAGAAGTAGAATCGCCTCTTCCTGGAAAGAGGTCGATATAATGTCAGTTATTAAGGAATGAACGAATGAATACCTTGAAGAAAAAAGTTGGAATCTTGTGGAATACACTTCTATCATACACACCCTTCCCGATTCAGGGCAAATACAACCTCGTATGCCCTTGTCAGGTTTTGTGATAATTTGGGGTGTGTAAAACTGACAAGATAATCGTTAAGACATGTTCAATGCTTGTGATTCTTTGATATATCATTACACTCTCGAAGTAGAATTTGTTTCATGTTCACTTGCCTTCGATAAAGTTTCTGTATTGTCCTGACATTCCTTCATTTCATTTTGATTTTCTTTATCCTTTCTATCGCCGCAAATACTTTGGATAAATTTTGCTACAAATTCACATTTTCGTCTTGACTTCGCGGTATATTGTACTTTCTTTGTGACATAGTTCTCAAAGAATAAAAAGTGATGACGCATATTTCACACATAAGAAGTTACTGCCCAAGTTGTGCATATCGTCTTTCATTTGTTTGGAATTCAGCTGAAAACCAAGCATAATTATATTGACACCCAGCTTTTGTAATTTTTCCTTTCTTGACGAAGTTGTGTAATTCATTATGGGCACGTCGTTGATCCCAGAGAAACAGTCCCATATACAGGCATTTTTTTCCTTGAAGCCTTTCCTCCTATCTTTGCGAAAGGCGTAGCCTCAGTTTATTATCTGCTACTGATTTCTAAGTATGCTATTAAACTTTGCAAAAGACGCGTGCAGCCTATTCAATAGCTGATTCATGCCTTGCAAATCAGCAACAGCACCTGATCATCCATCACTACCTTTTGTCTCGATACGGAACAGTACGGGATGGCAAGCAATTGGGTACAAACGTGTCAATGTATTGAAAGCACCGAGATTACCACTCACCCAACTTTTTGGTAGAACTCGTCATTACATCATTACAGTGACGAGAAAGAGAGAGAGAGAGAGAGAGAGAGAGAGAGGAGGGAGGGGGGGGGACTGAAATTGATTTTTGGTAGACCTGAATATATTACATGTTGTCATTTTAGATCCAAGGTGGTGGATAGCGTATTAAGTTGATAAAATGCTACTTTCAATCTGTTTTCAATAGAAACAGCAGAGAAGGCGTTCACGCGTGATGGCGTGAGCAAGTATTCAAAACGGCCTTTACAGCATGTCACACCGCACGTCGACTAAACACATACAATCTTTTCCTACTATAGCTACATTGTGCAAATCATGATTTCGTGAAATGAATTAGGGCTATTACAAATGATGACGGTATGTAATTATACGGCGCTTCAGCACTTCAGGAGAAATAACAATTGAGCTGAAAGATTGTAATAGTTTTACATGCAATACATAATACAGTACAGATGTACCACTCGAAGGCCTACTTCAATTATGTACCATGATTAACAAGTGCTAACTCTACATGCATGTTTTATTATCGTTCGTCTTTCAATGTACAGAACAAGGCAGATTTTTCTTTTTTTTTCAATTACAGGCAGAATTTTGTCTGTGTGTGTGTTCTCGTCAGTGTATATGTCTGTTTGCTTGTTTGTTTGGACGAGGTTAGAGTGGATAGCATTAGCTTATTCGACCCCTGTTGAATCTCGCATAACTATAGTTAGCTTTTCTTTGTCAATTAAAATTCATGCGCAATGGTGCGAACTAATTGTTTACATGTTCTTACTTTCAAACATTCACCTTTCTCTGTGTCATTTACACCTACACACACACACACACGCACACACACACACACATATATATATATACATATATATATATATATATATATATATATATATATATACAATATATATATATATATATATATATATATATATATATACGTGTATTTATATATAGAACTATTGGAACAAGTTCACTCGGTTGACAGCAGGTTCATCCGTATAAGTATGTCTAAAGCTCTTCCTTTCAGGATATCGAGCACTCTTCATAGAAGGATAGAATCACCAAGTATATATATATATATATATATATATATATATATATACGCATGTGACATAGATAACTTTTAGCATACTCAATTGGAAACGAACCAGTGGTCTTAATTACTGTATTCATTGAGAGATCACAACCATTCATTGCGTCATTCATTGACTTCACTGTATTATTACAGGTAATGTATTACCTCAATAATTCTTTCAGTCGTTTGCAAAAACATGCTGTCTCAATGCATACAGGCAAGTACGAACAATGACACGAAAAGAAATAAAGTACTTCGGCTTATATGTCTCACTGTGAAGTGCGAAGGAATCGATGGACAGTGACAAACGGTTCTAATGTAAATATTATTAATATTCACATTTGTAAGACAAATTGAAACTTGCACTTTCAGTCGTCTGACAATCAGTCCGTGGATTACATGTGGCTTGTACTGATAATGCGATTATCAGTGGGAAACATGAATTAAGGTGTCATTCCTTTTAAACGTTTAATTCTTGCATTAAGCCTGAATGAGCACAGAAAAAGTAATAGAAAGGGTAAGAATTATAGGGTAAGATATTCTAATATAGCACATGCACCTGGTTATCGCATATAAATCTATGCTTGAATATGTGTGCATGTGTATGATCTCCATTTATGCATCGGTGCAGAGAGGTGACTCCTCCCTGATTTGTGCGAGTTCTCTGCAGTGTCTGTGCAATGCGTAGTTTGTTTGTTTGTTTGTTTGTGTGTGTTTTTTTTGGCATTCCACTGGAGCAACTTCTTGTATGGCATGGTGTATGCAAGTCTCATTACGCCATGTCATCGCCAATTTCAGAGTTACAGGCTGCTGTGCTACCACTTGGTACAGCCTGTCTTTTTCGTGGACTTTCAAATCCATGCCGTTGTTAAATACAAAGCTAAAATCTCACGAGACTGGACGACTTGCTTCTAATTATTTCCAAAAGCGTGCGTAGGACCCTCGTCGGCACTGCACCACTCATTCACTCATAGGGAGATATGGATGCGTACAGTTCTTTTTTTTTTTTACCATCCCCGTACAATACAATACACATAATCATGAGAAATAAATCGAAGCGGAGAAATGCTCGCAATCACATGAAGACGAACTTATCCAAGCAAATTCAGCAAATACGCACACTGTGCAGCACTTGCATTTTTGCTTATTACAGCAAAATAGACAAAACTGGACCAATGAGACTCATACATGTACATTGATTATTGATTATAGCCATTATAAAATCTACCATGAACACTTCTCAACTGTTGTTCTCCCCCCCCCCCCCCCACCCATGTTGTCTGCCGATGAAACCTATCAATTGATAGAGAGCAATTCGGCATTTGCTTATAAATGGACAAGGCTGTAGCTCGATATGGAAGTGGTATTGAATACGTTGAGTCATGCGAAAAAGATAAACAAAATAGAGCAACCTTCGGCGCTCTGCTGTCAGAGTCTAGGAAGTCTTCATGGTATGATAAGGGTGGTTTTTCCCTGAACTGTTATGATACTATCAGACGATGGTCAGTTACCCTCAAGAATAGCCATCAAAATATCATTTTACCTGAGATCAACAAAGTTCGACCGTATGTCTCCCCCCAGAAAAAGAAATACAATCGAACCTTCCGCAATAATTGTGTAAAAGTAGTGAATCAATCCAAAACCAATTTTAAGGAACAAAACTATAACTATTACCCCCATCTTTATACACGATACAGGAAATATCATCCAATTGGACTTTGTGGTAATGAAGAGAAAGGGGATCTTTGTATGAGAGCATGTCAGGAATACCTTCCTTCCAAGTTGTATGCAATGACTGTGTTCATAATTCCAAGATCAGCCATCTTCTCCGGACATAACAATGGGATCGGAGATCTCACTATGGACAGGTTGGGTGTCTGAAATCTATTGTACCTGTACCACCCACTTTGTATTATGCCGAATTCTATAGGCGTTTGGTTGGGATTACATTCTATACCCCATGGCGCTCTTCCCGTGGCCTTTTGGTGGGTTTGGCTGCGGCCTTCTCAGTCATAATCTCGCAGCCCTTTTGATCATTTTGCAGCAGCCCTTTCCACTCTTGGATCGAGCTTTCCCAATCGTTTGGCTCTAGCCTTCTCGATCACTATCTATTTGCTACAGTCTCTGACTGTCCAAAATTCATACAGAACTTCAATGAAAACAGCTGCTAATATTCTTTCTTCCTGGATTTAAAGAAAACACTGATTGAAATCATTTCCGCGACATTACACCTGTCGTTTGGAAACTTGGGAGTTTATCACATCGAAGCATGACGGGGAATAAAAAACTTAGACAGTGGGAAAGATTTCGAGAGATACTAATTATAAAAAGTCATAGAGCGATCATGGAGGAGAAAAAAAATAATCATGGAATCTTAGATCATACAAAACTATACACAGGGCTACAATGCATACCTAATGAGAGACAAACCGCCAGTAAATACACACACACACACACACACACACACACACACACACACACACACACATGGTACATATATGTATGTTATATATATATATATATATATATATATATATATATATATATGTATATATTTAACAAAAACAGCTTGATCTCATTGAGATTGCAGTATGCATATCAATATCAATGCATATGGACGTTCAACTAATTACTTTTTAATAATATAAATGACAAACAAGTCAGCTCTGACACAAACAAACACACACACGCAACATATCCACAGACCTGTCCCTCAAGAAGAAAGATGTTTTGGAAAGTTTGTATTCTATTCCCGTCATTCTTTCCGCGACCATTTTGGTGTATGTGTTCTTCACATGCAATGCATGCGTGTTTGTTCTGTTGTTTTGTTTTGTTTTTTGTTTTTTTTTGTTTTTTTTTTGTTTTACATTTTAATACATCAGCGACGTAATATTTTCCGGCCTTTCGCAGGCCTGTGATTATCAAATATACCTGCAACAAATTTGATTTTCGGGACTATCTAGAGTTTATGCCTGTCATTCGTCATTCCGAGGAGAAGAAACTTTTTTCGGGTATTTATTGAGCTTACTTCTATAATAAATAGTGGTTGTGAACTAATATGCATGTTGCTGGAAATGCACCACGGAGCTGACCAATCACGCAGTTTCAGCCTCCGTTGCTATCACAACAAAGGTTTGCTTTGGGAAAGATAATGGGTGATGATCGATTCACGGTGCCCATCGCGGAAATGTCCATCTTCTCCGGACATAACAATGGGATCGGAGATCTCACTATGGACAGGTCGGGGTGTCTGAAATCTATTCCCTGTACCACCAACTTTGTATACGCCGAATTCTATAGGCGTTTGGTTGGCATTACATTCTCTTCCCCTTGGCGCTCTTCCCGTGGCCCTTTGGTGGGTTTGGCTGCGGCCTTTTCAGTCATAATCTCGCAGCCCTTTTGATCATTTTGCAGCAGCCCTTTGTACTCTTGGATCGAGCTTTCCCAATCGTTTGGCGGCAGACTTCTCTATCACTATCTTTTGGCTGTAGTCTCTGACTGCCCAAAATATGTTCACATAGGACTTCGATGAAAACAGCTGCTAATATATTCTTTCTTCCTAGATAAACGTTTGAATGACTAACTAACTAAATGAATATGTTAATGAATAGTTTAATAAATAAGCAGATAAATGAATGAATAAATGAATAAATATATAAGTACATTGAATAAATGAGTGAATAAATAAAGAGATTAATAAATTATTTAATACTTGACATGTCCAATTTAACAGTCTTTAATAGTCACACAATATACATCAGTTCGCTAGCTGACCGAAAGAGTCGGATTCAAATTTTAGGAGATACCATGCATGCAGCAGCAGCAAAAACAAACAAACAAACAAACAAACAAAACAATATATATATATATATATATATATATATATATATATATATATATATATATACTATATACTATATACCGGTAGTATAACCTGGTTTCCATGTGTAAATGTTTACAAGGTGAAATTTGCGCTTCATCCATCACGTCCCATGCATGTATGTTGTTGTTGTTGTTCATTTTCTACACCAGTAGTATATCTTTATACTTTTGTAATGATTTCGTACATAATTTTACACAAAGTACAGCCGCTTTGCCATATAACAGTATAAAAGAGCGATAAAAAGAAAACGACAGGTAACCGCGTTCTATGGTGTGTATCAATACATGCGTGCGTGATGTGGCTGTGGATGTTTAAACTGCCGTGTTGATATTCAAAGTCGAATGATAGTTCGACAGCTGGTATGGACTTGAAATTGCTTTTTGACATTGGGTGTTTTAAAACGCGTATGATTGACTTTGGTGTTGTTCAAAGGAAATACTGATTGAAATAATTTCAGCGTCATGATACTGTAGCTTGGAGTCTTGAGAATTATTGATGTAGAAGCATGACGGTGGGAAAAATACGATGTGGATCAAGACGACATTTATTTCACTATTCATAGTCTATATAGATTCACTGCAAGGTTGCAGGAGAAGAGGAGAGATTTTTGTTTTTGGAATGACTCACTCCAAAGAGAAAAAGGCACACACACACACACACACAAAACACACAAAAAAACTTGCAACTCCATAGATCAAGATGATGGGGAAGAATGTACAAACCTGTATATGACACAACACAGTAACTAAAAGTCACGAAAATGTTGGATAGAATGCGTATGTTTTGTGTATATTTTGCTTTTATAAAGTTGTTGAGTTTCCCGGTTGTCAGAGTGGACTGAAGTCGTAGAATAGGTGGACACCATGAGATTATTAAACAGGTTTTCTGTTCCGAGGTGTTATTCATATTCTAACGGAGAGGGCGCTATATTGCTAAAACGAAACGTACGCACTCTGACGCTCAGATTTTGTGAATGGTCGGCTCCTTAAAAAAAGCGCCGCACGGGCCAAGTGCTAAAAGCGCCGCGCAGCGGGCTTTTGAATGGGAGGATTTAAAAGAACGCGGCGAAACAATAGAAGACCGCTGAGCGGGAGCGCCGCTGTTTTCCTGGAGCGTGTAATCTGCCAAGGCGCCTAATCATAACTGTTGAATAAGCATTCAGTCTTAAGACCAATGTCAAAAAATATCCTCTGGTGCATTTACATTATTTTTGCTCAACTGTGCTATGGCATTGGGGGGGGGGGGGGGAGGCTTGCCCTCTAAGGGCCCCACCCAATTTTTGTCTTTAGATTTTGTTTTAATTTGTTGCTAAGTAAATGCCTGGGATTGTTACTGGTATACTGCAGCAGTACAATAACCTGTTAAATAAATTAGTTTTTTGTAAACGCCATAGCAAAAGTATGTGTAACGTCAGTTACTGACATGTTTACCTTTAAGTTTTCATAAAACATAAAGAAAATGGACTTATGTTTAATTTCATTTGGGTATTTGTAATTGATGAACCAAGGTATGATTCCATATCCAACAAATCACTCTGAAAGGTGAGAATTATAAAATATCACAAAACTATTCCTAATCATGATTTTCCATGTGTAAACCCTATGGCAAATGTAAGCGTAACGTCAGTTACGTAACGTCAGTTACCGTCATGCCTTCACTGACATTGGCATGGTGCTAAAAGGAAATATCTAAAGTGCACATTATTTTGCATACCTGTTCCTAAGAACCTAGGTATGTTGCCATATTAAACACATAAAGTTTAGAAGTCAGGGACATGAGATATTTCCATTTAAATCTACACCATAATTTTCCATGTCCTTTTTCCGTAACGTCAGTTACCGACACATTTTCACTTGCTATGTGATAAGAAATTCAGTTTGAGAGGAAAACTTTCCACCTATTTCTTCATTCTCATGAACTCATTCATCAATGCTAATTACAAGCCCCGGGTGCTTTCATTCACAAAACTACAACATAAACAATTTAATGAAAATCCTTATGCGTAACGTCAGTTACCGTGGAATTGCCCTTTTATATAGAGTTTTAAAAAAAGAATGAAATCTAAATGTATACAGACAACTCCCATGATAAAAGGGGGGCATCCCACGAGACCGACACCCACGAGTCATACGGTCCACGAGACCGACATCAATAATAGGTCCATAAGTCATACAGCCCATGAGTTATACGGCTCAGGAGTCACACAGCCCAGGAGTTCGACACTACGCACAAAAGGCTCATTTGAGACCGATACTAAGCAAACATAGCCTACGAGACCAACACTAAGCAATAAAGGCTCATGAGACCGGCACTAAGCAAAGAAAGCCCACGAGACCGACAGTAGGCAAAAAAGGCCCACATGACCGACAATAAGCTAAAAAGGCTCACGAGACCGACACTAAGCAAAGAAAGCCCACGAGACCGACAGGATAAACAGCGCCATCTACATGTCAATCACCTGTACAGGGTGTTCCATGAACGGAAAAATAACATACAATTGTACTGGTGGGTGTAATTTCGTAACGCTATCAATTGAAAGATGGTGACCATCTACATAATTACACGTATGAACGTCATCAAATATATGTATTTCTACATACTTCTGGGGGGGGGGGGGGCAAGTGTGTCAGGGAGCGACATTGTTATCAAGTAGACAAATTGAATTGTATTCTTCATGCACCCCGCTCCCCCCCCCAAAAAAAAAACAAAAACAAAAACAAAAACAAAAATAATAGAAGAATTAGTACTCTTCTCTTCATCCCCCCCCCCCAAAAAAAAAGAGACAAAAAACACAAATGAATTTAAAAGAGAACAATAATGATGTATGGATTAATTTAGAGCATTGATAATGCCATCGTGCTATTTTTAATAGGCTTTACCAGTTTTTAGCTAGAAAATGGACAAGATATAAATTTTACCTCTTCTCTTTCCCGATTCACTAGTTACTTATTCTATTTTAGATATTCTACCCTCCTGCTTTGACGTTTTGCAGTAAGATCTATTTGTAATTTTCTCTGTAACTATGATATCTGTATGTTGCAGGGACTCACCTCAATTTTGTGGCTTGTGTTATTCTCTTCCGAACAGTACATTTCATCGTGAAATTCAATAGGTGCATGGCTCAGATCAAGGGACCCAAAATGTTACATTTGAACTAAAACATTGAAACTAACATACAAACTTCAGTAACATCATTTTTGTAATCTCCAAACATTCCAAAATATTTACTGTAAGTGCTAGAGTATGAAACATGGCAATCACCGAGCCATGTTTGGTGGTCAGAAAGTGTAATGTACATAACTCGGTGTCCTCTTTATGCTTTTATCTTGTTTTTAAATTCATTTTTGCAAATATGCTTCAATGTGTGGTGAAACTTGCCCCAAATAGAAATAAAACCAGTTAAAAAATTTAGATTTTTTGAATGAACATTGGTGGTATTTCCCGAAATGGACACCCGAGTTATGTACATAACACTTTCATTCTACCATACAAACTTTCTTGTCATTTCTTAATTTGATCCAAACATATATGTCACCGTGCACCTCAAAACGAACATAAAGTCGCACACACTGATTTTGCGTGAGGACTGAAAATAAGTGAAATGGGACAACCTATAGCCGAACTTGACTTTTTCATCTTTTCTGAAAGAGCGGGTCTTCTTTTACATTTGCTAAAATTTGGTTAAAGATCCTGATCATTTTTTTTTTTTTTTTTTGGGGGGGGGGGGGGGCAATGTGGGCGGAGATGGCAACTCTTCTTTTCCATCTCTCATATCTTCCTATGCTACTGTATTACAGGTATCAGGACACCCTATACAATTTATCGGTCGATAGGTGGCGCTGTTCATCCTGTCGGTCTCGTGGGCCTTCTTTGCTTAGTGTCGGTCTCGTGAGCCTTGTATGCGTAGCGTCAGTCTCGTGGACCTTTTAAGTGTAGTGTCGGTCTCATGAGCCTTTTGTGCGTAGTGTCGGTCTCGTGAGCCATATAACTCCTGGGCTTATTTTACTTGATGTGGAACTCGTGGGCCGTATAACTGGTGGGCTGTATGACTTGTGAGCTGTATGACTCATGGGCTGTATGACTTGTGGGCTGTATGACTCGTGGGTGTCGGTCTCGTGACGCGCACCCAATAAAAGAAATTGAAGAGACCAGCAGTTTTCTTTCATTAATTGCATCGAAATGTTGGTATTCTAACAATAATTTTCGAACGTGAATTTTTACTTTGTTGTAACAAGATTTTCTTTATTTGTATTAACTATCTTTGCTACAACAGTAGTGCACTTTATGTGGATCCAGGGAATGCAGAATACAATAAAGTATTTAAAAAGGAGGGATCTGTGTCACCCTTAATACTAGTAATAATGTTAGTATCAAGGGGGGAATGTGCAATCTTTATAACAAATTTATTTTGTAGAATCCCCTTTTTATTTTCTTAACTCTTAACGTGCCATGGTCGCCGAACGGCAACCTTAGTCCTGACGTGCCATGGTCGCCGATCGGCGACTAAGAAGAGCGCGAAAAACATTGGTCATTTAAGTTCTTGTGGTACCAAAATGCGTTACAACAAGAAACTGCCACTTACATGTACTGGTAGCTGATTAGCATATCCATCGTTTCCACTAAAAATATGAGTATGCTTACATTGGAAAATTTTCAGTAAATGCATGATTTTTCAGCTAGATGTATTTTTTTCACGTCGGGAAAATCCGCAGAGAGCCCACCCTCTTCGAGATGTGTATAGAGCAAATTTCTCATTGATAAACCACGCGTGTGTATGCTACTGAATCTGCATGTGTTGTCTATGCGTTTCCACTCGCATTGTTCTGCTTGGGCGCTCTCCTGCGGGAGCGCCTTTAATGTTGTCCCTCAAAGAGGGTCAAGCTTCAAAGAGGGTCAAGCTTTCGTTCATCGGTCAAGTCTTTCACCCTTTTGTCTTGGACAGTGAACTTCACTAATCGTCCCCACTCTAGCATATACAAAAGAAGAACACACTTTTGTTCTTGTCTATGTACATGTACAATGGACGGAAAGTACATATTGTACACCAAGGAATTGCACAAGCACAAACTCCTCAAAGGCCTGCCGATTTCAATAGAGTACACCCGGCCGTAGTAGAGACAAAAGAAGGATTAGTAGGTGCTTCCTTCTCAAGTGGACAAAAGACACTCTTCCAGGACTCGACCCGGGATTTACTCGAGTTTCAATTACAGGATCTGGGACTAAAGGACACAGATTTGGGAATGAATTACCGAGGCAGAAAATGAAATTGAAAAGACAAATTGAACTGACAATATCTTTGAAATTATACAACTTTAGAAGGCAAATTTGTTATCATTTGAAAGAGAAAATGTAGCTCTAAAACTTTCTCACAGAGTCAAGGGAGCCTTCTATTGAAGAAAAATCACAACTAACTCTTTCTTTCCATACTACACCAAAAAAATATAATATTTTTTAATGATATCGATTATTTCTGCAATATTTCAGGTTCAGATAGATATTACAGCAAACTGACTACATGACACCGAAGAACAATCATTTCTTGATATTTGTTGTGAAGAACTCAATTCAAAACAGTCAATAGTTTCAAAGATATGGCAGTTTTAAATTACATTGTCAATCCAGTTCGCAAACTTTCTGGCGTTGGGTAAAAACGTCTGGCACGTTAGGGGTTTTGGGTCTGGCACATTAAGAGTTAATCACCTGTCCATGTGTGACAGCAAAATTATACAGTGTCTGTTGTCCAGATGCGTCCAGCAATAGCGGCACTGAAATCTTTAAAAATGTATAACTCTTGAACAGATTTCCCAATTTTCATCACACTTTACCGATGTGTTCTAATATTGCTGCACTTTACTCAACCAATATAATATGTGACCCTGCATCATAGCAGCAACAAAAAGTCGCCAGACATGGAATTTTAATCAAGAGCAGATTCTGAAAGAGCAGACTCTAAGTATTAACCCTAATCAGGCCGGGCTTTCTTTGGCCATGCTAAAACCGGAGAGGGGCGGATTCCGCCCCTCCCCCCCCAAAGATCTTGGCAATCAGTGGTGCGATCACGACGAAATTTGGCATTAGTGACAACCACATCGTAATCTACAAGATTGTATCATAAGATTTTTTGAAACAATCAATTCCTAATTTCAATGAATTAATTATGCAAATTAAGCCCAAGGTCATATTTTAGCCTAATCAAAAGCATTCAGAGTCTACTTTTTGGTGTGTATCTGTTTTAGTATGTTCAATAATTGTACGTCATAAAAACTTCCAAAAGTCATTTCAATTCTTATGTATTTTATTGTTTTTTGAATTTCTTATGTATTTCTTGTGCCCATTTTGGGGTGACATGACAAAAACGGGCGTGACTTTGAAAAACTATGCACAGTCGTTGCAAATTTGGTCTCAAAAGTTGCGCGAGACTCAAACAAAGAAAGTCAAGAAGCCTCGCGATGAGGCCTTCTCGCGTTACAGAATTATGGCGCGAAACGTCGAGGGGGGTGGATTCTGCCCCCCCCCCCCCCCCCCCCCCCCCCGGTCCTTTTAGGGTTAATATGATGTATAACTCAATTCAAATGGACTCCCCTAAAACCTACCTACAAAGGTAAACACTGGAAAGAAAGCACACACTCAGGAAAAGTGTGAACTGGGAGAAGAGGCTCTGAAGTACAGGGTCTATTCAAGCGCTCAATCTTTCATCAAGCAATGCTAACTGGGCGATGAAAGGGACAAAAAACAGGATGTCAACTAGTGGAGCAACAACAATGAAGAGATTATCAGATTAAGGTGAAATTGACCATGTTCTATTAACACATTCTGTCCATGATTAATGCCAACTTTCAAAGCAGTTGCATTATCCTTTCAAATTTATTAGACTTGAAAGTTAAGAGTGTACAAAGGATTTCAAAAAATGAAAAGGGGCCTCCAATGCATACCTGATCATTCTACTCTCCCCCAAAAAGGGGTTGTGGAAAAATTGCTGAAAACACACTTTCCCATTTGTGTTATGATCCCAAACTAAAGAATACTGTAGAAGAAAGATAACTCTTTATTAAAAAGAAAATAAGAAAAACTCGAGATTGACTGAGGCTGCGTTTATCATCTTTCCCTTGTTTGCAACGGCTTTCAAAAGCCCTTTCCAAAGCCCTTTCTAAAGCCCTTTAGAAACGGCTTTGCGTTATCAACTCATCGCAAACATGAAAACTGGCCTTGTCACTGCACAGCTGCATTGCGCATTTTTACCCGAGGAGAAAGGGTCATATTTGTAACCGCAGTACAAAGCCATTTCAAAACAGCTTTGCGTTTATCTCACTTCAAAGGGCTTCTAGAAGCAGGTTTCTGAAAACCTGTTTCAGAAAGCACAATTTTGCGGTTTTCAAAAAGGCTTTCCGAACCCCATTTCAAAACAGCTTTGCGTTTATCATCTCGTAAAAATTCCCTGAAAGCCGTTTGGAAAACCTGTTTCTGCCAAGAAAAAGAGTTGATTTATAAACGCATCCTAAGTTGACCCATTCACCCGTTTTGAGTCCTCGTGTAAAATCAAGGGGTGAGACTTTTTGTTAGTTTTGTGGTGCAAGGTCACATCTATAACGTTAGGTTCCATTCCCCTTCAGGCCTTGCTCTCTTGCATCACTTGGTGCATTCAGCAAGTGCACCAATACATGTATAGAATTTTGCACATTCCAGTTGATCATTGGACCAACTCATATAAAAGGTGCCTGGATCTGGGCAAGTCCAAGATAACGCGCACGTTACATATGGGACATTCAGAGACTTTTATGACCTGAAAAATAGTGTTAATGGCCTTTGATCATATTGAAATTCATCATGGTGATTGATATATCTGGAAGAAGCATAATCATGTAAAAAATTGAGAAAAATGATCTTGACAATTATATTCTAGAAGAGAAAATATGTGCCGTTACGTACAATGTATGGGACCAGAGAAATTTTGTTTTTTTAAACATTTTTTTCAACCTCAGAACTCTCTGAAAATATATCATTCTACACCTTGTAACTCACTGTGATGAAAGTCACAACACTCAAGATTATCACAGGTAAGTTTCATGTCATTAGGCGAAAAGCTCTAATTACAGGTTCTAATTAAAGACAGACATGACGTGTTACGTATGGGACAGTTATGTATGGGACAGTTTGTCCCCCATTCATTTAGTGTGTGAAGAACCATGTTTATGGGTATTTTGCATATTTATTGAAGTAAAATCAGTTGAAACTACTCAAATACTGATCCAGATTGTCAAGGAAACAATATTCCCCAAATATTCACCATCATAGTCACATTCAATCATATTTTTATATTTTTATGACCAACCTGGGTATGCATGCCCTTTGTCCCCCATTCGTTTAGTGTGTGGAGAACCATGTTTATGGGTAGTTTGCAAAATAATTTTGCAAAATACCCATTTAAACAAATTTTTGAATAATTATTGAGGTTGAATCAGTTGAAATTACTCAAATACTGATCCAGATTGACAAGGGAACAATATTCACCAGATATTTACCATCATGATCACATTCTATCATATTCTATATTTTTTATGACCAACCTGAGTATGTATGCCCTATTTTTATCGGGATAGTTACTAGTAATACTACTGAAAAATTGAATAGTTTATTACAGGTGTTTACTTGCATTGACGAAGGGCAGTTTGCCATTTAGTTTCAATAAAAAACAACTTGACACAAGAAATATTAAGTTTAATAAATGCTGCGTGGAACCCAAGTGATCGAGTAGATATATGATGTCTGTCTAGCAGTCAGGTCATTGATTCGAGTCACAACTCAGTATGTATACCCATGAATTTTGTTGTGGCTACTTGAAAACTGAATAAGGACAATTTGTGTATCACTTGCAATAAAAAAAAAAAAATCACTTTACTTTTTTTTCTTCTAAAATCACAACCATTTCAAATTGGATCTCCATCACATACATTTAAACTTTGAAAATCTCTAGTCTTAGGATTTTATGCTCTTAAGTAATTCATATAATTGGTTTCCAATCATCTCTTTAAATGTTGAAAACTGAATCCCCATTTCTACAAGAAACTATACCATCCCTTTAATGCTGAATTTTCATTGTGTATTTTGCCATTTTCCCCTCCCCCTTTCTGAAAATTGTTCAGTCAAGTTCATGTATTGTTTCAAGTGTCTATAACTCAAAAAGTAGCTACAATGTTGGGATGCTTTCTTCAGGATGATTGACCATTTGTGTACTGAGAGACCTTCCCAGCTAGCTACATGCATTCACATGCAATATGTATGAGGATGTCCCATACGTAACGCATTTGTCCCATACGTAACATTATTTCAATGCCTAATAAAAAATATTTCTTTTACTTTTTTTTTTTCCTCTGGTATTCAATTTCTCTAAACAATAAATTAGAACTTTCCAAAAGGGCATTCAAATAATCTTAGCAATTTCAGAAAAAACCTAAAAAAATGACCTCATTTTGTTACAAGTGTACGTATGGGACATCTCATGATAGGACACAAGCTAATTTGCATAATCATTTGCATAATCCCTAAATTTTCATACCAAGTTAAACTATGTGATGAACTTATGTCCACATATTAATCAAATATTATTTGCTTTCCTTTGAATTAATATGAATTTTTATAAATGTCCCATACGTAACGCTGTGTTTCACATTTATGCAAATTAAGCCCTTGAAATTTGCATAAATTTACATAATATCATTTTTTTTCTTCACGGAAATCAAAACTTCAACTCATAAGCTTCAAAATGATACCAAACATGTCAATATTGAGCAAAGATGAAATTTTGCCTTCTGAGGGGACCTGATCTTGGACTTGCCCATCTACAACTGTATGTAGATGAAATGTCAGATAAAGGTCAAATACATTGTACTTATTCAATCACAATACAAGATGTGGAATGTACTACCAACACATGGACAGACAAATGGAGCACACACACACACACATACACACATAAAAAAAATAATGTTATACTAGGCAAAATTCACAAAGATAGTTTGAAGAAGTAACATGGTTTAAGTTGAGTCCATGCATTAAACCACACAATGAAATAGGCATAGGTGCATCCTCACACGAGTGTTAGCGTTCGTTCATTGTAAAACATCTTGACAATCGTTGTGCATGTTTATGTCTAACCATTTGCAAGCAGTCAACATTTGTAGACTACTAGCACCAGGTACCGTACATGTATGTGGACTTTGTAATTAACCCATGCACTGCAGTTTTCTGGCTTAATATTCACAAGCTACATGTACATTTAGCATCTTTTACTTACTATGAACATACCCAGGTGTTAATACTTCATTCTATTAAAAATATGTGAAAAAAAAAAAGTTTTATCATAGAAAGGAAATGTCACAGATAAAAATGAAGTCAAAATATGCATTTTGGCACAAAGTACCACAGAAATATCACCAAATAGGACAACACAAACGTGGCAGACTTGATTCATAATCATGTAAAGATCCTTAATATTTATAGCAATGGTCAAAAGAGATAGTTACCTATACGTTTCGGTATTTGTTTTCTAAGAGATTTATCCGTAGGCTAGACCAACTTAGGCAGAAAATTTGGAAAAACTAACAAAAAGTAAACTAATATATAACTTTTCGTATTTCTTCAAAAATTATGGTATCTTTCAATATAAATTTTTATGCTTGGTATAAGATATTGTAATGTTACTTGAAATTTTCCAAAGGAAATTTTGTTTCGTTTCCCATATTGTTCATCTTCAGTGTTAGTCTTCACTAGATTGTCATAAACGGAAGAAAAGGAAAGAGAGAAGCACACATTTCCCACTCTCTCATCCTCCAAAGCAGACTCACCCGTCTCTGCGACAGTGTTGTTGACAACTTGGACGAAGATGCAATTCTTCACTGCAGAGTTGCTCTCTACCAAGGTCTTCTCGTATCCACAGGGGTAAAAGTCTTGGAATAGAGGGCCAAGTTCAGCACTGGGCCAGAGATACCCAAATCTCTTCAAGTCCCAGAAATCTATGAGAGTGCAAAATTAATCTACTGTAAAAGAGGAAATTTCTCGGTGTTGAAATGTTCGCACTAACCAGAAGCTAGCGCAAAAATAAAAGCACACATATATTTTTGCATGCCATATTGTCTAGTACACAAGTAATTAACTTCCTGAGTAAAAACACATGAAATTTGTTGGACAATGCCGTGCACAAAAAATTACTCATAAATGCGAAAAATATCCACTTTTACGGTATGTAGGGCCTAAGGTTGGGTGATGCACAGATGGAAAGGCAAGACAAGAACAAAACTGGGAGATGGGAAGCAAACTAAATACACCTGCTCTATCATTCAGGGAAAATCCCAAAGCAATATGCACATTGTACCTGGTATACAATTGGCAAAATTGCCATTTGACTTCACAATTTTTGTTTGAATCATACGCGTCACAAATCAAATGGAACTATCATGAGACAAAAAGTATGTACATGTATAAACCCTTGCACAGGTTTCTTCTCATTTCATCTGTATTTTTCACAATGAATTATCATCGGAGTTTCAAGTCAAAATGTAGACATACATTGTAGGCCTACTGTATCATGGGGGATCAGCTGAAGCTTATTAGCTATGAGAAAAGGCATCAAAGTAAAAAATATTACAAGACTATAACGCAATTTATGAATAAGGTATAAAATAAACAATGCAATGCAAAGCACTGGAAGGAGGACAAAAGGACACTATTAAAGAATGGAGGGTGGAGTACTGGCAGAGCATACAGACATATCAAGTTGTTAAAACACACAGAAAGTGCTTTGGAAGCTGTGTTTTTCAGTTCCTCTAATAGTAAATTATTCCATAAAATTGTTGACTTTGTTATGTGTTATTAGCAGGGGAAAAAAGAAGAAAAATGATGAAATCACTGAGAACAATTTTGCAAACTGCTGTAGGTAAAAATATACTACCAAAGGACTGCATATTAATGTCAATTTCTGTTCTGCATGAATATGGGCATATGCATATATTCAGAACTGTGTGAAATAATGCTCTGATAACACAGAAATCACTTGGGTGATGACAAAAACATGAAATATTACCCCAAAAAGATACTGCAAATAAAAAGGAATCTCAGATTCCTAATCATGGTTGTTCTTATGTGATATTTTAATTTATACTCAATGTCATACAGTAATATATATTGGGCCACAGGCCGGCCGGCGGAGCGTTTTCAAAAGTGGGGGGGGGGGGGGGGGGTTACTTCCGGGTTCCATGAGCAAACAAGCACAAAAAAAAGATGAAGAAAAAAAAAAGAACGTCTTCAGCTCATCTTTCTCCTTCCACTTCCGGGGGTTTCTTCAGCTGACAAGCAAAAAAAAAAAAAAAAAAAGATCTTCAGCTCATCTTTCTCCTTCCACTTCTGGGTTTCTTCAGCTGACAAGCAAAAACAAGGCGGGCAATTCCACGGTAACTCGCGTTACAAATAATGGGTACATTTTGGGGATAATGTGCCAATATCTTTGTAATTGGTAGGATCTACAAGTTACTTTTTTCATCATGGGTTAAGTAGACATACACCAACTAAATGAATCCAAAAAGAAAAATAAAGGACAAACATGTTGGGATTCTTGAATCATTTAATTTCGGTAACTCGCGTTACACAAAAAGGACATGGTCAATTCTATGAAGACCTCTTTTTGGAAAGTCTCCTCATACTAGACAATCTTGATAAAAGTTTTCCTACCTTGAATTGATAGTGGGTTAGGACTCATAAATTAACAATATCAAAGTTGAGTAACAATGACCTGGAAAAATGTAGGGAGCCTTTATGTCGGTAACTCGCGTTACGGTAACTCGCGTTACATTATGTCCACTAACACAGGGTGACACAAATTGATGACATACAATTGTTCTGATGGCACTGAATCTTGTGTTGAATAATCTGAGAGATGCTTATTTGTGTAGATAGTAAAACGAATAAATGTTAAACAAATATTTTACTAATAAACCCAATAGAAGAGTGCGTTTAAGACTAATAAGAGCTTCACTCCTCATAGAGACCTTGAATATGTTTGAATATATACTAGATGATATAGGTGTATTATTACATTGTAAGTTTCAGAGTGTAAAGATGAAAAATGTTGAAAGTCTTTTTAAAACAAAACATAAAAGTATCAAACCCTATATATACAAGTTTATGAAACAGCTTACAATCTTTCAAAAATTCAAATCCTATCTTTGTGAGGAGTGAAAACTAGTACATTTCTTTGCAACTGATTGACGAAAAGACCAGTTCGTAATTCCACTTTGTGCACGAACAAAAAAAGATCATTTGTACGAACAGGCATTTTGGTTTGTAAATTCACTGACATAAGCATCTGTGATGCGATGATTATTCATGCGATCCTTATCTAAATGATGCTTGCCAGCACATCCACCTGACAGCAAGAATGGTATTTTGCAATATAAACGGAAATAAGCTGTTACTGCATTCAATACAAAACAATGAAATGGATGCCTGCTAAATTATAAACTGATGGGAGTATTCTGATCCCCTGATCTAAATGCAAGTTCATTCTTTTTTTGAACAGAAGTTCCATAAATTGTTATTTCATGCAAGCTTATGCATTATGCTGCTTTGAAAACAAGTGAAGTGCCGAACCAACTGAGAAAAAAGAAAGGTCATTTGTACCAATGTGTACATGAGCTACAGTGTATACGAACTGGCTTATTACCCTACATCGACGTAAATAAGCACTGAATTGATCAGTGTTTTAGTAGTAGCCATGATAAAAAAGTCATGGGCATACATACTCAACCAGTATTCAAACTTACGACCTCCTGATCACCGGACAGGTGTCTTCTCCACTAGACCACCGTGCTTTCGCCCGACAGCAAGTGCTGGTTCTAACCCTTATAACATGCAGTGGGTACTGCGTAATTATTCAAATTCATGAAATTCTTCCGTTGAGATGTTTTCATTGCAACTGATTGACAAATTGCCCTACATCAACGTTAATAAGCTCACTGAATTGATCAGTGTTTTATTAGTAGCCATGATAAAAAATCATGGGCATACATACATTTGTACTTGAGCAGGATTCGAACCCACAACCTCCTGATCTCCGGACAGGTGTCATCTTCAGTAGACCACCGAACAAGGATTAGAACCAACACTTGTTGTGCTTTATAGCATTCTGTAATAAAAATTCTGTAATACTGATGCAGGAAATTCAAAAGATAAATCTAATGGTCTCATTCACTGCTGGATACATGTACAGTATGCAGTGAAAGCCAGGCTAGACTCTTCAATGTGGCATGTGATCAGTGGCCTTGATGCTAATCACAGTTTATTAGTGTGCCCTCCTTTGTTTCAGTCCAGCATAGTGTGTATAGCACTGCATTTGATTGTTTTCACCACAATCTAGCTCAATTAAGTGCTAAAATTTGCTTATGTTGGGGGAAACTTGTGTTTATAGTTGGTAACTCGCGTTACATGCCGGTAACTCGCGTTACATGGTAACTCGCGTTACACTTTTCATTGACATTTTTTAATGTGATAACAGTGTTTATTCAAATCAACATCCTGTGTACAGTATCAGGGTGTGATGAATTTAGAAAATTATGATTCCCAACAAATTACCTCCACTGCTTCCTTCAGAATGAAAAATATTTCTTGTTTCGGTAACTCGCGTTACATGGCTCAAGGGCTGAACTTTCATGTGGTGATTAGAATTTTTTGAAGGTGGCATAAAAATTTCCTCATGGGAGACTGAAGTAGAACCAATTTGCTTCTTTAAAATAAATTAATTGAAGTGCTAGCAGAATTTTTCTATTAAAAAAAAATATATCAAGTTAAGCATGCATTTCAGCAATTTGGATGACTGAAAAATTGTCTTCAACATTTGTAGCTGTTTCTCGGGAAATATTTGACCGATTGATATAATTCTTTGAGTTTCTTTAACTTCAATATATGGGTAATACATAATGAGTAATTCTTTTGCAATATGATAAAGTTGAAATTTTAGTGCCATGTCCACATTCCCATGGAATTGCCCAGGCCATGAGTATGAGTAAAGATTAAAAGATTTCTTATCACACAAGCTTCAACACTACATTGTACCAATCATAGCAATTATCATCATTGTATTTCAACAAATGCAAAAGTTCAGCAATTATAATCTTATTTTTAAACTGTTTATGGATAGAAATAGGGGAATTTACAAGAGAAGCATAACTTGTAAGTTTTTTGAATAACTTTAGGTTCAAAACAAATGTAAGGGCATCTCAAGATGCATCAAGGAATCCATGTATGAAAAATGCTGGCATGACGTTAGGCGAAACAGACAAACAGAAAGCAAGAAAGGACTATACAATCATCAATGTCTTAATTAAGTCTGAGATAAGAACGAAAGCAAGAACAGAACAGGCAGGAAAACAAACTACACAGATCGATAAACATAGAAATGAAAGAAAAAGAGACAAAAACAAATGGTTTACAGTAAGGTTTTTTCAAAGGTCACAAAGGCATGGGTATAAAACTTCAAATTCAGTGAAAATTTACCAACTACAAAACGTAAACTCTAATACTGAAAATGTTAAAAAATGTTATTTGTGTAGAGTATATTTATTGTGAGGATGACAAAAGCTTGTATAAGTTTGCTCTTTTAGAATTTGCCTTTAACTAAAAATCCATGTCTGTCAACTTTTGTTGGATAGTTCTGTGATGCAGGGTCTCAGAGTCAAACAGTCTAACCGTTTAAAACGTTTAATAGTGAGACCAATTATTCCGCAATTAAACACATCCTCACTGTCACTGTCAGCAGCATCGCCTCATCCAGCGTGGGGGCCGTCCGGGGAATGGATAAGCCCAACTACAACACATGAACTATAAGCCGTGTTCACTCACGTCACGCAATACCGGGACACCGTATTTCGGGAAAACAAAAGTCGCTGGAAACCAGATGGTTTAAAAGCCTTTGCCAAACATGAGCCTTTCATCAACGTCTAGACTAGCTCAGTGAGAGCAATAATAGACCGTACACGTTTTAACAATGAACGAAGGCGGTAATAATTCATAGCTAGCCATCATCGCATCGTCGATCGACCATAATAAGATGATCACAGCTCTGTCGCACGATACGGGCGGAACGCCGTGCGAGCGCGAGGTCGGGCTAGATAAAAAGTTTCATTGGACTCCATTGTATCCACTATTATGACTCGCATGCTAGCATGAGTTTTTACGCCCAGTCGAAAATTAAGCCGCGGTATGATATCATCGTCTCTTAGAAAATAAAGTCGAAAACAAATCCAGGTCCGAGTCTTCACAACGTCACAAATTTGAAGCATAAATTTACTTACGAACATGGGCATCGACACCTACTCCGGTCATAGTGTAGCTGTAGGTCTAGATACCATGTAGCTTCGAATACGTACACTCTATTCTCTTTTACTACGATGTCCGTCCTGTATGACAACAGCCGCGCCGGTTGAACCTTTTACCAACAGCAAAGTGCGTAACATGCGAGTAGTATGTAAGCTCTTTGCTATCTACTGTACGTATTAGTACTGTTGTTGTTATTAGGTGATCCGAGTATCCTCTCGGATCACCTTCTGTATCTGTACTGATTCTTTATCAGGTGATCCGAGTATCCTCTCGGATCACCTTCTGTATCTGTACGGATTCTTTGTTTTTCTTCTTCTTCTTTATTTCTCCTCAAAAGTTGTGCAGAGGTTAGCTCACAAAGTGCATTGCCTCTCAATGTCAGACTTATACCATATATGTATCATGTCGCAAAGACGACAGCGCAAGTAAAATCATAGTGATCAGTCGACCGTGACGTCACTATGACGTCATTATATGAAAACACATTCTCAATCATATCTCATTAATGGAATGGAATTTTTCAATGAAATTTACGTCACATATATTTCAAGTTATGCGCATTCTACTCATTTTCTGAAAATTCATTTTTTATCTCAAAACGCGCGCGTACGCGCGCGTTGAAATATTTGTATGCTCAAATCGAGCTCAAATTTTTTTTGCACACGTTTCAGACCATTTGGAGCATTTTTTGAAAAATTGAAAAAATTGGACGGACGCGTACGCGCGCGCACATATTCGCACGCACAGCTAATATGAAATAGAAATTTTCAATTTTTTTACACGGATCGGATGTCCAAAATGTCAAGGAATATTTCTACCAAGTTTCAAGTCGATCCGACTCAATATGACGTCATACGGGCCCGTCAAATTCAAAATTCCGCGCGTGCGTCAATGAGGATACACAGTGCAACTATGCTAAAAAACCGCCAATTTTAAATCGGATTTTACTCGTCAGGATGGACGGTGACCCCCCATTTTCTTTACATATTCTGAAAGTTGATGAGTTGTAAATGTCATTTCATGGGCTGGCAAAGCTAACAAAATGATTAAAAGATATCAAATTTCTTAATAAAGAAAAAAAAGTAAATTTTCAAAATGACGTCATCAAATTTCAAGTTTACTCGAGCGTATCTCACTTATCCTTTCCCAATTTTCACCCAAATTTCAATATGTTGTAGGTTATGGAATGCTCTTTCATTTATGTAATTACATAATTTTGATTCGATGACGACATTACCTCGAAAAAATGGATTGAAAGTAACCTTGTCAAATTCGACCAGTTTACGTGTAATCTCTATGGGAGTGCAATTTTTATGGAAATGAAAATTGACATGACTATCTTTATCGAGCACTAGCTCACTTATGCTTCGGTGAATTTCTCTAAGATTTTAATATGTTGTAGCTGAGACGTAGGGCTATCGTAAGTGTGCCCATTGTTTTTTCATACATTGTCGGGATCACGTGAAAAAACTTGGTTGAAATTAAAGTTTATCTTCGATGTATTGAAATATTTCTTTCTTTTTGCAACTTTATGTGCAATAAATCAAGAAAAACATACCCTATCACCACCATATTTTGCACATCTTTAGTTCATGTCACGAACATTATTTCATAAAATAACAAGTACTTGATCAGACGCCATCTTGGGTATGTAAATTAGGGTCAAAGGTCATAGATGTTTCATCCTTTATCTTGGTGAATACAGGTCCTATGTTTCCCATATTTTGCACACGTAAAGACCATGTTACAGGGATCATTTCATAAAATAACCACTTTTTGCTCAGATGCCATCTTGTCTGTGCAAATTGAGGTCAAAGGTCATATGTACTTCTTTTTCTATGTTCGCTATGACGTGTTATCTCTATGGGAGGGAATTTTTTAGATGTGAAAATTGACATGACTCTCTTTATCGAGCACTATCTTACTTATGCTGCAGTGAATTTCTCTCAGATTTTAATATGTTGTAGCTGAGACTTTGCAGTATCAGGACTCGAATCATTGACTAAAAAAAAATCGGATCACCTTAATTTGTCAGTGATGACAAATTACAATCTCTAGTTCTTCTTTCTTTGTTTCTTTCTTTATTTCTCCTCAAAAGTTGTGCAGAGGTTAGCTCAGAAAGTGCTATGCCTATCAAGTTCAAACTTATACCATGTATGTATCGTGTCCCAAAGACGACAGATCAAGTAAAATCATTGTGATCAGTTGACCGTGACGTCACTATGACGTCATTATATGAAAACACATTCTCAATCATATCTCATTAATGGGATGGAATTTTTAAATGAAATTTACGTCACATATATTTCAAGTCAAGCGAATTCTATTCATATTGTCAAAATTTATATTTTCTCTTAAAACGTGCGCGTACGCGCGCGTTGAAATATTTGTATGCTCCAATCAAGCCCAAAATTTTTTTGCACACGTTTCAGACCATTTAGAGCATTTTTTGAAAAAATGAAAAAATCGGACGGACGCGTACGCGCGCGCGCATATACGCACGCACAGCTCATATGCAATAGAAATTTCCCATTTTTTTCACTGTGATCAGATGTCTGAAATGTGAAGGAATATTTCTACCAAGTTTCAAGTCAATCCGACTCAATATGACGTCATACGGGCCCGTCAAAGTTGAAATTCCGCGCGCGCGTCAATGGCGATAGACAGTGCAACTATGCCAAAAAACCGCAAATCTTAAATCCGATTTTACTCGTCAGGATGGACGGTGACCCCCCATTTCCTTTACATATTCTGAAAGCTGATGAGTTGTATATGTCATTTCATGGGTTGGCGATGCTGAAAAAATGATTAAAAGATATCAAATTTCTTAATAAAGTAAAAAAAGTAAATTTTCAAAATGACGTCATCAAATTTCAAGTTTACTCGAGCGTATCTCACTTATCCTTTGCCAATTTTCACCCAAATTTCAATATGTTGTAGCTTATGAAATGCTCTTTCATAAATTAAATACACAATTTTCATTAGATGACGACATCACCTCGAAAAAATGGATTGAAGGTAACCTTGTCAAATTTGACCAGTTTACGTGTAATCTCTATGGGAGTGCAATTTTTATGGAAATGAAAATTGACATGACTATCTTTATCGAGCACTAGCTCACTTATGCTGTAGTGAATTTCTCTAAGGTTTTAATATGTTGTAGCTGAGACGTAGGGCTATCGTAAGTGTGCCCTTTGTTTTTTCATACGTTGTCGGGATCACGTGAAAAAACTTGGTTGAAATTAAAGTTTATCTTCGATGTATTGAGATATTCCTTTCTTTTTGCAACTTTATGTGCAATAACTCAAGAAAAACATACCCTATCACCACCATATTTTGCACATGTTTAGTTCATGTCACGAACATTATTTCATAAAATAACAACTACTTGATCAGACGCCATCTTGGGTATGTAAATTAGGGTCAAAGGTCATAAATGTTTCATCCTGTATCTTGGTGAATACATGACCTATCTTTCCCATATTTTGCACACGTAAAATCCATGTTACAGGGATCATTTCATAAAATAACCACTTTTTGCTCAGATGCCATCTTGTCTGTGCAAAGTGGGGTCAAAGGTCATATGTACTTCTTTTTCTATGTTCGCTATGACGTGTTATCTCTATGGGAGGGAATTTTTTAGATGTGAAAATTGACATGACTCTCTTTATCGAGCACTATCTTACTTATGCTTCGGTGAATTTCTCTCAGATTTTGATATGTTGTAGCTGAGACTTTGCAGTATCAGGACTCGAATCATTGATAAAAAAAATCGGATCACCTTAATTTGTCAGTGATGACAAATTACAATCTCTAGTTTTAGTTTAAAGGCGTGTATCATTCAGTTATGAATGTTTACTGAGCACTGTACTGCTATAGTCTGAATTCATGGTAAAGGGTAAAACAGGGGCGGATCTAGCTTTTTTCCAAGGGGGGGGGGGGGGGGGGGTTTGAGGGGCTGAGCTGGGTATTGCGAGGGAGCGTAGCGACCAAGCCCGAGCGAGCGAAGCGAGCGAAGGGGGGAGGGTGGTATCCCCCCCCCCCTCCCACAGTAGGGAGATTTTTCATTTTTAGGGTTGCCAGCTTGCGATTTTAAGCATACTTGCATGCTCTATTTTTTATCTTTTTTGCCGACCCTGGCTCCGCGGTCCCTGGGTTTGTGATGTCCCAATGGCGATGCAGAGCATCGTCCACAAGGCGATGTCTGTGAGCCGGCCGCGTGGAGCCGCGTGGCGTCGCGCCGATTTTTTTTTATTTATTTTTTTTTTTAAGCTATTTGAACCCCGTAAGTGATGTTTTCCTGGCATCTACTAACGTAATGGAGAACATAAAAAGCAGTCCATGATATTACGTCTTATTAGAATAAGATCAGATAACAGTTTAAAACAGGCGCGCCGGAAGCAGTTTTGGATTGGGGGGGGGGGGGGGCAAACATTGGAGGGGGCTCAAGATTAGATAAAATTAGATTAAAAAACATATAATCCACGTAAATCTATGAACTATTTTGTAGACTATGCATACAAAAATAAAATCAGACATATTGGTAAATAATTTTTGTAGGCTAAGCATATGTGAAAAAGTAATCAAACATATTGGCAAATAATTTATCCCCTTATAGTGTACTTTCTACTGTGGAGCTAGTTTGATGAATAAGACATAATGTTGCCCTCACCAAATCTAAATTAATTAGCAGATGACCTGGCTGTGAGATTCCTGTACGTGGCAGATTTTGCTCTTTTCTGCAGTATTTGTAGTAGAGCAGATAAGCCGAAAAATTGTGCAAAATTTGACTAAAGCATGAAACTTTCACCAGTGTTAGTACATGATTCATTTTAAGATCGGGAGGTAAGTCTGAATTGATCTCTGATGACCTCCAAAGGTCAATGACCTCAAAATTTGATAAAAATAGATATTTTGCCTCATTGATAAATGTTAAAATGGTAGGTCCTAATGATGTACTAAAAACTCATTTTTTGTTACCGTGGAATTGTCTTCATGTTTCATAGAACCCTGACAGGTTTCTACCTTTGTCCTCTGATGACCTCCAGAGGTCAATGACCTCAAAATATCAGAATATTGATATTTTGTCATTGATTAATGATAAACACGGCAATGATGTACTAAAACCATGTTTGTTTGTTTGTTTGTTTTTTACAGTGGAATGGCCTCAATGTTCCACCGATCCTTGACAGGTTTCTACCTTTTCAATTCAATTCAATGTTTTATTTCATTTATCGACAAGAACATATAAACATCACTTCTTTTTTTGGTAACAGAAAATCAGGTGCGTAAAACTATGTAGGATGAAAAGAATATACAATGATATTTGTAGCACCTTGCAATAATTACACATTATCATAAAACACAAGTGATTTGAAGTAAGTAAACATTGTGGATAATTCGAAAAATGGAGGGACCCACTAAAAAGACAAGTCTTGTAGGATGTGGGCCCCTCAGACGAAAAACATCAATTAGAAGTAAAGAGAAGGTCTGGAAGCCCACTATAGAGACTGCTCAACAAAACAGACACATGTACACACGCAAAAAAAAAAAAAAAAACATGAAACGGGACTGAAAAGGAGTAACAGTACAACAGACAGTTGACTACGAGATGAGACAAAACTAACATAACAGTACGAGAACAGAACGGAACAAACAAAACAAACAAAAATGTTTAGCATAAACAGCGATCTCGTCGGAAGTATGTCGAGGGAGAGAGAGAGGGGGAGAGAGAGAGAGAGAGTGACGCGAGAAAGAACAATGTAGGCCTACTAGAGATATTATCGAAGAAATATCCTAGCTTTATTACAATAGGACGCTGTTTAATAATAAGAGAATACACGTAGCAATCAATAGGTGGTTCTTTTCTTAGATAAAGGGTTACAACAGCTGGTTAATTTAAATCAGTAGAATTGTACGATTGCAGTAGAACAAATTTCAGTTTCCTTTTAAATGAATATATAGAGGGGGCATTTCTAATATCGGAATGCAATGAATTCCAATAACTTGGGCCGGTATAAACAAATGTGTTCTTGGCTAAAATGGTACGAAGAAGAGGTAAATGATATTCATTAGAACGTCGAGTCGGATATTCATGAAATGACTGTTTTTTTAGGAACATGGAATGAAAAATATCAGGAAGAGAGTTATCATTATACATATACATAAATTGTCCTAAATTAAATAAAAACAAATCTCTGATTTTTAATAGCTTATTAGAAGCAAACAATACATCTGTATGAGAACGTATGGGAGAATAACAAATGATGCGGAGAGCTTTCTTTTGTAAAAGGAACACTCTATCCAACAAATTTTGGTGGGTGTTGCCCCAAACTAACACTCCGTAATTAAGGTAGGGCAATATCAATGACGAGTATAACATAAGTAATGATTTTTGTGGGAAACACAATTTTAGTCTATTAATGACGCCAATATTACGAGAGATTATATTACAAATATAATCAATATGCAATTTCCAAGAAAGTTTGTCATCTACAATAATACCAAGAAATTTGAAATGTGAAACTCTCTCTAAATGTGTATCGTCCAAAACTATGTCTGTATTTAAAGTGCTAACGGTATTACTAAAAAACATATATTTCGTTTTATGAACATTCAACGAGAGCTTATTAGCTCTAACCCAATTTGTTACTTTTTTCAATTCACTGTTAACTTTTCGAACAAGAACATCAATATCACTGTGAGAATAAAATACATTAGTATCATCAGCGAAATGAATAAAAGAAAGAGTGTCAGATACTTGACAAAAATCATTGATATAAATAATGAATAGCAATGGCCCTAACAGACTTCCCTGAGGAACCCCACATTTGACTTCTCTAGTCAATGACTTATCACTTTTAATTGTAACAAACTGTCTTCTATTAAATAGATAACTCTTGAACCACTCCAAGGCCTTCCCACGTATTCCATAATGTGATAACTTGTAAAGTAAGATATCATGATTAATTGTATCGAAGGCCTTGGAGAAGTCCAAGAAAATACTAATGAAATGGGAATGGTCATCAATTGCATGAGCTACTTTTTCAACGAAACTTAAGAGAGCATGAGTAGTACTGTGCTTCTCACGAAAACCAAACTGAGAATTAGTAAAAAAATTATGCTGTTTCAAGAAATTAATCATTCTCTTATGAATTAGTTTTTCAAGGACCTTAGACAGAGAAGATAATAATGAAATTGGACGATAATTATTGATTTCAAGTTTATCGCCCTTTTTGAATATTGGGATAACTTTTGCCAATTTCATTTTATCGGGAAACACACCATGAGACATTGACAAATTAAATATATGAGCAAGCGGATCAGCAACCGAGGATACAACACTTTTCAAAATAACATTATCAATCTCATCATAACCAGAACTTCGGTTGTTCTTTAATGAAGATACCATATCAATTATCTCATATCTATTAGTAGGAGTAAAAAAAATAGAGTTGGGATTATACTGACCTGAGAATTCAGTAAAATGCTGCTGTGTAACAGGGATATTTTGGGCATACGTTTCACCTATTTTTGAAAAATAAGAGTTAAAAACATTTGCAACATAAACAGAATCATGAATTATTTCATCATTCATCTTTATGCTCTCAATATCTGAATTTTTACTAGAAACATTCATAGCCTGTTTTAAAACCTTCCAAGTATTTTTCATATCAAACTTATATCTCAATAATAACTTAGTGTAATATTTTTTCTTTTCAAATCGTAGAATCATTGTTAAAGTATTTTTATAAGATGTATATTTGTTCTTAGATAACTCATTTCTGTCCATTTTGTATTTATAATATAATCGATTTTTTCTATTAATAGAACGGAGAATAGATTTTGAAATCCAGGGTAACCTAGATATCTTTTTGTAATCCGATTTGTTCTTTTGTTTAGGGATTATTTCGTCCAAATGATAATTGAAAATTTCCATAAAATTATCAAACGACAAATTAATATCATCACTGTCTGACACTCTCGACCAGTCAGTATTATCAACGCTGATCAAGGGCCGCGTCCAAACTAGCTAGCTTTTCATTCGACACTCTGCGGCTAAATGAAGGAAATACGGATGATTTACCGATATTACGTGAGACTTTAAGAGTAAAATAAGTCATAATTGGAAAATGATCAGTCATATCTGAAAGAATTATAAAAGAATCGGGGAGGGGTAGAACATTGCAAAAAAAAATTATCAATAAGGGTAGCAGAGTGATCTGTAACACGTGTAGGTTTTGAAATGAGCGGAAGAAACGAAGAAGACAAAAATGTTTGGAGAAACTCATTTGAGATATTATCATTATCTAATTTCAATCAATCAATATTAAAATCACCGAGTAAAAAACAGTCCTTATTTCGAAGAACCGGGGATTGCGCCAAATCTGAAAGATGAATAAAAAAATCGTTGATGCTTGAGTTGGGTGGTCTGTACAATATGCCTACCACAATATTTCTATTTCCTGGAATACAAATTTCGAGAAAAAGTGATTCGACAAAATCATCCATTCTAGAAGTATTATCAAGAATAGTACATTCAATAATAGTACATACAATAGTACATACCTTTGACCTCTGATGACCTCCAGAGGTCAATGACCTCAAATTATCAGAATTTTGATATTTGGTGCAATTGGTTGATGATAAAAATGATAACGATGTCTTAAAAATTTTGTGTTACAACTGAATCGCTTTCCTATTCCTCAGTTCAAGGGAAATTATTTACATGTCTCTGCCTTTGACCTCCGAGGACTGTGACAGGTCAATGACCTCAAAATATTACAATATTGATATTTGACGTATATTCAATGGTTAACTGTATACCTGGTGTGCAATCAATAGAAGTGTCTCCTCATTCCACAGAACATTGGTCATTACCCTGTGTATATCCAACTTTGACATCTAAGGACAATGTGAGGTCAGACTTTTAGAATATCAAAATTTGTGTAGGATTACAAGTATTTGTGTTTGGCTTCTTTGGTTTAATCCTAAAAGTTTAATCATTTACAAATCACGCCTTGACGTTATAATCAAAGCATGTATGCATATTCCACAGAGTACTGGTTCATGGTAAAAGGTTTCAGAAATGTGAGCCGGCGACCATATTATTGTACAGATACATAGATACTGGATTTGTCATCACATTTACAGCTTGCCACTCTAACTGATTTCTCGACTCAAACATGTTTGTTTGGTTTTTTTTATAAGTAATCTGCTAACAAACTTCCTTTCCCTAAAGCATTTCATTGGCTCAATCTTATATTAGTGTGTGGTGTTCACTAAAAATGAATTCTTTATTGGTGGGGCTAAGACCCCCCCCCCCCCCGCACCTCCCCTTAGCCCCACCGTCGGTGCGGGACCAAGCAAAAATTTGCAAGTGTAAAAAGCCCTTTATTGAGGGATAAATTCTGGCAGGAGGGCGACCTTCCAGCTCAGAAGATCATTTATGTTTGGGGATCAGAGGGTAAGAACACGCCATCATGTCATTCCCCGTAATTGGACTTTGGGGATGAAGAGCCATTGGAACTGACCACTAGCGGGGAAAGTAGCCAATGTCTAACTTATAAATTCCTATAACCATAAACTTTTCTTGGGAGAGGGGGTTTCGACAAAAAATAGCTGGAAGGAAGATAAACGGTTTCATAAACTCCAAGAAGGAGAAAATACTGAGCATATTGACGTCACAGGGTGACTAGGAAAACGAATGCAGTGTTCTGTTTTCTTTTACTCTCTATCCTATTATATTCTATTCTATTCTGTTCTATTATATTCTTTATTTTATGTGCTAGTAGCCATCTGGGCTACGTTGTAAAACAGACGTTTGTGTTGTACATCCTCTAAAGATCACCAGAGGTCAAAGGTAGAGCCCTGTCTGTGCTCTTTGGAATATGAAGACAATTTCATTGTAAAACAGATATGCATGTTTTGCACATCTTAACCATGTTTATCATTAACTAATAACATAACAGATCAATATTATGGTATTTTGAGGTCATTGACCTCTAAAGGTCATCAGAGGTCAAAGGTAGAAACCTGTCAATGCCCTGTGGAAACGGAAGATTTGTAGTACAAATGCATTATTTAGTGCAGCGTAACCAAGATCTAGGCTTATCATTCACAAATGCCTCCAAACATCAATATTCTGATATTTAAAGTTCATTGACCTCTGGAGGTCATCAGAGGTCAAATCAGACTTACCTCCCGATCGTAAGATGAATCTTATGGTATGTACTAACACTGGAGAAAGTTTCATGCTTTAGTCAAATTTTGCACAATTGTCATGATTTTGAGGGCTTAACTGCTCTACTATTGGGAGGGTTTCCATTTCTAGCATTCACTCTTGCAGAACGTGAGCTACCAAAACATTACTATTATGCGTGGTTCGAGTTACACGTACACGTGTACAGTAAGTCTTGCACGCACGTAGATATGATAGAGACTAGTGCGCCACTGCAGTGTGCATACATGTGTGCATATTAGAAAGCTGAATACGGCGTTTTTGAGGAACGAGTTCCTTAAAATTATTATTAGTATTCTAATTACTAGCTTATTTTAGGGAATCAACGCACAATGAAGGGAAAATATGACTTCCATTTCATTTTATGGTAGGTTTGCTACAAATTCGGTAGATCAGAAGAGAAAATCGGTAGCCGGTCAAAACCTCTAAAAAGCGGTAGTCTACCGCCAAAAGCGGTAGAGTTGGCAAGTATGCAATTGACCACTGTGCAAGATGACAGTTTTGTATGTGATACAGAGGGTTGAATATAGAGCAAATCTGAAACCTGTTTAACTGAAAAATAAATCTTGAATTTCATGAAACTGATTTATGTTTTCATTTTCAAGTTACCTCCAAAGAAATTGTACACTATTCAGGTATTGCCCATGTATCTGGTGGTTTTTATTATTTTTTTTAAACCATTAAGGTCCTACCCTGTTTACCTTGGGGAGCAGGTATAAAAAAAGTGTTCAAGATATCACATTGATGCATGTGTGTGTAGGTCAATTGTATCACAAACATACCTTGTAAAATTGTTGAAATAAAACCTAAAATTAAATATGAGGAGATATCATTTTCTCATCAAACCATAACTGCAGACGGTTTAGTCTGAAAACATTTAATTTCAACTATCATTGTTCACATTTTCTGTATTTATAGGCCTATACTGGTTCAATTTTTTACATTGGTTGTTTCTATCCCTACTCACATTTCATTATGTTTTAGAACCATTTTGAAGCACTAATGCTGATGGGGTTTTGTTTCAGTCGGCAAATAGTACTACTGACTGCATTATGCCTGTAAAGATCAAAACTAAGAAATGTATTATGTATGATAACACCTTTTTGTGATACATTTTTGTATGTCTGATTCATGTAGGTTTTTATATTTTATTTAGACCCACATTTGGTTTTGGATGAAGTTGAAGTTTCCTAGACCCGCATTCAGACGTATTTAATACCTATACAAAGTGTCACGCCTGCCAGAAAGAAAGAAAAAAAAAAGTGGTACGTATAGAGTAAGTGTTTTTATGAGAAATCCGCTTACGTATAAATGCTGAGTTATTCGTTATCATTCGTTTTGCTGGGTTACAATAGGCCCTACATATCCAGAGGCTGCGTTATTCACAAAATCCTGAAAATAATTACGAATTTTGCAAAATTTCATTTTATTTCATTTCATTTCATTTAGGCTAATGTTTCTGCATGATACAAGTATGATCACTTTCGGATGTACACATGGTTCATCATAATTATGCATGGTTGATCGTTACAAATGAAAGGTAAGCAAATCATTGTGACAGAGAACAGAGATATAATAAAAGGGAGAAAAAAGTACCATACAGGAAGTGGCGTATGGGGGGGGGGGGGGGGGCAAGGGGGGCAAGTGCCCCGGGCGCCACTCCTTGGGGGCGCCAAAAAACGAAAAAAAAAACGAAAAAAAAAAAACGAAGAAGAAAAAGAAAAAAAAAGAAGAAAAAAAGGGAAAAGAAAAAAAAAAAGAAGAAGAACAACAACAACAAAAACAAAAAACAAAAAAACCTTGATGCCCGGACCGGGAAAGGGGGGGGGGGGGGGGGGGGGGAGCAAATCAAACAAGATAAAAACAAAAAGTGACAATGTTTATTGTGTTCACACAAGATTTTCATGTTTTGTAGGCTGAAATTTCGGCTCGCTCGCTGCGCTCGCTCGCCAAAATTTATATGTAATTATAAAAATAAGATAAGAAGAAAACGTGATGATGACGCGGACAAAAATGACAATGTATATTGTGTTCACACATGCCATCGTTAGAAGGCAAAATGTTACACGGAGCAGCGGCTGCAATTTTATTTCTTTCGTTCTGAAGCGATCGCCCATTGGATCAAACGAGGGCGCCAAAGGTGTCGAACATACGGGGGGTGGGCCGCAAAAAACCAATTAATCAAACAAGATAAGAACAAAACGTAATGACGACGCGGAAATATACAAATTCTGGATCACTTGCGCATACTAATTTAGATTATTTTCTCAAGTCCTCAGTTTGTTGGTATAAATCGTTATCTATAAGGCCGTCACTATATATCTTGATTAGATTGTAAGATTTAATAAGCAAAAAATGACAAGAATTCCATGTTTTGTAAACTGAGAGACAGAAATTTTCGGCTCGCTCGCTGCACTCGCTCGCCAAAATTATTAAAAAAAAGAAAGATAAAAACAAAACGTGATGATGGCGCGGAAGTATACTAATTTCGGCTCACTCATGCTACTAATGTGGAGTATTTTTTCAAGTCCTCAGTTTGTTGGTATAATCGTTATCTATAAGGCCGTCACTATATCTTGATTAGAATTGTAAAATTTAATAAGCAAAAAATGGCAAGAACTCCATGTATTGTGAGCTGAATACAAAAATTTTTGGCTCGCTCGCTGCGCTCGCTCGCCAAAATTTATCAAAGAAAAGAAGAAGAATAGAACAAAACCTGATGACGCGGAAATATACTTACTAATATTTATCTAAATCTATTACATTTAAATCACCCTCAAAGACCCCTTTTTTAAGTGCCTGAAAAAACATATCATGTGGACCGTTTTTTTAAGTCCCTACTCGGGATGGGTTCAGGGTTGAACACTTTTCAAAAATTAGGGGCGCCGTTTCCCTATGAGATACGCCACTGGTCTCAGGAGGATCCCCGTAAACCGAGCTTAATGTTGGGGCCTTCCTGAATGCACAAACAAAGAAATAAACAGTTTTTAACAAACTATCGACTTATACTCACTATAGCAAAAATAAACTATTTCACACAACAAAACTTACAATGGCCACCTACACGGGTACACAGAGGAAAAGGATGATAGTGATAATGGAAGATGGTGAGAAAGAAATAGGAGACTCCTCGTTCACTGTATCACTGATTATAAACGTGCATCACAAAACAAACAAACAGTCGCATGTAGTGATTTTGTGTGAGGACTGAAAATAGGTGAAATGGGTCAACCTAACTAATCTTGAGTTTTTCATATTTTCTGAAAGAGCAAGTCTTTTTTTATATCACTAATGTTTGGGATCATAAAAAAGACAGAAGCTTGTGTTTTCAGCAGTTTTTTTCGAACACTTTTTGGTGGATTAGTGTGAGCGAGTGTTTCTCACAAATAGAACCCTCTTCTCATTTCTTTAGAAACCGTGTCCACAGACTCTTCACTTATGTCAGTGGCGTCACTGGGCCTCTACTAAAATGTCTAAACAACATATTCAAATCACTTTTGGGACACAAAGATTGTCAGAACTGGATAAATCTTGATTTCAAAATAGATAAAGTTTCACTCATTTTACATTGCCAACGCATTAGACGAACTCGGTGGCTTCGCGGGGTCTACCCTCTGATACGTCAAATCGCATAAGCCAATCAGCTGCCAATTTTGGGGGGCGTTCCCAAATCAGTGAACATTTGAGCGATTTCTTGTTACTGAGCAATTTTTGGTGGATAAAAACGCCAGAATCGTGTTAGTGAGCTCAAATACCTTCCATATAGCCCCAATGTCCGAATTAAAAGACTCTCCCTTTAATCTTTTATAGCGCGGTGTATAAATCGCATTATAATTCAGGACACCATTTTCGTAATGGAATAATCAATGTCTTTTACATCTTGTCCACGCACCCCATGAGCGACGAGGCTCAAATTTCGCATTTATACGGTAATAGGTCGAACACGAGCATTTCGAACAATTTACGTGATAAAATCTTGTGGTAAACATCATCTGCTAAATCTAAGTGGAAATTTGAATTTATTAGCGCTTCTCCATTTTGTGTCGCACTTTTCGGGCCGAATTTCAAGGGGTGATTGTCAAGCGAGGTAATGCTCTGTGATAACTATACGAGTTGTGCCCCAGGCATGATGCAGATGCGAATTCTGAATGAGTGTTAACAATGTAAACAGAAAATCACATCAAAATAACGCCTTTATAAGACAACTGCTGGCAGTGACAGGTAATGTGGAAATCAGATGAAGTATTTATTCAATAAATTTTATGGAATGAATAAAAGATGTAGCCTATAGAGACACAATCATGGGCGATATCCCATGGTTACTTGACAAGTTATCTAAGACTGGGGGTAAGTTATGGGGGGGGGTGGGGTATCCAGGGGGATTGCCCTGGAGAGTAGTTGTACGGGGGTAATTATCCAGGGGTAGGCATTGGGTGTGAATTATTGGGGAGGGAGGTATGATTTTCGAGGGGTGATTCGGGTTGTATATTATATCTGGGGTTAGTTATCCGGGGCTAGCTATCCGGGGGTAGTAGCCCGGGGTAACAGCGGGAGGGGGTATATGCCCTATAGTTATGTAAGGAGGGGGGGGGGGGGGGGGAGTAATCCGGGGTAGTTATCGGGGGTAGTTGTCCTATAGGGGGAATTGCCTAGGGGTATTTGCCCTACAGTGAAGAGGGTGTTAGGTAACTGCCCTATAGGAGGGTATAGTTGTCTTGGGGTAATTGCCCTATGGGAAACTGTCTTGGGGGTAATCCGGGTGGTAGTTATCCGTAATTTGATGGTTTTCCAAGGATATCCAACGAGACCGACACCCACGAGTCATACGGTCCACGAGACCGGCATCAAGTACAGTAGGTCCATGAATCATATAAAACCACGAGTTTGATATACGGCTCACGAGTCATACAGCCCATCGGTTCGACACTATAAACATGCGCAAAAGGCTCGCGAGACCGACTCTACGCCAAGAATACCCACGAGACCGACACTAGGCCTCCTATACTTACTGATCCTACGAAGGCTCACGAGACCAACAGTGTATACGCAAAGAGGCTCACCAGACCGACAATATAGGGCCAGGCAAAGAAAGCCCACGAGACCGACACTAGGCAAAGAAGGCCCACGAGACCGACAGAATGAACGGCGCCATCTACATATCAATTATAAAATATGTACACCTGTACAGGGTGTTCCACGAAAGGGAAAATTACATACTGGCAGGTGCAAATTCGTCACGCTTCATACCGAAGGAGAGATTAACGAATTGAGCACCCCACCATCACGACATCAAGTCAATATTTCTACACGTGTGGCCTGTAGGAGGCAGTTCTGTCACGCTTCGGGTAGCGACATGTTACCAATTTTTTTTTTTCTCAATAAATTGTCCTCTTCATGGGACCCCCTCAAAAAAGAAAAATGTATGAAAAAATTAAGTAGTGAACAAAAACGATCTACCATCGTACTACTTTTTAGGCTTTCCCATTTTCTATAATAGCTAGACGGTGGACAGGATGTAAGATGCTTTTTTTTCGCCCTTTTCTTTCTTGCTTCACTTACAGCGTAAGCCTTATTAGATATCCGCCTGCTTTACATGCTTGCTTAGATTTCAATTTGTAATTTTCTCTGTAACTTGACATTCAAAGCAAAGGCTGAAAACGTTTCATATCGCAGCGATTCACCTCGATTTGTGGCGTGTGTTTGTAAAATTATTCTCCTCACAACGGTTCATATTTTCTTTAATGAAATAGTATAGCTGTTCTCATGGATGCATCTTCTTTTTCCGAATCTTTAACGCTACCTCAATAGACGATTACATTATTTTCTGTGAATTTATGCTTGATCAACATCTTTGCAGATTGCTACTCCCCCTCCATATCATGTAAAGTAGCAGCTGTGCACTGCAACATTTACCATTTATTTTTGTAAAATATTTTCTTGTAAACTTCATTTCACGGCTGGGTATCTTTCTAGTTGGTCGATCTGAATGTCCACATCATTTTTTTTTTTCTACGTAGGTGGATACCGGTATAAGTGGTGTGTTTTGCGGAAAGGGCAACGAGGGTGTTTTTGAAATAAATGTGGAAACATCTCAGGCACACTTTTACAGAATTTCGTTTATTTTTTCACAAACACTCACACACTCAAACACAATTAAAAATTTTGAACAATTAAGGGGGTGAGGGAGGGCAACTGACGGGGTAATGCCTTAGCAACTCTCCTTTTCCAACTCTCATCTTATCTTCCTTATAAATGCCATTATCTGGGCCCCGTTGCTAGAAACTTTGCGTTTAAACGCAACTTGCAACTGATTGTCACTGGCCAATCAAAATCATTGTTGCATGCATGTCTTCTTAATAGGGCAGGCCCTGAGCCAATCAGAATGGTTGTTTCAAAATTAGCAATTATTTGCAATTGATTGCAACTTTCTTGCAACGGGGCCCTGGACACCCTATACAAATAGGTGGGCTGTTCACCCTGTCGGTCCAGAGCCTTAGAAGGCTCTGTGTCGTTCCAAAGCCCTCGCTGGCTCTGTGTATGTCTCGTGGGCCTTCTTTGCCAAGTGTGGGTCTCGTGAACTCTTATATTTTATGATATGTGCAGCGCCAATGCGAGTTGTTTTACTCGCTAAGGCGCCTTGTTTCGACCAAAAAGGCGACAAGGCGAAATTTACAAACTCACTGATTTTAAAGACGCCTTATTTAAAACGAGAAGGCGACAGACGACGTACAAAAGTAGCCCAGGCGCTTTGTTTAAGACGACAAGGCGTGAAGGCGACTCGTATATCAAGGGCGTCACCAGCTTTTTTTTTCAAGGGGGGTGCGTTTTGACAGTAAATGTAAACTGTGAGATATTTTTTGTTGATTTATTGGCTCCTGTGTCATCATGTACATTCACACAATAATCGTCATACTCTTTATATTGTGCATAATATACATGTGATTGTATACATACACGAATCTTTCGCTATGAAGGACTTACTGGGGTACATTATGTGACGGTGTGAGATCCTCGGCGATGATCCATTCCGCTCCTTCAGTGCGGAGGGTGTGGGAGGGGTATACCCCCTCCCACGGTAGGAACTTTTTGTAAAAACAAGAGTGTAAAAGTCGCGTTTATAGAGCATAGCAAAAAAAAAAATACTATGAAGGACTATTACGGGGGTACATTATGTGACGGTGTGAAATCCTCGGCGAGGGAGCGAAGCAACCGAGCGGGAGAGGGTGTAGGAGGGGGATACCCCTCCCACGGAGTTCAGTTCAGTTCAGTTCAGTTTTTTTATTTCTGCATTTCAAAATCAATACAAATCAACAAATCAACAAAATACTTACATAGTCATTTACACAGCTAATATTCGTAACGTTTGGATCTTACATACATTTTCTTTTCTTTTTTTCAAGAACGAATATCATATATGAAAGGAAGCAATAGGAAATGATAAAAATGAAATGCAGGGGACCATCATCATAAGCTAAGCTTGACGAGGATGATGGCCCCAGGTAAAGAGATACATAAAGAAAATCTTGCCACTCACTGAGTGGGGGGGTAATTGTGCAATGGGCTCAACGAAGAGATACATAAAGAAAATCTTGCCACTCACTGAGTGGGAAGTAATTGTGCGAAGGGCGTGCGGTGCAGTGCGGTGTACATTGTGTTGGGATGAATCTTGGTTTGTACGTTGAGTGTTATTTTGTGTATCAGTGTGATGAGGTGAATGTTACTTCAGTTATGGCCGTGAACTCATTGTTTAGGGTGTTTGTTGACCAGGTGGTATGAATATTTATGTGTCAGAAGTATACTGGATTATGAGGGTGTTTTTTAGTTCTCGTTTGAAAATGTTCAACGACGTACATTGTTTTGAATTAGGGGGTAAAGAATTCCAAATATCTGGTCCATTGTGCTTTAATGATTTTTGAGCTAAAATGATTCTGGGGTTTTCGAGATGGTAATCGGACGACTGACGTGTTGGATATGAATGAACGGTGAAATTTGGAGTGAAGAAGCCATCAAAAATTTTTGGAAGACAATTAAATGTATATTTATACATAAAACAGCAGTTTGAAAGGTGTGAAGATCCTCAATTTTCAATGTTTTTAGTTGACGAAATAGGGGATTGGATGGGGATAAGTAACGGGAATTGGTAATCAAACGTACAGCACGTTTTTGGAGAGTAAAAATTGGATTAATTTTAGTTGAGCCACAGTTTCCCCAAGCGATATTGCAGTATTGTGATATGTGGTAAGATCAATGCATTGTATAGAATAGTCAGGGAATTTTGAGAAATGAAGTTTTTCAGTCGATATAAAATTCCTACAGTTCTTGAAACAGACGTGTGGATATTATGAATGTGATCGTTCCAAGTTAAACTCGAGTCAATTGTGATTCCTAAGAATTTAGTAAATCTTACTTCAGTTAAAGATAATCCATCAATATTGATATTATAACTGCTGTTAATGTTCTGTGAAGCAGTAGGTTTGAAACGTATAAAATTTGTTTTAGAGACATTAAGAGATAATTTATTACATATAAACCATCGGGAGACTTTGTCTATTTCCGTGTTCAGAGTATTAAACAGTGTTTCAAGGTTCTCATGGGAGTAAAAAATATTAGTATCATCCGCAAAAAGTATAAATTTAAGAGTTTTTGATGTATTTATTATATCATTAATATATACAAGGAACAGTAGGGGGCCAAGAATTGATCCCTGGGGAACACCACATACAATATTAGAATTCGGAGATTTAGATGACTTAAATAGTACATATTGCTTTCTGTTGGATAAATAATCAATAATCCAAGAAAGTGCTAAACCACGAATACCATATCTTTTTAATTTGTAAATTAATATATCATGATCTATGGTATCAAAAGCCTTTGATAAATCCATGAAAATTCCTATAAAATGTTTTTTATTTGCACTTTTTGTAAAAAGGGACTTTTTGTAAAAAGAAAAAAAAAGAGAATTTCATAACAATTAAATGCGAGCGAGCGGAGCGAGCGAGCTTGAACATTTTGATATTTTACAATCCCAAACTGCGGTTTGTAGCTATATTTTTTTCGCTTTGGAAATGAAGGGGGCGCACCGGGCGCAACTGCTGGCAATTACTGGCAGCAACATGAGGATAATGGCATAACGATTAAATGCGAGCGAGCGGAGGGGGCGAGTTTGAAAATGTTGACATTTTACAGTCCGAAATTGCCGTTTTCAGCCGTATCTTTTCGCTTCGGAGATTAAATGGGAGTGGCGCACCGGGCGCAACTGCTGGCAATTACTGGCAGCAACGTCAGGAGAATGGCACGACGATTAAATGCGAGCGAGCGAAGCGAGCGAGTTTGAAAATTTTGGCATTTCACAGTTTAAAAATGCCGTTTTTAGCTACATTTTTTCGCTTTGAAAATTAAGGCGGGGGGGGGGGGGGGTCTACCGGGCGCAACTGCTGGCAATTATACTGGCAGCAACGTCAGGAGAATGGCACAACGATAAAATGCGAGCGAGCGAAGCGAGCGAGCTCGAAAATTTTGGCATTTTTTACAGTAAAAACAAAATGTCGTTTTTAGCTACATCTTTTCGCTTTGAAAATTAAGGGGGGGGGGGGGCGCACCAGGCGCAACTGCAGGCAATTACTGGCAGTAACATCAGGAAAATGGCAAAGCGATTAAATTCGAGCGAGCTTGAACATTTTGACATTTTACAGTAAATAAATTACCGTATTTAGCTATATTTTTTCGCTTTGGAAATTAAGCAGTGCGCACCGGGAGCAACTGTTGGCAATTACTGGCAACAACATCAGGAGAATGGGATAACGATTACATGTGAGCGAGCGGAGCGAGCGACCTTGAAAATCTTGACATTTTACAGTCAAAAATTCCGTTTGTAGCTATTATTTCCTCGCTTCGGAAATTAAGGGGGCGCGCAGGGCGCAACTGCTGACAATTACTGGCAGTAACACCAGGAGAAATGGCATAACAATTAAATGCGAGCGAGCGGAACGAGTGAGCTTGAAAATTTTGACACAGTTAAAAAACTGCCGTTAGTAGCTAGATTTTTTCGTTTTCGAAATTAAGGGAGGCGCACCGGGCGCAACTGCTGGCAATTACTGGCAGCAAAATCAGGAGAATGGCATAACGTTTATATCGTCTGTATCACTTCAGTCAATCATATTTCCTAACAACGTTTTTGTTACCCCAAGGTTCCACAATTATGTTTTCTCAGTTTACTTTGTTTTGATTATGCAACCTTAAATATTCTATGTTACCAAAGAAAGTGAAATGTTTATGTTCTTTTCGAAAAATGAAATAAAGTTGAAATTGAATTGAATTGATTAAAATGCGAGCGAGCTTCAAAATTTTGACATTTTACAGTCTAAAAACTGCCGTTTGTAGCTATTCCTTTTCGCTTTGGAAATTAAGGAGGGGGCGCACTGGGTGCAACTGCTGGCAATTTAATACTGGCAGCAACATCAGGGGAATGGCATAGCGATTAAATGCGAGCGGAGCGAGCGAGCGTGAAAATTTTGACATTTTACAGTCCAAAAACTGCCGTTTGTAGCTATGTTTTTTCGCTTTGGAAATAAAGGGGGGGGCGGTGCGCCACTGGGAGTCAAGGATGTCGGTTTATGTTCATGATTGGGGGAGGTATGACCAACGAGGGGGCTTCGAAGTGACCAAGCGGGGGAAGGATGTCAATTGTTTGTGTGTGTGTGTGTGTGTGTGTGTGAGTGTGTTTTATACATGGAAAAGTTGGGAAATAGCCCAGGTCAAGTCTTATTATTGCTTTAATAATGCAAGGCATTTTATAGACCATAGTATGTAAAGCAACACTCGGTGATTTAGCTTTGATATAACGAAGTACATAAGGTACAGAGGTGTACATTCTACATCACATTGCGCAACACTGCAGCGACTCTTTGCCGTTCGGATGTTCTGAGTACACTGCTCCATCCTGCTTATCATTCAGAATGCCAACCAGAAATCACGCTGAATCATAATCTTTTGTCGGCTCCGGGCTTTTTGAACAATCTTATGTTTCACACTATTGATGCCTCTTTAATTACGGTTAAAAGAAATCTTAGAGAAAAAAAAATTCTTGCTCACCCTTTCATGTCAATTTCAAAAGCAGTATACTAACCCTTAAATTGCCATTTTGATATTTTTTTTAAACCAGCGGATTGCCCCCCCCCCCGGCCCCCCCCCCCCCCCCCCCCGGTTACGCCACTGATTGGAGACCTATAACGGGGGAGGGTGTGGGCGGGGTATCTCCCTGCCATGCGACGGAGCTTTTGCATTTTCTGAATTGATAATCCGTTGCACAATGAATGAAATATACCTTAGGTATACGTTCGATAGATAATAAACACTGTATGTATAGCATCAGTGTTGCCAGAGCCGGGGTGCGATTGTTTTTGTTTTTTGCTTTTGTTTTTGTTTTTGTTTTTGTTTTTGTTTTTCTGTTTTTTTTTCCTCGTGGTGCAAAATGAAAAAAAATAAGAACAATAAAAAAAGAACAATTATTTAGCGTCCGGGGTTGAGGTCGCTCGCAGACTGAAGCGTGTCTTTTTTTTCTTTTTTGTTGTTGTTTTTTTAAGGTTCTGAAGGGGGGTGCGTTCGCACCCAGCGCACCCCCCCCCCCCCCCCCCCCCGGTTACGCCCATGCGTATAAACTCGCCAGAGCGCCTTGTTTAACCCTATAAAGCCCAAGCTATTTTGACCCTTCCCAGGCTCAGGGGGGGGGGGGGGGGAGGGTCACATTGTGCCCCCCCTATATATAACTTTGTTATTGTTTGATGTTTCATCGTCATATTTGCCACATGGGTAGAGCAACGCATACTCTACGTGACCGCATACTTGAATTTTTTCAAATTCACCTATAGAGGGCGCCATTTACCAAAATATAAAGAAATACATAGGAAATAATATGCTAAAATCATGATTTTTCTGTATAACTTCTTTATCCCCAGTATATTATGTCTTATCATAGACAAATATTTTTCATATTTGCCACAAATGATGTGCAAGTCAATGTTCATTATTTGTTATGGTTGAAATTTCTCAAGGTCACCACATGGGGGCGCTATTCAAAACAAAATAAAGAAATACATTATGAGACCTGTGATGTATTGTTTGGGATAGGTACATGCATAGTTATCATATTTCATTGATATTCCCATGATATCGGAATTTTAATTTTGCAGATTGATAGGCCTAATGTGATAAACAAATGATATTAGAGGTATAACTTGGGTGAAGGAATCAAAATGACACAAAATAGAACGGCAATCTTTGGAAAATACTGTTATTTTCAAGTATCTCTATCATATCTATTGTTTTATGCTGTTGTGACAGAAAAACAAAGGAAATAATAGGAAAAACATTTCAGGGCCATAATTACTTCACATTTTGCTCCTTCAGCAAATTTCAGCTAAGAAACGCCCATATTATACATTATAATAATTATTGTTAACTGGAATTGGACTCTACAGAAAAAATACGCAAAATCTGACTGACATGGTTGTCAGTTTGTGGTTGCTATGGCAACCAGCAATATCAAATATAGCTAAATTATATATCAAAATGTTTGGAATAAGATTTTAGGTAATTGGATTAAGGGCGAAGGAGTGGCGAGTGAAAATCTGGTAGGGGCCACAATGTGCCCCCCCCCCCCACCTTCGGCTTTATAGGGTTAAGACACACGAAGGCAAGACGGCGACTTTATACAAACTCGCCAAGATGCCTTGCTTAAGACGAGAAGGTGAGAAGGCGACTTTTACAAACACGCCAAGGCGCCTTTTTTAAAGCGAGAAAGGAGATTTTGATACATTTTTCGTACATTTGCATGAAAGGTACAAATAATTTGCCCCAGACAATAGGCCCTACTAATATAAAACACAGGGCCGGCGCAGTGTTTTCAAAAGTGTGGGGGCCCACTTCCGGGTTTCATGAGCTAACAAGCAAAAACAAAAACAAAAACAAAAAAAAAAGGTCCTCACCTCATCTCTCCCTGTCCACTTCCGGGTTTCTTCAGCTGACAAGCAAAAAAAAAAAGAAAAAAGGTCCTCAGCTCACTCTCTCCCCTCCCATTTCCGTCTTCAGAGAAAACTCATAACCTTACCGCCGCCATACTTCAATATATCTACATGTATTTCTATTCTAGTGCCACTTATACGTACAAGTATAGTTTCCGGGTTGAAAAAAGTGTGGGGGCCCAAAGTGATGACACCTTATATTCCTTTGTATGGTGCACAAAAAGTGTGGGGGCCCGAACCCCCACGGCCCCCACGGCTGCGCCGGCCTTGAAACAGGCATTATAAATCTTAGAGATATCAAACAAGAATACCACGATTTCATAATAGCTTTCAATTTCAAGAATATAGTAATTTGATTTCATAATAGCTTTCAATTTTACTTTTGTCCAAGTTTTGGATAAGGGGAGCTTGCATGATACCTATGCAAAGTTTTGTGCAAAAGGCACCTGGTCCATCATGCAGCCCATTCGACCGCAAACTGGACAAGAAAACTTTTGTAATTGAAAATTCGTTGTTGTGCAGTCATCCATTAGATGTAAATGATTCATGTACCAAATGAAAGTTGGTGATGAGGCTTTCATATCAGGATATGAGTTCTATATTATCGTATGTTAGGATTTCGGATTAAGTCTGGAGTTCACTTTTTTCTTAACTGAAGCCAAAAACTCGGGCAAGAGCAAATTCAACACTTTCTGTTTTTGTTTTTGTTTTTGTTTTTGTTTTTTGCTAATTGGTCATGCGTAACCGAATATAAATAGGCGTTTTCACATCAGTCCGATGTTTCGAAATAGCGCGCTAATTTCTGACTTGGGAAATTAAAAAAATATCTCGAGCTTGGATTTTTATCGGGCTGATGTGAAAACGCCTCATGATTACCAAACCAATCCTGCTAATGTAATGCCTTTGTTCGGTTAGGAATAATTTGAGATGGAATTTCGGTTTACTTTTTTTAATCTTAACTTGCACTGTATGGACCAGGCTAAAATTGAAGTACACTGTATGTGCCACTGACGTGTACAGAATTTGTAGACGCGGGAGGGGGATATCAATTTGGTTTACCCCCGACTATGTTGCATGCATACATTATACACACGCACAATCAGCTACGAAGGACGCACTGGGGAACAGTGCGGAGGGGGGGGGGGGGGGGCGGTACAACAAACAATTTGCGAACAACACTAATCAAATTAATGAAAACAGTATTTTGATAGGTTGGCTTAACTAACTTTCGTCTTTATAATTCCTATTTCTTTTTCTATATTCTCTTCCTTAATTCTACTAGTTCTTCTTTGTCTCTTCCCTTCCTTGATTATCAGGGTTTTTTTTTTCTTTGTTCGAGTTTTAAAGGGATAATACAGTCATTCCAAACCCGATTTTCATCAAATAATTTTGAATTTCTCTTAAAATGGTGCATCATAAGTGTTTTCTCGGTATCTCGCAAAAAGTTAAAAGCCCACTCTCATCTCTACCAATACTGTATCATCCTTTTAACCCTATTAAGCCCAAGCTATTTTGACCTCTCGCAGGCCCAAGGGGGGCACATTGTGCCCCCTATATAACTTTTTTATTATTTGATGTATCATCGTAATATTTGGCACATGGGTAGAGTAACTCATACTCTACATGATCGTACATTTGAATTTTCTCAAGGTCACTAATGGAGGGCGCTATTTTTCAAAATATAAAGAAATACATAGGAAATATACTAAAAACATGATTTTTCTGTATAATTTCTTTATCTCCATTATATATGTCTTATTATAGACCAATCATTTTCATATTTGTCACAAATGATAAGCAAGTGGAATCTTATTATTTGTTACGGTTGATATTTCTCAAGGTCAACACATGGGGGCGCTATTCATGTCAACATAATAATACATTATGAGACCTGAGATGAAATGTTTTGGATGGGTATCATGTATAGTTATGACACTTCATATTTGCATAATAGTGGAATTTCAAGATTGCAAATTGATAATATGATAAACTAATGATATTAGAGGCATAACTTGGGTGAGGGAATCAAAATAACATAAAATAGAAGGGCAATCTTTAGAAAAATTTTTTTTTCAATTATCTCTATTATATCTGTTGTTTTATGCCTTTGTCTCATAAAACCAAAGGAAATGATAAGAAAAACTGTCCAGGACCATAATTACTTCAAATTTCGCTCCTTCAACAAATTTCAGCCAAGAAACACCCATTTCATCCACTGTAATGCTGTTAAATAAAATGGGACAGAAAAAAGATGCAAAATCTGACTGACATGGTTGTCAGTTTATGGTTACCATGGCAACCAGCAACATCAAATATAGCTGAATTATGTATCAAAATGTTTGCAATAAGATTTTAGGAAAAGTCACCAAATTTGGTTGAAATCGGATAAAGGGCGAAGGAATGGCAAATGAAAATCTGGTAGGGGCACAATGTGCCCCCCCCCCCCTTGGGCTTTATAGGGTTAACGTCTTCTCGTTTTCATCTAAATGACTTGGCGACTTTGTAAGTCCCGTGGTTCGTCTTATCGTCTAAAATTAGTCTGGGTGCCAAAGGCTGAACCTTGTTTTACCGTCCACCCAATGTTTTTTGATGGTTTTTCCCTATTTCGGTGGTGCTGAATCCGAATCTGCATGATGCAACTCTTGCATCGGAGGATTTTGAGATATTCAAGATGGCCGCCCAAACCGGAAATTCCTATGTATTTCCTTCTTAGTGGTGTGAAATTGAAAACAATTGATAATTCGAAGCTTTTTCGACGGTGCTGAATCCGAATCAGGATGATGCAACTCTTGCATCGTTAAGGGTTCTGAGATATTCAAGATGGCCGCCAAAATGGCCGCCAAAACCGGAAATTCCCCTGTATTTCCTTCTAAATGATGAGAAATTGAAAAACTATTAATGGTTTTACCCTAGTTCGAGGGTGCCGAATAAGAATCTTGACTAAACTCTTGTATCCTTATGGGTTTTGAGATAATAAAGATGGCCACCAAAATGACCGCCAAAAATGGAAACTCACATGTAGACCCCCTTTTTCCTTCTAAATGTTGTAAAATTGAAAACAAATTGATGGTTTTACCCTATTTTGAGTTTGCTGAATTTGAAGCTGCAGGATACAGATCTTGCATCCTTAATGGTTTTGAGATGATAAAGATGGCCGCCAAAATGGCCCCCAAATGGCCGTCAAAAACGAAAATTCCCATGTAGGCCCCCTAATTCGTTCTAAATGGTGTAAAACTGAAAACAATTGATGGTTTTACCCTATTTTGAGGGAGCTGAATCCGAACCTGGTTGATGCAACTCTTGTGTTTGGGTTTTTTTTTTTAGAATTCCAAGATGACCGCCAAAATAACTGTCAATATTGAAATTTTTGAGACCCTATTCAGCACCCTCGACATTTTGTTGTTGCCATTTGCGAGTTCCTTAGGGTTTTGAGATGTCCAAGATGACCGCCAAAATAATTGGCAGAAATTGAAATTCCAATGTTAATATTTTTTTCTAAATGGTGAAGATTTGTAAATAAATTGATGGTCTCACCCCATTTCGAGGGTGCTGAAGGTTTTGAGATATTTACAAAATGTCCTGTATAAACGGAAATTCCTTGACATTTTCTTATAAATTGTGAAATATTGTGCTATAACGTGAAGCGAGTGATTAAAAGCAATAATCCGTATTCTTTAATTCAACTCGGTTGAGCAAATTTGTCAAATCAGCCAACAATTATTAATGGCATCCAAAATGACTGTCACAATGGTATTGTATACTGACATATTCCGATATGTCTCAACGGAACTTCAACACGTAATGGAAAGAAAAATGATATTGACATCATACTGAAACGTTCAAACACAAAGATAAGACTGAAAATTTCTTTATGCACAATTGTTATAAAGTAATGCCTGTGGTAGCCAATAAGGGCTGATGTGAAGTTAATCCTTTTTGGCTATAAGAGTAATTTTAAATTATGGCCTGCTGGTATTTGGTGTTGAAATTTGTCTTGTATTCTTATGAGTCTCGCTGCGTACTCTTATGAAACTTGTGGCATATTCTGATTACGTCACTAGAAATGGTTGCATCCATGACCACTATCATGACTATAGTAGATATCAATATAAGGGTAATTTCAAAAGCTCTCTGCGTGATTATGATATTCGTAAGTACTGGACTATCAACTATTACCTTACATGTTGTCGTTTGTTTGTTTGTTTGTTTTCTTTTTATCTTTATTTATTTTTTTTACTGCGCGTTACCTGTAATTTTTCCATCCCCTCGTGTGTATGATATCGTCGCTTGGGCGACAAGACCCTGTATCTGAAATTTTAGTGAAAATGATTTTTTTTTTTTTTTTGCTAAACGGATAATCAGTTAATGATGTCCTGTCCAAACCCCAGCTGTCTTACCCCCAAAATGAAGCTACCATGGCATGTCAAAGGAAAGGTTCTCTCATTTGTTATAGTGCTTTGGCTGCCATGTTTGTTTGCTTTTTGTTTTTACATTTGTTTTTGTTTTTCTCTCCTGAACATGACGTAACATTTTGTAGATACGAGGTTTGTCGCCCCATATATATATGTATATATATATATATATCATATTACATCATATTGAAGAAAATTTTGAGGCAGAACTATAAAAATGTCCAACTCTTGTCTTCACAATGTCATCAAGACCACCAGTATAAACCAATTAAGCAATGTGAGTGTTCATGGATGAAATGATTAAAACTGTTCATGGATTAAAACAGGTAATATTGGGAATCTCAGTAAACTTCTCTACATCACTATCACAATATGATCGAGATGGGTATGTCTTGTCCTCTGATTGTTAGTGTCCAAGGCATATCCATGATAATATGTAGATGAAACAGTGTAATCTTTCAAATATTTAACCGCATCTGTAGTCTTGCAGGATTCATTCCTGGCACAGCTGTATCTTACAAACTCCAAGATATCCGGTAAAGCTGGATTCACTGTACAGCAAGTTCAAACTGGGATGTACAATATGCGTTCGTTTATCAGCAGAGTATGGTTGGGTTTAGATTTTGCCATTGACGAAAACCTGAACTAGGGTAAAACCATCAATTGTTATCAATTTCTCACCATTCTGGCGAGCACTGGCGCCTATAACTTGAATATCTCCAAACTCTCAATGATGCAAGGTGGTTTCGTCCAGATTCGCATTCACCACAGTGATTGAAATAGGGGAGAATCATCAATAAACTTGTTCTCAATATTGAAAAACATTAAAAAGTGAAATACGTGGAAATTTCCGGTTTTGGCGGCCATTTTGAAATCGGAATAGGAAAGAACCATCAATTGTTCTCAATTTTGAACCATTGAGAATGAAATACGTGAGAATTTCCGGTTATGGCGTCCATTTTGGCTGCCATCTTGAATATCTCCATATCCTCAAGGATGCAGGAGTTGCATCATTCAGATTCGGATTCAGCACCCTCCAAACAGGGTAAAACCATCAAGTGTTTTCAATTTCTCACCATTTAGAAGGAAATACATCGGAATTTCTGGTTTTAATAGGCGGTTATTTCGGCGGTCGCTTTGGCGGCCATCTTGAATATCTCAAAATCCTCAAGGATGCAAGAGTTGCATCATCCAGATTTGGATTCAGGACCCTCGAATTAGGGTAAAACCATCAAGTGTTTTCAATTTCTCACCATTGAGAATGAAATACGTGAGAATTTCCGGTTTTGGCGGCCATTTTGCCGGCCATCTTGAATATCTCAAAACCCTCAAGGATGCAAGAGTTGCATCATCTAGATTCGGATTCAGCACCATTGAAATAGGGTAAAACCATGAATTGTTTTCAATTTCTCACCATTTAGAAGGAAATACATGGGAATTTCCGGTTTGGGCGGCCATTTTGGCGGCCATCTTGAATATCTCAAAACCCTCAAGGATGCAAGAGTTGCATCATCCGGATTCGGATTCAGCACCCTCGAAATAGGGTGAAACCATTAAAAAACATTGGGTGGACGGTAAAACAAGGTTAGGCCCAAAAAGTGGCTTTGGCACCCAGACTAAATCAGCTATCAGGGCGCATTGGCGATTTTGGCCGAAATAAGGAGATCTTAGCTTCGTAGATAGCCATTTCGTGTGCCCGTCAAGCACGGCGCACGCATACTAGTAATACAGTATGCAGTGATGTTCTAGGAAGTCCTTGCTTTCGTTTTGTCGTATTCAAATTGGCAACAGGCGCAAATCATGTACAGAAATGTCGTCTAATATCCAAGTGACTCAGCCGGTGTTTGCTATGGTGTATACGTACATCAAGCGCCCACCACTTTGGGTGCACAGTCAATATATTGTACAGACTTTGTGCATGGGTATTCCCGGATGCGATGGTGGTAGACCCATCGATATGTAGTTGTTACGTAGAAAAACACATCGCGAGCTCGGAGATATAATTAGAAGGTACGAGACGATTTCAATGTGAATGGTGGTGAAGTGTTGTGTGCTTTCAAGTAACACAGTACGGCCGTTTAGACGTCCTCTACAACAAACGACAGTAATGAAAAGTTTAAGATGTCAACCTAGGAGCTAGAGAGCAGTGTTTCCTCCCTACTGCCTAACGTTGGAACTGACGGCACCGACTCTCATTGGACTGCAGACTGCCTATACCATAAAATTCTACAGTATTTTGTACTGTGTCTTTGCCTCGTCAGCTGATTGTGGAGTGGCGTAAGATGCATCATCTCACATAGCTGTACCTTTTTAGTGTCTGATTCTGATGATCTGACTTCTGACGTAGCTAGATTTCTAGCCTGTTGACGTGATCGTTAGGTAAGCCTGGCTAACTACATTGTATGTAGGGCCTATAGACTCTAATGTCAATGAAGTTGAGTCTAGAGACTTTTTTATTACACTCTAAAGTCTAAAATTCTCTTCGATTATTATTGACACTGATATGTTAATTTAATTGTTTCTGTTTGTAAATTTATAAAGAGTATGGCAGTCTCATTCCCATTTCAATCTGTCACTGTAAATTTGACTATTTCTGTTGTGTACTTCAGTAATATACTGGTATATTGCCATTGGTTTTATGACTCTTGACAGAATATTTTGATAAATGATCATCTGATCATCATGGCCATGGGGAAAAAAAGAAGTGGGATCCACTTCATTGACGATACATTTATTATACTAATATTATCTAACGTTAGGGGTCTAACCTTGGGTCTCATGTCATTAATCTATTCAGGGTGGCCCCGACAGTAATCAAGTACAGTGTAACGAATGGAACCTCGTAACTACGGTTAATTAGTATACTGTACAATATAACAATCATGCACAACAAGTGATATTTAACTCAATAGAATCTACATCAAATATTCTGTCCGGTTGGCCCCTACTAAGAGATGTTGGACAGTACAACTGTACACACGAAGAAGAAGAAACAGAACAGAACAGTTCATGAAAATGAGAAAGTGAGGAATGAGACTAAAAAGTAACAGTTTGCAACCAGGGTTTGAAAAAAAAATCCAACTTAAAGGACAAGTTCACCTTCATAGACATGTGGGTTGAGTGAATGCAGCAATATTAGTAGATCACATCATTGAGAGTTTGAGGAAAATCAGACAATCCGTTCAAAAGTGATGTTTTTGAATTTTCTGCTCAGTCAAGGCTGGATGAGAAGACTACTATAGCTTGTGATGTCACATGAGTACAACGATATACAAACAAAGAATAAAGAAAATTCAACATATTTTCACTTTTCTCGCATAACAAAAGAACACTTGACTTCTCTCTTTCAGAAGGCAGGGGGAATAATATTACCCTTAATATTAACATACAATGTATGTCAGTAACAAGTCAAAGAAATATATGCACTTTATTCAAAAAGTAAAGTTTTGTGAAATTCTATTTTTATTTTCTTTATATGGGTATGCATGATATGACATCATACACTGTAGTAGTCTTCTCATCCAGCAGTGACTACGCAGATACTTTAAAATTTCATAACTTTTGAACGGAATGACCGATTTTCCCCAAACTTTAAGTGATGTGTTCTTTTAATATTGCTGCATTCACTCAACCCACATGATGTCTATGAAGGTGAACTTGTCCTTTAAATGACTGAGTTTATAAGAAATGGACCCCCATAAGTGTGAATATATCACATTTCTCAACTTTATAACACGGACAGTCTAATTATGAATGAATAGCAAGAAAGTGCTTCTGCCAGCTCCTTTGAATGAAGTGTTTAAATTCACTATCAGCATAGCAAAGATATTTTTAACTTCTTTTTGTTTAATAAGTTACATTTGTAGGCTGAAGTTCCAGTAGGCCTACCTCCTACCTGGTATGTGTGAACATCAAGATCAGTGTGAGTACAATGTGCATCAATCTAGATTTTTATGTTTAGTCTAGCCTTGGCTATATTCAGTTGGTTCCAGTATGATGTGATAATATATTTATTAGCCTTTTTGTTTTGAAATATGTTGTGTCTTTCTAGTCAAACAAGAACTGGATACAGAAACACATAGTCTGGATCCAGTATGGCACTGGGTGTCCAAGCAGACACTGGTCCTCCAACCCTACTGGAGCTTATGATTGAATACACCCTGACCGACCTTCGGACAGTGTGTGTGATGGATACAGATGGATGTGTGGTTCGGCTGAGGGAAGACGCATACCTTCCAAGCATCATCAGCGACAGAATCTTAAACACTCTTGCTAGGAGGGGAACGCTGGACAACTCAAAGCTGCAAGCGCTGTGTGAGAGGGGGAAAGTCCAACTCAAGAAAGTAAACCTTAGCAGGAGTTCGATATCAGACGATGGTCTGCATCAGCTCTCTTACCACAAACTCATTGAGCTGGACGTCTCTGAGTGTGACCAGCTCTCCCAAGAGTGCTTGCCACACCTTCTAAAACTGACTTCCCTCCAAGTTCTTAACCTGCACAGATGCCGGCACATCTTGGAGAAGTATGGCCTACCCCTCTTCGACTTCCCACTGACGCACCTTCGCAGTCTGAACATTGGTTTCACCGACTTGAGTGGGGTGCAGTTGCACTGCCTCATCAAACAACTGCCAAATCTGACTTCTCTGGATGTGTCTAAGGTTGTCAAAAATGGGGACTTGTCGTTTCTTGAGCCAGTCAAACATCAACTGAGGTCTCTGGTTCTTCATGACTGTGTTCTCGTTGCAAGCAGTTTAGACTATCTCTGTCTTGTGCCAGCTCTGAGGTAGTGTGAATATATACTGTATTTAAGCTGTTATTTTCGCGTACAGATATTTTTGCGATTGGAGAGGCCACGGCCATTTTTGAAAAGATGTTGTTTGTGCAATTTTGACACTGAGGCTGAATGTAAGCACTGAATTAGCCTAGTGCATAATGGCAACATTTTCATGTGTTCTTAGATTTGCGGTCCAACAGTGATTTGCAAAATTCGCGAAAATTAAACCCTCCGGAAACTAACAGCTTACATACAGTAGTATATGATGCTTTCACTACAATGTATGTGCGCAAGTGCACTGTGCCTGTATGACATATGTTTGTATACATAAGTATGCATACACATGTACAATTTTATTTACTGTATTTTATCAAGGAGGTATGCATACCTCCTTGATTTTATGCATGACATGTGTACACATAGGTTTGCCAAAACTAATTCATATTAATACACTGTACAATACAAACACTATATATGTTCATTGTCGATATTCATATATTTCTGAAATAAGTTTGACTGTTGGCATACATGTAGTGTCATGTAGAAGAAATGTGTAATTCAGTGATGAACTTGTTGCAACATCAAATCTATGGTCCATGGAAAGAGCGTAACAGGAATGAGTGCAGCTAAAGTACCTTTAAAAATTTCTCCAAAGTAATAGGTGCTCCGTTATTTGGCTGATTAGATACAATTGTACTGCAATATGATTGGGAAGCTCACTGACAGCAAACCAAATTGGAATAATTTATGTGGGCCATGTTTGCAGAAAGCTTCTTCGGTTGGCATTAATGCTTGGAAACAATAAAATTTGTACAAGTAAAAGTGAGATTATTTCTTTTGCTTTGTTGAAAGCATACATTTTTAGGTGCCATGGTACATGACACAATATGCAAGTTTGGTGTAAGTCACTACAGTACAATTTGTATGTGCCTTGCGTGTATATTGATGTTATTTAATACTGGCTTGAAACCATGGCAATACAAAGGAAAATCTTTTTGATATCGTAACTTTTTTGATATTATATTTATTTGTTTGCTTCTTTGGTTTGTTGACAGGCATCTTGATATTTCAGTGAACAATGAAGGGTACATGCTTAAACTGACCACGCCCATGCTACGACGTCTGATAAGATGCCTGCCGAGTCTCTTGTCGCTGGATCTCTCTGGGAACGACATTAAAGATCATACCAGTGATAATGATCAAAAGTAAGGCGGAGTTGGTGACTCAAAACATGGGATGTTGAAAAGGTTCAAACTGTTTCAAATTATGTCATGAATCACACAGATAAGTAGTTCTAAAAATGATATCACAAGTAGATATTTCCTCTATGATGTAATGATAGCAAATCTAGATCTCCAACATGAGTGCTAAAGATGATGCTATTAGGCAAAAAATGTCCATTGCCCAACCTAGGAGGCTGTTAGCATTCGAGTTGCATATCTAAAACTTGCTATTGTGTGGAAAAAAATAGTGCCTCTTAAGTGTGACACCATACGAAAGCCATCACAAATAAGGCAGAGTTGGAGATTGAGTACACACCCGTGCAAGGGATTTTGAATATTAGATGTGGGTCAGATTTAAACTTTGTCATGAAATCTGCAAATCCTGGCATTTCAATTATAAATGATTTTTCCCGTGACTAGGCAAAATTTGTAAAAGAACCTGGTAGCCTGTGGGGAAAAGTGGATGGTCCAATTGAATCAATCTTCATTCACTGTCCATCTGGTACATTCAAAAATCATAAATAGCGCTGTCAGCAAATATGATACATGCATCAAAGCGTACGCTCATCGATATGGGTTTACCCTAGTCAAGATTTTTTGGCTGTGTGTGTACTAACCCAGAGATCAGTGATGAAGCTGTACACAGCTCAGGGACTCTCAAACTATGCAATCTGGGCCGGCCTTCCCACTCTATGGTATCCCCACTATACCAGGGGGCATTTCATGAAGGAACTTGTCGGATAAAATGTCCGACAAGTCAATTATATCCGACAAGTTCAGAGGAATCGGCCAATCAGACTAAAGAATTTCTCAAAACTTGTCGGATAAAAGAGATTTGTCAGGGGGGCATTTCATCAACGAGTTCGTCGGAGGTTTTCACCGACAAATTTGCTATCAGCCAATCAGATGCAAGGATTTCAGTAGCTTTTAACAGTTGTCGGTGTAAATCACTGACAAAAAGTTTCATGAAACACCCCCCAGATATTTCATCCGACAAGCTCCTTCGTGAAATGCCCCCCAGGTCTTTCAACCATGGATATACATGTATCTCTTCTTCCCTGAGACAAATGATATGTATCTAATGCAAACTTCATTTTTCCACCAGTGAAAATCCTGGACATGGCATCAAGAGAGAATCAGAGGATGCAATGGAAGAGCAGGATGTAGTCGAAGGCGGCGATGACGATCATAGCGATGCATCTTCAGACAGTTTAGTCTCGGATGTGGCGGAGGACTCTGACGGGGTGGAGGAACAGGAGGGCGATGATGATAATAGGGAGGGGGATGAAACAGACAGTGCATCGGTGCCTCCAGAGCGACCCATGGACATCAATGGGGATGGGGCGGAGGGTGGTGCTGGTGCTGGTGGGCAAGAGGGAGTAGAGGGGAAGCAGGGCATGGAAGAGAGAAGGAAAAAAGGGGTGGAGGAGACGGAAGAAGAGGACGACAGGGGGTGCGTTGCCAGTAGCATCACTGGTCTCAAGGGACTGAGGCATAAACTGAACTTCCTTGGTCTGGTTGGGATGGATGAGTGCGAGGCGGAGCACATACCAGCTGTCCAGGTGACGAGGATCCTTTGTTTCTCTTTCATGCCTACATGAAACTTTGTCTTTCTTCTTCCAATAGATTCTACAGATCAGATTAAACTACCAAATCCTAGGATTAGTTTCTGTGCAGAATTTATCATCTTGACATCAAAAAGCTTAGCACATTTTGATTGCATTACCAGTGAGATTTGCTGGGTTGAAAACATTGGCACAAATTAACAAAGGTGGTTTAAACCTGGTTTAAACATATGTAGATCATGGTACAAATTTAGGCCATGGTCTAAAATATGCATGAAATAGGCATATCTTTGACATGCATGCTTGTTACTAGATGTTATTGTCTTTTGCATTCTGTCAATTGTATGCAGAAGAAATTTGCATAAACCATGGTTTAAATCTATACCACCTTTGTGAATTCGGGCCATTGTGTCTACACAAAACCAGAAAAGAAATTAACAAGAACTTGCAGATATCAGAGAGAAACAAAGATTCAAAGATTTCAAGTGTTTAGAAAGCTTACAAATTCTGGGGGAAAAAAAAACCAACAACAACAATTAGGCCCTACAGTGACAGCACTCTACTTTAGAGAATTCTGATACCCCCCTCCCCCTAAAAAAAATATAAACATAGATAATTTTGTTTATTAATCTACTGAAAGATATGCAAAATGAAGTGTAACACAAATTATCAAGAAAAAGTGAGTACATAAAGGAAAAAAAAGGTTTTGCCCATGTGGAGGCAATTGGGTTAAAAAGTGGAATGAATTTAATAGTGCAAGTGCTCAAAATAGTGATGAATTCACACAGCCAAGAAATTCTTTACTTTGCCTTTAGTCAAATGATGCTTGATATCGTCAACCTTTATTTCAAGTCAGAATCAGCTGATACAACTCTTGTATACTTTCAACTGGGTCTTTCTCATCAAAACATTTCAATTTCAATTTCAATTTCAATTTATTTTCATATTTCTCGATGAAAAATTACATCAAATATAACAAAATTAAATGAAATACATGACATACATAGAATATTGCAAATATGTAAAACATAATAGTGGTCGATCTGTTAAGTTTGGAATCTGTGAATGAATGCTAAAGAAATATGAAGGAACCTACTTAAAAGCGAGCTTGTTGAGCGTAGGTCCCGGTTAAAAACGAGTTTAAGATTGAGAAGGGGAGCACGGGTACAACAATGACCGGAATGTAAGAGAAAAACAAAATAAAAAAGTACAAATATACAGTTATATAGCAAATTCTTCTCTAGTGCAGGTTAGGGGTCGGAAAAGCCACATGCTGTATATAGGTGGATGAACCATTGTCGTTCTGGCAATACAATGTGGTGAAGTGCAAGAACATGACAAGAAAAAAAAAATCCTCAGCATTCTAGAAGAAAATACGCAGGAAATTAATCCTAGTGTCGCTGTGTTTCCAGTGTGTTTCAAATTTTGGATCTGATCTCTTTGGACTAGGTGGCGGGTCTTGCCAACGAGGACCAGATCCTGACTACGATAGAGCTGTACTTAGAGCGGAGGGGTTTCCTACTGAAAGGCCTTAATGCCTACTTTGACATCCAGCGGGTCATCAACTGTCAAGTACCCGTCAGAGCAGTGGACGTAAGTACAGACCAGTGTCCTTCCTGAAAATTCATGTGTCCCTTTTGCAACCCTGAAAAGTAGATTCGTTTTAGAAGCTGAGTATATTGTAGAGGGAGATAATTCAGACCTTTCCTCAAAGTAATAAAGCTGGAAACATTTTCTTTTTGTTCGAAGTAGAAACATCTTCTAGTGTGCTTCACGATGTATTCTCATCTGCTACTGTGGAATATACGATTACACTTTACTAGGCCTATAATTGTACCAGTGATAAATGTAACCTTTTATGTTGCTCTGAGTATTGCATTGTAAATGTAATGACTTCTACATAGACTACATTACTCTTTTCTTCCATCTTTTACACGCCATAACAGTTGTACTTCATGGCTGAACAGGACTCATATTTTGTATCAAATACAATGGGCATAGTTAAAATATAAAATACAATATTACATTGTGAAGCAGACTCACCATTAACCCGTTGAAGACGAGTCCCTGGTATACTCGGGCAGGTGTCTATGGGAAATGTTTGTTGTAGCAAAATCAGCCTATCCTCAATGGGATACAAGTGATGTATGTTTTGTCACTAAACTGCCTTTGTCCAAATTATTTGTTAATCTCCTCTGCTCCCTTTCTTTGTGGTGGTAGCTCAGATTCGTGGAGCTTATGCAACATTAATTCGTAATGCCCCTCAATATTTTTCAACTTCAAAAATGATGGCGTGTTTTGATTCTCTGCTGTGAATGAGAGCAAAGATACATTGTACAGTAGTTCTGGAGAGAATACTAGAAATAGGGAAGGTATTGATTGTCACCATGGCACCATTATGATGTTTAGCTACTTAGTCCAAACTTCAACTTCAGACTTGCATAAAATATCATACCAAAACGACAGCTGGGTAGTGTTCATCCATGTGCCATCTTTCTGTCAATGCAAACAAACTACTGCGAGAAGACTCACCACCTTACATGTACAGTGGCCGCATGAAATCCTCAGCAATATTAGGAGGAAGTGACGCTAAGGGTAGGAGAACCAGAGACGGGTGAATGAGAGATTTCTGGCTACACATCTGCCTAACACTGGCACTGAGTGGCAGTAACCAAACATTTCTGCAAATTCACTACAGGTACTTTAGTCAAGTTGTCCTTATTGCAACTGATTGACAAATCTCCTTCATTGATGTAAATTAAGACACATTATTCAGTGTTTTAGTAGTAGCAATGAAAAAAAAAACAACAACTCATGGGCATATGTGTATGTACTTGGTTTGGACTTGAACCAAGAACCTCCTGATTGCTAGACAGATGTCATATCCACTGGACTACCAAGCTTCTGTGCGATGGCCAGTGGTGGTTGGTATGTGTTGTATAATCGCTGTTTATTAATATCAATAAAGGGTAATTTGTCAATCAGTTACAATACAAGTATTTCTTGTTTTCTGCAGGGCATTATCGCAGCGATGAAGAGGTATCCCCATGACAACCAAATTCAAATATCCGGAAGGTAATGATTATCTCTTGCTTTCATTTAAGTTTTAATCAGGAGTATGTATTAAAAAGTGTAAATATATAGGATGGAGAACCTTGGACATGGTCTCTCACTATACTATTCTTTTGTCTACAGGATTGCTTTCAGTTAACACCTGTAAACTCGATGATTTCTGAATTGAAAGTCATCTTCAAACAAAAGCAGGTGTTGAATTTATTTTGAATTAATTAAGTTAGTTTGAATTAATTTACAGCATTCTGATTTGAGAACTTACTGCTGAGATTCCTAAGTCCATCTTATAGATGAACCATAAGAATTTTTCTTTTTTTCTTCCAATGCTTGGATTGTCTATTTCTTCACTCCTCCGTATTACCCAATGTTGTCTTGCATCTTGGAAATGTTCTTGTTGCATGACTTTGGTATCTTTCATGCCATCCTTTAATCTGTAGTGAAGTAATCACTGTTTAATGAGCACACTTGGTGGGCACATGTCTCCAGTGGAATGTCACATAGTTTTCATACTGGAGAGAATGGCTGAATGCTGGCCAGTATTCTTACAAGTGTTTTGACTTCAAATTATTCTTACATTTAGGATGCCAATTACTTTATACCATGGTTAAACTCGAAACTATAATTCAAACTCCTGTCATATCACAACCATGAAAGATGATGATGATGATGAAGTCTTGTATAGCGCCGGTATCCGCCAAGTCAGGCGCTCATGGCGCTTGGTGTAACCAAGTACACCATGTTTTTTAATCAACGCCACATTCTAGTGCAGATGAGGGTATATTTAGGCAATTGTGTAATTTAGCTGTTGTTTCAACTCAAACTGCATTATAAAATGGAGTTTATTGCAAACCTATCAAGTCTAACACATTAGATATGAGTGCCTCAAGGCCATGCCTCAGGAGCCTCACAAAAATACACAAAAAGCACAAAAACATAGATTTCCCTAAATCAGAAGAGTCACATTTAGAGACGATATATAGTTTTCCTTTATATCGGAATAAACTGACAAGTATGTAGTATGTTCCAGTTTGCTCAATTTGCAGCCTTAAAATGCTTAAGTTCCTTACCCGGAGAGGTGGGACGCACCCTTCCCTGCTAGGTTGCTTCACTCTCTCAGGCAGCACTTGTCACAAAATCTCACACACCCTCTGTCCTTGGTATCTCTGTCGTCGGCATGACATTAAACCGCACTCATCACAGGGTTACACTCACCAAGTCCTCATGCTTTGCCTCAGTGGTCAGTGTTAACTCTTTATGTGCCACGCTGGAAACCCCCTGTGTGCCACATTATTCTGAGACAACAATGTAGTCGTACTTTGAGAAAACATTCTGTTTTTCAAAGCTATGTACTGTAACTTTTATATAGATTACTGTCAAGCTGGACATGTAGTGAGCAAAATTGTGGAAAACTGCCAAGATTTACTTTGATGTAAATTGTATGTCAAATCTATGATTGTTTGATTCTTTCAAATGACCAGTAGCTACAGTACTGCGAAGGAATGATTTTTTCCCGCAAAAGAGTGAAAGAAACTTAGAATTTACACATAAATCCAGTAGGGAACACCGTTTGCTAATCAATCACCACATAAAATGCAAACTAAACATGAGAGGAACGGAATCGCCAGAAACGCTTTCATTGTATACTGTGGCATTTGGCTATTTAACTATCGGTTTGGGCGTGTTTGTACGTTTGAGCGGAATATGCGAAGTTGGCACGCCGTCGACTCAGTCGGGCGTGCGAACATGGCACATAAAGAGTTAAAGATCTGATTATCATTATCAATGTCTAATTGAATTAACAATGATATGTTTCTTCTTTTGATTCTTCCAGTGCCTCTTTGTTCCACCTCACAAGAGGGCAGTATAAGAAGCAGCTTACCAAGCAAGGAAGACAGTGAGTTTTTTTAATGATTATTTGCCATGGGTCATCTTTGTTTTGTTTTTGTTCAGACATTGAGAAAAAGGAATGAAGGTCCTGTAGAAGAGTATTGGTACATTATCTGAGTTTCAGATGAAGTCTGTAATACTGATAATTTTGAAATGTGTGCAACAGATTGCCCCATTTCAATCTTATATACAACTATATGCGGTTGGATGTGTGTGTGTGTGCTTGTGTGTGTGTGTGTGTGTGTGTGTGTACGTGTTTGTGTGTATGGGAAATCGTCGCCTGCTCACGTAATAGGTATGTTATGTTGGCTTTATGTGGTATGCTGTTGTGAGATGTTGCAAAAAAGAAAAATGATACAGGTTATGTTTTGGAGGGAGATAAGTAATCAAATTGAAGTGTATGTAGGCTTTTTCAGTGGCGTCTCTCCCACAATAGCAAAGCATAATATCCTTGTAATTACGATTTGTTGTTGTTATTATTATTATTCATTTATTTATTTATTTGGCAATTCAGCATATGATACGTAGAATAAAAACAAAAATGTTGTTAGCTCTATACTACACTCTGCATTGGGACTCATTTGTTGCGGTGTTAGGTGATCTGGGTAAAGTAAAAATGAGTATGTCTGAGTAGGGAAACTCCTGAGTGACGATAACTGCACTGATTTGCTTGATGTGTTCTGTCATTGCTAGAGTTTAGGGCTATAATATATTTCACAACTATACTATAAGCTCTAGAACAGAATGGCCTTTTTTAGCTCACCTGAGCCGAAGGCTCAAGTGAGCTATTGCGATAGCTCTTCGTCCGGCGTCCGTTGTGTGTCGTCCATCATGCGTCGTTCGTCGTGCGTAAACTTTTTACATTTTCATCTTCTTGAGAACCCCATGACCGATTTTCACCAAACTGTGCAGGTAGCATCCCTAGGGGGATAGGATCTCAATTTCTTCAAATGGGCACCATGCCCCTCCTGGGGGGCCCCCAAAGGGGCCCAAACCCCCCAAAATTAAGGAATCTTTAAAAATCTTCTTCTCTAGAACCAGAAGTGATAGAGCGAAGTTAATACATTGATGACTGTAGTTTCAAGTTTGTTCATGGTGGAATCAGGGGTGCTCCCCCTTGGGACCCAGGGGAGGGGGGATGGGGAGGGGTCCTTATGGGGCCCAAATTGTACATTTTCATCTTTTTCTTGAAAATGCCATTATACATTTTCACCAAGCTTGGCAGGTAGCATCCCTAGGGGGATAGCTTCTCATTCCCATCATATGGGCACCATGCCCCACCTGGGGGGCCCCAGGGGGCCTAAATTAGGGCCTTAATTGTAAATTTTCATCTTTTCCTTGAAAACCCCGTAATGAATTTTCACCAAACTTGGCAGTTAGCGTCCTTAGGGGGATAGAATCTCAATTCCATCAAATGGGCACCATGCCCCACCTGGGGGGCCCCCGAGGAGGCCCAACCCACCCCCCAGTAAGGAATCTTAAAGATTTTCTCTTGAACCAGTAAGTGATTGAGCTAGATTAATACAATTAGTCAGTATATTGATAACTGTTGTTTCAAGTTTATTCATGGCAGAATCAGGGCTGCCCCACCCCCCTTGACTCGGGGGGGGGGGGGGGGGGGGGGGGGATCCAAATGAGGACCTAAATTTTCATCTTCTTGCTGAAAACAACATACCGAGTAATGGATTTTTACCAAACTTGGCAAGTAGCATTCCTAGGGGGATAAGATCTCAAAGTGTTTGAATGGGCACCATGCTTTCCTCAGGGGGCCCCAGGGGGCCCTAAATTAAGGAATATTCAGTAATATTCTTCTCTAGAATAAAAAGTGATAAGGGCTTTAAGTCTTTTTTTTTTTTTCCAAACTGCCAAGTCCAACATTCTATAAAGTACAGTGTACTTGGCAGGTAGTTTCCCAGTGTGATGGAATATGCAAATGGACACCATGCCCCCAGCTCTCAAAGCTCCAAGTGTACCCCCCACCACAAGTTTCCAATGTTCTCAGGTAAGAGTCTGCTAGAATGCATGGAAGGTGAATTTGCGATACTCAGGTGAGTGCTAGACCCCAGGGTCTCTTGTCTTTAGACGCGAAACTTTTAAAGCATGATCACCTTTTTAAAAAAGTTTTTGTTTGTTTGTCGCTTATTTGCTCTTTCGTATGTTGTGGTGTTTTGTTTGGGGGGGGGGGGGGCTGAAGATGTCTATAAGTTTCCAATCTGTGAAAAAAAAGTGAAAATGTGGCTATTATAGCTTTCAGTATCTGGTTTGATATAGCATATGAAGGAAAAATGTGAAATGTTGAAAGATAGTGTTCATAAGTAAATTAATTTAAAGGGATCGTATAGTTTTGGCTGAGACCCAATTTCAGGTTTCTAACATTTTTTAGTGAGATGATGAGAAACCTCCTAAGAAATATGAAAGAGCATGTAATTCCATGAGGAATTCAACGTTTATTTGATGAAAATTGGTTTTGAAATGGCTGAGATATCCAAAACAGAGCAATTCTAATAAGTGTGGGACCCACACTTTATTATGATCACTTTGTTTTACTTTGTTTTTGGATGTTTCAGTCATTCCAAACCCGATTTTCATCAAATAAACTTTGAATTCCTCTTAAAATGGTATGCTTTGTACTATTTCATAAGTGTTTTCTTGGTATCTCGCAAAAAGTTAAAAGCCCAATTCTTATCTCCACGAATACTGTACCATACCTTTAATGTACCTTCCTTGCTATCTAACTGCCCCGTGCTAGTCAGTTTAGGCGAATTTTATGCATTTACAACAAACCATAGGTTTGTGTAGGGTATATACAAGTGGGACACTTGTCAACTGTAGAGACAGAGTGAGAACAAGATACAGTGGCAAACAGTCATCTGTATTTGAGCTCCACTCAACTGATAGGGATAGTGTAAAAGAATTGCATACATGCTCCACAAATACAGAACAAAAAAAAAAATATAGAAGCAGTTGGCATGGCTATTGTCAGTTAACTGTATCTCAGCTATAATCAACCCATTAGAAAGCATTTAGAAAAAAAATTGCATACACACTCCACAAGAATTATCAATAGAACAGATGTATGTAGAACAAGTTTTTATGAGTCATTTGCCTTTTGTTTGAAACCCAATCAACCAGTGAGAAAGTCTTTTAAAGAATTACACTCCATAGATACATGTATTAAACAGGAAAATTTGAACAAGTTTTTGTTGCTGGTAGTCATTTGCCTTTGTTTGAGCTCCTATCGACCAATGAGGAAGTATTTTGAAGAATTTGCATACAGAATGAAGAATATGTGATGCTTTCCTCCCGCGATAGGGCCGTTATCAGCTGCCTTCTGGACGCCATCGAGAATATCTCGGAGAGTGTGACACTGCTGAGGAACTGCGGACTGACCCTCTTCAACTTCACCATCCCCGATGATTTCCAGTTCCAGTTCCAGCGCGTGGTCAGGAACCTGGTCAAGCTGGCGCTGATGGAGGACCGAGACGGACTCCTCCAGAGGGTCTACGTCCACATGTGCAATTCCATCGTCTGCCACGTAGAGGGCAGTCAAAAGCTGCTGGTTGGCAAACTTGGAATCATTAATGTGAGTCACAAACTCACATGAGGCATCTTCTAATACCGTATGCCCCCAAAAAATTATAACAGGACCCTCGGCAATGATATCTTTAAAAATAGTGAATCAATCTAAATCAAAATTCAGGGTATGAAACTATAACTCATTGCCCACATCTTACAGAAAACCCCATTCGATATGCTTCAGTGGTCAAAGAGAAATGAGGAATTCTGTAGAGGATGTCGGGAATCTCTTCCCTCCAAACATGTTCTGTCTATTGTATTCACACACAAGAGCATTGAAGTGCTAAGATTGGAAGAATCAGACTCATGACATGCTTTACAACAATCTACATTTCTCTGTGACTGCTTAACCAAATTGAATGGGGTTTTCTGCAAAGTAGAGCTAAGATGTTATATTTTTTAAGACCCTGAAGTAGCATTTAGACAAGTCAATCATATTGGGTGTTATCAATTCGAAAATGTGATTGTAATTTTTTTGGGGACATACTGTACAGAGAAGAGAAATGAACAAAGATTGCTGTAGTCCTGTCAGGCAAGGTCACCCAAAGTCCCATGAATTTTGGCTGTGAATGATGAGGGTGTCGCACTACGTGCCATTGAATGGACACGAGAATGTCAGAAAGTAGAGCCTAGAGCAAACCCATTTTAACAGCCTCATCATTAAAAAGAAAGCGATAATTAAATTGACGTGAACATAGTAATTCATACTAGTGATTTGATTCCTTCTCATACAGACTTGTGCGAATTAACATACAACACCTTATGATGTATCTTGCACAAAATGATATAAGGCCCTTTTTTTTTCTGGAAAATGCATTTTAATGCTGACATTCCTTGGAATTAATGGAGAAATCACATAATCTTTTTAGAGGGATGTGGCATTACAAAGCAGTCTTCCTGTGAAGGGATGTCACAGTGTCCAAAGAAGCTTGATATTTTCTTGCCTGCTAGCCACTTGTATGCATTGCTGCTGTGTTGCTGCCACGTCTTCATGCAAGATTTTACTGTTAAGGAAAAAGTTGACATTCCATTAACTATTATTGCAATATGTTATTAAAGCGTATTGATATTTCCTGTGCTTTTTGAAAGAGGTTAGTCAAGTGCTCTTTCATTATGCCACAAAAGTGGACATTTCTGTGTATTCTTATTTGTGTCCACTTGTGACATCACAAAATGTTGCAATCCTCGCATCCACCAATGGCAGCACCAAAACTTTTTTTTTAAAGATTAAATTAACTTTCAAACAAATTATCTGAATTTCCCCAAATTTCGCATTACTGATGTTTTCTACTAATATTACTACATTCCCTCAATCCGCATGAGGGTTTCATTGTCCTTTGAGGGCAATGGTACATTGGGTGATTTCAAGTTTGGTGCTAGTGCTAGTGCTATCTCAGCACTAGCACCGGCCATAAAACCAAACTTGAAATCACGTCGGTGTTGGTAGTTGACCTCAAAATTATGACGTATTTCCGGTAGTTGGTGCTGGGCTCAGTGTTGAATGTCGTCTGCTGAACCGAGCTCCGCCATTTGTGTTGGCGATTTATGTGCTTTTTCCCCATTGACTAACACTAGCCCCTAGGGATTATCATTTTCTTCATTTCAAGTTCGGTGCTGGTGTTAGCGTTGCCGTGTGAGACCCGTATTCACTTACGTGCAAAGTCTATGCTAATGCAGTGGTTGCCCACGTAACGTACACGAACACTCCAGACATGGCTATATAAATCTGAGCCTGGGAGCAAAATTAAGATAGTTGTGTTTTGGGAAATGGATGAAATTTGTGGCATTTTAATCCGTCTTCCTTACTATGTCTTAAACTAAGCGGTTTTGGCTACATCTTTTAATATTTGACTGTAATCACGCGCCATCACTTTTTTCGTCGCGCAATTCCCGTGGAGCTCGCGGTGCTGTGATTCCAACACCTAGTGCTGGTGATCGATAATTTTGATCAGTATCGCCTCGTTAATCTGACCGTCAGTGTTGGAGCTTGATTTAACGCTGTTATTTAGCGGCTAGCCCTAGCACTAGCACTAACACCGAACTTGAAATCACCCACTGACTATACTGCATTTTTGGTTTGATTCTTCCCTCAGTGCATGCTGAAGCTGATCAAGGAGCGTCTAGGCAGGGGCATGTGTGATGAGGTCATGGAGACAGCCTGGAGTACTCTGTGGAATGTCACAGGTCAGAGGTCATCATTATGGACATACACCCATTGATCTCTATAGGAATTATCTGGATGTGTCATTGGCCAGTCACTTTGAAGCCACCATGCCGCCATCTTATCATGCACGTCGGCATACACTTTGTGTACGGATCTCATGACGTCACGTTTTCTTGATGACAATCTCTGCCAGAAAATGATTGCATGTCCACATACAGCATATTAACCCGTTGAGTACGAGTCCCGAGTATACTCGGGCAAGGGTCTATGGAAATGTGTGTTGTAGCAAAATCAAACCGTCCTCAACGGGTTAAAGAGTGTGTGTGTTAACATGGCGACTTGCGTATGAGCGGCGGTTTCAACTGTTTGTACAGCATGAATTGTCCAATGAGATATCCAGATATTTTACCATAGAGATCAGTGGCATATCCCATCAAGTCCTGCGGGAATTTGCTGTAGAAGTGATCATCTCAGTGCCGCAAAATTGGCAACTCTGAATCTTACGGGATCTATACTATCCTGAATTTATGAACCCTTTCTGAAATCAGGAGACAAAAAACACTAAAACTTGCCAAGTACAACATTATTCACACATGTTACCAACTTTATAGGAACAGTTATAAATCCAGCAAGTTAGAGGCTTTTGATAGTTGTGCAATTTAAATAAACAATGGTATAGAACCAAAATTGGGCTCAAAGTAGAGAGAAGTTTATACCTTACCTTTTGACATAATGGCAATCGCTAATTAAAAGAATAAATAAATAAAAAGATGAATCAATGAATGAATCACATGAGGAAGGAAGGAATTGACGAATAAACAAAGAATAGATAAATAGATTAATAAATAAATAAATAAATGATGAATAAATGAATAAACAGACCAAAACATGATGCGGTTGTGTCGACTTGATGGGGGGGGGGGGGGGGGAGCCTGAGAACTGCTGTGTGAAATGCAGTGTAGCAGGTGGTGTATGTATCATTCAGGATGATTTGGCATTGAAGCAAGCACTTTGCTCTTGTATTGATTGTTTTCCTGTGTTGTCATCTTGTCTTGTGCCTACAAATAGTCATAAATTGTTGGTGTGCTGGTCAATCTTGCTGACCAGTGGCCTAACGTTTTGGACATGGATGATTTTTTCCCCTCTGTGAATCACAGACGAGACGGCTGATAACTGTGAGATGTTCCTCCTTGGAGACGGCATGCGTCTCTTCCTGAGGTGCAAAGAGGTGAGATGCTTAATGGCTGACTCTTTTAACTCTTAGCATGCTTAACTAAGGACTTGCCGTTTAACTGGCCAAGATTCTTCATCAGTGAAATCCAAGGAAATTTGATGTAGTAGTTGTAAAGTTAAAGTTGAAGCAAGCCCACTAGGGTGTAGCAATATTAATACTTCGGTCCGACAAGAAGGCCGTGGTGATACATTAGGGATAAGTGGGATTGGCTATTACCACGTTGAGGATAGACTGATTTTGCTATAATAACACGCATTTCCCATAAACACCTGCCCGAGTATTCTCAGGACTTGTCTTCAATGGGTTAATTGACAATTAGTTTATAGACATCTGTGCCAGTCAGCAAAAAACAAACCCAAAGTAAGACAAGTAACAGAAACACTCCGGCATGCTTGCCAGTCTTTGAACAAAGTGCTGCAAGAGTTAAACGTGGCATTCTGCATTCTGGGGAACATTATAATGATAGTCAAATAGGAGTAGACTTTCTTGCTCTAGATGAAGATCCATATCTAGATCACATCTTATCATTTGATTTTAATAGTCACAGTCTAATTGTTGTCCTATGTAGCGGGCTGTATTCTTGTTTTCTTCATTTGTAAAAGCTGTGTGCTATAATGTACACCATGTATGCTTTATGCAAAATATTTTGTAAAAGCTCTGCTATTATGTACACTGTATATGCAATATATTATGTAAGCTCATTACTTCACAAACTATGACGTGAAAGACAATGTCACCAGTGGTCTAGTTTGCTCTTCACTTTTTGCTTTCTTTTCTCACACACACACACACACACACACACACACACACACACAAGATGTGAGTGAAAGAATGGAAATGTAATCACTGTGAAAATAATATCAGCTTTTAACACCAGAAGTGTGAGAGACCAGCTGCTAGTCTTAACAGAAGTAGTTTTAAATGATCGAGTGAATTGCACCTACCATCTTCCCTGGCATGTCGGTCAGTGATTGCATGGCGAACTTTGTTTGCGTTGACAGACTTTCACGGAAAAGCCAGAGCTGCTCCGCAACATGATGGGGCTGATGGGTAACGTGGCAGAGGTCAAACACCTACGACCTCAACTCATCCCTCATGTTCCAGTCTTTGCGTAAGTTTGCAATCCAGTGCAGGAAGGTGTCTCTGTCACACAATCAGCACTATGGGTGCTTCCTTGATAGTATAACTAGATATTGTAAAGTATCCTATTGCAACTGATTTTTTTTTTCAAGTACTTGTGCATAAAAGTAATCAGAAATGGTTAGGATCAATCTGCCATTTTCTTTAAAAAAAAATAACCGATTTGTGTGATAGTTTACTTCTCAAAAATATGGATATTCATACTGCATGCTTCAAAGATGGACCTGAGCTGTAACTTATGGTCAATGACACTCAGTGGCAAGATAAAGTTAGGTTGTAATGTACAAGAACTCTAGAGAGTAAAGATTTACCTTAATACTGATGGTAACTTCCCATGTCAGCATCCCATCAGCTTTGTGGAAACCCAGTTGTCATGGAGGTGGTATGCTGTTGGACGCAGACTTAAATGTGAATAGTCTCATTGTGCATTGATAATTTTTGCTGTGTGGCCTCAGTATTATCATAGTGCACTCATAAAGCATGAAGGGTAAGTCCCACAAAAGTGAGAAAGACGATCAAGTGTATTAACCCTAACTACATGTAGGCGGGGCTATTTAGGTAGTTGATAGAGTCGGGGGGGGGGGGGGGGGGGGCCTCCCAGGCCCCCCCTCCAGATCTCGGCCGTCAACCGCGCGATCGCGACGAAAATTGGCACACACATTGCCTATGATGTAATTTAAAATACCATGAAGTTAATTTTTCAAAAAATCATCATTTATGCTAAATTATGCTAATTTAGGCATGATGATGCATAAAATCAGACTATTTGGTATAAATCAAAAAAAAAAAAGCTGAAAACAAGCACATTTTTTGTGTTGATATTCTTTTTAGTGTCCTTAGCTAATGTAATTAAAAAAAATTGTGATATCAGAAAAAATTCTTAAGTATTTTATTGTTTTTTTGAATTTCTTAACGTATTTCCTTGTTTTTTCGACTTTATGTTTTCCATTGTTTTTTCGATGAAATTTGTCCGCGACATCGCTCCGAACAAGAAAATATGTTATTCATTGATTTTAATCATTAAAACACCAAAATAATCATGCTTTTATGAAATATGCCGGTAAGCACAGTTTGCATTGAAATTGTACACGAATTAACGTTTTTGAGCAATTTTTGGTCTGACATGCATGTACATATTTATGCATAACTTCGGGCGCAAATTTGGTGTCAAAAGATGCGGGAGACTCGAAAGAAAAAAGTCATGAAACGTCGCGGCGATAGCTTTTTGCGATTGCGATACATCGCGCGGAACGTCGAGGGGGGGGGGGCAGGAGGCCCCCCCCCGGCCTAGTTAGGGTTAAAGGTAGATACGGTATGCAAGGATTAATGGCAATAAGTAGATATGGAATGGCCAAACAAATTGTAGACTTGAAAGAAAAACTCTGTTTTGTTTACACCTATGCTGCAATCTTTCTAAAGATCCCTGCTCTTAGACCGAAGCGATGGCATTGAGGTCAGTTACAACGCTGCTGGCGCCCTCGCCCACATGGCATCGGATGGTGAGGAGGTGTGGCGGACCAGCATCAGCCGAGATGAAGTCCTAGCCCAGATGGCCAGTGCCATCCAGTCATGGCAGCTAAATGAACAGCGCAACATTAACTACAGGTCAGTGATGTGTATGCTGTGTGTCCATATCATTTTCTGTTGACTGTGTGAAAGGCTCAAATTTGGCCAGCCACGTTTGTGTGTATGTGTATGTTAAAGGGATGGTACAGTATCGGTAGAGGTGAGAATTGGGCTTTTAACTTTTTGCGAGATATCAAGAAACCATATGTAAAATAGTACAGAGCGAACCGTTCTTAGAGGAATTCAAAGTTTGTTTGATGAAAATCGGTTTTGGAATGGCTGAGACATCCAAAAATAAAGTAAACCAAAGCGATAGTAATAAAAGCTGGGTCCCACAATTTTGGGGGTATCTCAGCCATTGCAAAACCAATTTTCATCAAATAAACATTGAATTCATTTTGGAATTGCATGCTCTTCCATATTTCATAAGAGGTTTCTCATAATCTCACCCCAAAATGTTAGAAACCTGAGGTTCGTTCTCAACCAAAACTATACGATCCCTTTAAAGTGGACAAACTAATTGCTAGATCAGTCAAACATGTCCTTTATCAAGGCTACATGCTTTTTCAGCCTCTGCAAACTACACAGGAGGGGAAAAAATGTCTTGAAAGACCTTGCTTGTCACATACAATCTACATTTTGTAAGATATTTGAATATGAACTTCTTCAAGAATTATTTGATTCAATTAAGCCCTATTAATAGAATTGGTTTCTTGTCACTTTAGGTGTTTGAATAACAGTGAGTTTTCAGGGCCTACCTGTGATGACAGGATGGTAGGCTCCCTACTCAAACATCCCTAGTATCCCAGTTGCAGTATCCTAGTTGGGCAATATTTCATTGTGTGTAGGGACCCATTCTAGATTGAGCGTCAGTACTGATCTACTGTTAAAGTGGACATTTTCGCACTAGTAATATTTCGTGCTCGGCCGGGTAAGATGGACTTTGTTTGTTTTTATTTTCTGTGGAATCAAGACAATAACTTCTTGAATATACTAGTATGCCATGCAAAAATATTTGCATGCTTTTATTTTCATGCAAGCGTCTTGTTGCGCGAAATGCGCAAAATTTTCCACACCACGAAAATTACCACTTTTACAGTATATAGAAAGTATATGAATATCTCATTGGCCCATTCATGCTGTGCAAACAATTGAAGCAGCCAAGCTGCCATGTTACTAAGCGCACTTTATTGGAACGTGGACGCATTTTCCAGCAGAGATTGTCACCAAGATCATGTGATTTTGTGAGTCTGGTCATAGTGTATGGTGATGTGTTCTAAGATGGCTGCGAGGTGGCTTCAAAGCGATCAGCCAGTGAGATATCCAGAAACTTTGTGTAGAGATCAGTGAGCATTACATATATAAAGCACAGTAATACCATTAGTTGCTGGCTTTCTGTCAGCCTTTAGTGTTTTGTTTAGCATCACCATCTTTTTTTCTTTTTTTAAATAGAAATGACGGTGTCAACTGAGATAAAAGAAACAAAATACAAAACATTATGCTCTTAGATATGAGGTAATTATGTCAGTGATGAATAAGTGTAATGATTGTTTTCTGTCATTTTCTTTCACATTGGAATGTCAGGTCTTTTGAACCCATATTGAGACTAGTCCATACCTACCACACACCGCAAGTCCAGCTTTGGGCGACATGGGCCTTAGCCAACCTTTGCACCGTTTCACGTGAGTCTTGTGTACAATCTCTTCCCTGACTACAGTGACAGCCCCAGTTTCTGGGAGCTAGCATTCACTGTATTTCATTTTTGTTTTCATTTGATTTTACAGTCACATAGAAGATTCATATGACACATGAATGTACAATAAAGTTCTTTGGGTAGAAAACTCATGCTATTCTCCACATTTAAGTATAACAGTTTTAGATTATCAGAGTACATGTATTTTGCACAAGGAAATAATAACCAGGACTGTGATATTTTGGGTGGTAGAAGGCTTCATGGTGCACCACGTATTCTTTCTAGGGTATGTGTTTAGCCCTGAAAAGGGCCTACCCAGTCCGAACGTTTTGGCAAGCATGTTCTCGCCATTCTCAAGGGAATTGAGAACATTCCCTTGAGAATGGCGAAAACATGCATGCATGGCCACACACTTACCCTAGAAAGAATACGTGGTGCACCATGAAGCCTTCTACCACCCAACGTTCTACCATCACGGTAGTCTTCAAAGATTTCACTGTGATATTTTTCAGTCCCACAAACCCATATACATGTTAGATCTGTACATTGTCTTCTCCAAGTTTCCCTTAACCACGTGGTGATGTCAGAGGCGTTATGGCTTTTTCTCCTTTTTTTTCTTTCTTTTTTTTTTAATCATAACATCCATTCATTCAAACTGCTTATCAGTTGTGAGCCTGTGACTGAAATATGTACCTCAATTTTAGATATAGCCCTATAAAAATGAATTAAATTGTTTTGGGGATTGTACAGTCAGGGTCATCATTTGCTGGGTTCTAGTCAAAACAAAAAGCTGCACATTCATCGGTAGTAAAGAAAGTTTTCACTGAATTTAGACAAACATTATGCAAGGATGACATTCTGTGAGATTAGACAGTGCAACAATTGCAACTCCTCCCTCCACATCCCAAAGAAATGCATTGATTTAGTTCATTACATTGAGGGTGCATTTTTAAATTTTCAGAATATATAAAATGGGTGCATTCTTAAATTTTCAGAATATATGAAATGTACCACATAAATTTAAGTCATGTATTTTGCTATTTTATTAATGTGATTTGATGTGTGGTTCAGTTGCAGCAAAATTCTTATGCTTGATATGAAATAAGAACTGTCAGTATATTCTTATGCTTGATATTAAATAAGAACTGTCAGTATATTCTTATGCTTGATATAAAACAAGAACTATTAGTTTATGAAAGTCAGTAACATGGCAGTCATATTTTCTTGTTTCAGGAAGAGGATGATGATGGTTAGCTGGCTTGAGTACCAGAAAACAAGGTTTCAGAAAGAAAAGTATGCTGACACATAGATCAAGGAAGCTAGACAAGATTTCCAAACTTTTTACTGAATGTTGATTTCTTTTCAGGGGATAAATACTGTCGTCTCTTGATCAGCGAGGGTGGTGTAGAGAAGCTTCAAGAGTTAGTCTCAAACAAAGACACATGGCCCAGCGTTGCAAATTACGCCAACATCACGCTCAGGTTAGCCCGGGAGTACAGCGGTGCCAGCATGCCCAGAGTGGCATCATGTGACTAGCTTTTTAAACAGACAATTTGGTATAAGAGAATGCTGATGCAGTTTGTGTAAGTTGTAATTGATGAAATCTGTGGTGTTCCAAAACAATCAAGTTGTGAGTGAAAAAGTACAGTAATTCATTGGTCGTCAAGGATTATGATTTTGGCACGCATGCCTTGTGTGTCAGCAAAAGAATGGCTCATAGGATATTGCAGTCCGTAGAGTTGTGTGAAATGAAGTTGTAGAGAATGCTGTGCTGCGTATAATACGTATATGGCATGCAGGAGTATATACCTGTCCACAAAGGAGAGGTTGAGGGCGCTGTATCAGAATGCAAGAAAGAGTTAACGCATCTGCATGGGGAATACCCCTTGAGTGGTACATTTGTAGGCTACATGTATGATGTTGCAGGTGTCACATTGTGTGTGTCTGGTAGTGCTGTTGTTATTGGTTCCAGAGCACTGGCCATGATTGTACGTAGCTCCATCTTTATAGGTGCGAGACAAAATGGCAGCTGCATCATGCCACGCCAATATAGAAAGTGAATTTTCATGACGGTGATCCCATAACAAGTGGTTATTTGATTCCAGAATTACCCCTTTTCTCCCTTTCCATTGAGATATGCATGAGCAGTGTTTAGAAGTCATGAATCCTGTATAAGTTCCTGGCTGCATATTTTGCTTCTGTGTTGACTACTCTGAGCATGCCATTCTATGCTACAATTATATGTCAGAAAAGAAGACACTTTCATTGAGTTAACCCTAGCTTACCTGGGGGGGGGGGGGGGGGCGCAATGGCTCCCCCTCGACGAATTCCGCGACCATTTTGTGGCGTAAAATTTTCTGACCGCGCCGCTCGCTGACTTTTTACTTTCTAGTCTCACGCAACTTTTGAGACCAAATTTGTCGCGCCCGGGCATACCATTTAGAAGCCACGCCCCTTCAAAAAATTTTTGTCAACCCCAAAATTGCTCAAAAACGTGATTTTGTGTACAAAGTCAATACAAATTGTGTTTTTTCGATTAATTCATATAAAGATTCATATTTTTAATTTTTATGGCTGAAAAAAATTTTAGTATAATTATGCTTCTCAAGATGTGTATGACAAATTCTGCTGAAAAAAACAACGAAAACAAAAGTTCCAAAAAAAAAAGAAATACAGAAAAAAATGATAAAACGATAAAAAACATACAAATTTAATTTTGATACTGAATTTTTGTTTACGCACAAATGTTCGGAATGTCACTAGGAATATTTACACCAAAAATCAGCATTCCATAACTTTTATAAGCCAATTACAGACGAAAATGAGATTTTTTTGCATATATTTGCATAATTAATTGATTTAAAGTAGAAAATGCAATTTAAAAAAAAAATTTAACTTAACAGTCTTGTAGATTACATCCGGCTTAAATTTTGTGGCGATCGCGCGATCAACGGCCGAGATCTGAGGGGGGGGGGGGGGGGGGGGGCCATAATGCCCCCCAGGAATTCAAGCTTGCTAAATAGCCCAGGTAAGTTAGGGTTAAACAGTTGGTTGGATTAACATCAGACAATCTTCTTTAAAGAAAATTAATGTTCTGCTCTGGTTAGCTTTAAGTTTAAATATGGTGTTGGCTATGTTGAGATTTTGATCCCTATATCTTGGTGCTCACACAGCATCAATGCAAAGCACATACCAATTCTGTACAGGCTGATATTTTCATGCACAGATATTTTCCCAATTTGCAGTTTATCAAACTCAACTGTATTGGAATAAAGCAACAAACGATTTATTGTATGTCATAGAATCTAGTCAGCAGTGGAGCTCTTTGGTTGGCAATGTATCTCTTCTCCCTCATTCTCTAGCTCACATGTCTCTGTCCAAGTGTCTTTCAGTCAATCTGCCTGTCCATCTATCGCTTCCCCCTATCTATCTTATTCACCCATGTATACATCTATCATCTACCTTTCCATCTTTTTGCCTAGTATCCAAATACATGTACAGTCAACCTCGCCCAAGTCAAATCTATTTGGACAGAAGAAATAGCTTCGATTTTACACTAGACGAAAAAATTTGACCTATGTGGGATTAACTCGTTGACGATTGACTGATATTGCTTATAACATGCATTTCCATTGACACCTGCCCGAGTATTCTTGGTACTTGTCTTCAACGGGTTAAAATCTATTGAGTATTGACCTGGGGCCCGTTGCATAAAAGTTACTATTATGGTAACTTTACCATCCAATGGTAACTTCCATGGAATTCTTGATTTTGATTGGCTGTTGAGTATTGTTGCCATGGTAGTTACCACTGGATGGCAAAGTTACCGCAATAGTAACTTTTATGCAACAGGCCCCGGTGTTGAGGACGAGTCCCGAGTATACTGGGGCAGGTGTCTATCGGATATGTGTGTTGTAGCTAAACCAAACTGTTCTCAACGGGTTAAGAGAAGCTAGAGGACTCGAAAAGTATTTTGACTTCAGTGATTACTGTAAAACGAGAAATGTTCACATGCATTTTAATTTCGTGAATTTCGCGAGCGCCAAGATTCGCGAAATTAAAATGCACGCGAAATTTCTTATCTACACTATATGCATTGAACGCAAGAGGCAATTCGCGAAAATTTCTTGCCACAAAAAAGGCCGTCGGCTCCAATTCGCGAAAATTTCGTGCCGCGAATATATCATGTTTTACAGTAAATTCAACTTCAGCATGGTTGACTGTATTAGTATACCCACCATATACACTGTACCTTATACCTGCACCACTGATATGACAACTGTCCACTTGGCACGAGTTGCTCATACAAGAATGCCTCAGAACCATATATGATGAACCATGGCTATTCATGTATATGTTAGAAAATTGTAGTTGTTTTTTTTTAAATAAATAGATCTCATGTAACAGCTGGACTCTTTAGTTAAATTTAGCTTAACATGTGGCTGGATTTACTGACAATAAGCTGTGAAATCTAGGCTTGAGGTATACCTATGCCTGAGGGGAGAAGAGGGTAATTTCTAGGTAGACAAAACTTTCAACCAGTCACCCATCATGCCTGCTCGGTTTCTTGTTTTAACTTACTAGTATAATAGTAGAAGCAACCATCTGTCCCTATTTCCTCATTTCCAGAATCATTATATACTCCCATTCCCGGGGCCCGTTGCATAAAACTTACCGTTGAATTTCAATGGTAACTACCTTCAAAATTAGGTGTCACAGCCAATCAGCATCAAGGATTATAAAATTTACGCTAATTTGAAGACTTACCGCTAGAAAGGAGCGGTAAGTCCAGCGGTAAGGGTTTCATGCAACAGGGCCCAGAATTTGTTTATGTAATCGATAAGATAGGATGCCATGCTTTTTTTCCATCCCCCTGCTCAAGGAAAGATTACATGTATTTCTAAGTCCCCTTGTGTGCCATTTCTGTCACAGAATCGGTTGCAGATTTACGTAATACACGCAAGATCCCACTCCATCTCTATTAAAGTGCCATACGGTATGATAGAACACATGACGTGTAGATAATGGTTATACTTGGATTTGTAACAATCAAAATTAGTGTATTCAAGTGTTTTCTAAAGTCCTACATTACTCAAGTGTATATACATGGGAATTTCATTGTTATAAAAGCAGTGTTTTGATTGAAGGAACTACTCTTCACATGCCATTGATAGTGTGAGCATCTTTTGTAAGCTTTTCATCCTCCAGTGTTTGCAAGTATTGAGAAAATTACAACACAATCCAGACATATATACTCCATTTTTTACTGATTCCTTGTTGCCTGAGGATTATTGAAGTACAATATATTCACTTATCGGAAGCATCTGAACTCGTTCCATACTGACAGTGCATTATTTCTGGATAAGGAGAGCACATAGACACTTGGTTCTGAAGTGAATGGCAACCATCGCGAACTGTGATGTTGATGAGAAACGCGGAAAATATCTTGCTGCAAACACCCAAGTGGATCATTTCTGACTAAAGTTTCTGTTTTCTTGGCACTTATGTCACAAAACAACTCAATTCATCTGGCATTGTATCATAGCGGGAGTGAGTTATTTTCATGATGCATAATTAAAGTCCTTTTCATTGGTAAAGTTCAATGTGCATATATTAGATTTTGACAAGGCATGTGCTTTATATGTATTTTCATTATTATATTATTATTATAACCTCTTGCCTTCTGTGGAAAGGAGTCTACACATGTTTGCCCCATTAAACAATCTTCTTTAATAAACAAATTCAGTTTAGGAGGGGAATTAAAAATCCAAAACTAGGGGAAATTCACATACTCTTTTCATATTTCAGTATGTGTGTGTGTGATTTAATAAATCAGAACATCAGTGTTAAAAAGAGAGAAAAAAATGTTCTTGAAGCTTCACATACAAATGTATAACTCTACTTTAGGCTTTATGGAATTGTATCTATTTTTTTTTTCTTCTTCAGTGAGCTGATCATCATATTTATCAGACAATGCTGTGCAGAACAATAATGGAGACATAAGATTTTGCTTTTCAGTGCAGCTCATTCTCATTTGTCTTTAACTACCAGTTTTGGAGAAAAGTGGTGGTATTCAAACATGTTTAGCGTGATGACAAAACACATTTCATTGATACAACATACAGTGTTTTTGCGTTGCCCGAGTAGAGTAAAGCATGTTGCTGGGTTGATCGCGATACTGAATTGGTCTTTTGTGAGTTTTGTGTAACTAGTTTTTAAGCATTTTCATTCATTGTACTGAAGGTTACTCATTCACAAATTCAAAGTAAAAGGAATGCTAGAAACAAAAAGGAAGTCCACGCACGAACAGTTACACAGTGAAATTCGGCTTGAGTCTTGTGTAAAACTCGTATTATAGATTTTCTACACTTTGGCTGTAGATAATTGAGTCTGTAATGTCCCGAGAGGGCAGCCTTGATAGTTATCGAGATTAATTAAATACACCATACAGATGCCATGCCAGTAATAATTTGCCCTAAGCCTATCCAAAGCTGTCAAACCGTGCATGCTGTCGAGATGTAAGCCTTTTGCAATCAATGGTGCTTTTACAGGCTGGCGGCCGGGCTCATACAGACTAATGCCCTAAAATATTATATTAAACATGATTGTAACAAAAACATCAAGTGTGACGTGTTTTGTGTTTATTTGCTCTAGCTCATCGTCTTGACGTTATGCATAGGTGTGCATTCAGTTTATTGTAAAATGATGACTCTTGAAGGAAATTTCATCCATATATCGTGATGCTTTGTATGTAAAACAGGAAAATTAACGAAGTTGATCGGTGAAGATTTTGAGAAAATATCAGACATACATGTGTACACAAACATTAACTATTAAATATTTTAGAGATTGCAACAAATTAATTCTCTATTCTGCATGACGTTGCCGTGTGCAGCTCTCCATTTGGTTTGTACACGAATGTTCACCAGTTTAAAATGTTGTTCTAGAGAAGTGTTTGCAGCATACCTGAAATTTGTTTGTTTGTTTGTTTGTATGTTTGTTTTGTATGTGATAAGAGCAGTACATTTTTGCACATCTTCCTCGTCGGATATTGTGTCTGTGCCCAAATATTTAGGGAAAATGAAAGCTGCAAGTGAATAGTAGCGTACAAAACAGATCTGGAGAGTTGCTCAACAGGTATAATAGATTACACAAGGATGCCGATTCATCTTGCTCTTCTACAATATTCATTACTTTATTTTGATGTGCGCCAATGTTTTCCACAAAATTTTATTGATTTACTTCTCTGATTTTTCTGATTACTAAGCAGC